>NC_054475.1:116466068-116813335 GCF_017639515.1 Carcharodon carcharias
GGAGCAAGAGAAAGAGGGAGGGTGCACGCGGGAGCGAGTGAAAGAGGGAAGGCGTGTGCAGGAGCGAGAGAAAGAGGGAGGGTGGGCGCTGGAGCGAGGGAAAGAGGGTGGGTGCACATGGGAGTGAGAGAAAGAGTGAGAGCGTGCACCGGAATGAGAAAGAGAGGGAGCGTGCGCGGGAGTGAGAGAAAGAGGGAGTGCGCGTGGGAGTGTGAGAAAGAGATGGAGAGCGTGTGGGAGTGAGTGAAAGAGAGGGAGCGTGCATGGGAGCGAGGGAAAGAGGGAAGATATGTGTGGGAGTGAGAGAAAGGGAGGGGGCATGTGTGGGAGTGAGAGAAAGAGGGAAGGTGCACGTGGGAGTGAGAGAAAGAGAGGGGGTAACCGTGGGAGCAAGACAAAGAGAGGGGGTGCGCGGGCGCGAGAGAAAACGGGAGGGCCTGCGCGGGCGCTAGCGAAAGTGGGAGGGCGTGCGCAGGCCTGAGAGAAAGCATGAGGGCGCGTGCAGGAGCAAGAGAAAGAGGGAGGGCATGCGCGGGAGCAAGAGAGAGCGGGAGGGCATGCGCGGGTGCGATAGAAAGTGGGAGGGCATGCGGGAGCGATTGAAAGAGGGAGAGCGCACGCGGGTGTGAGAGAATAAGAGAGAGAGCACGTGCGGGAGTGAGAGTGAAGGAGAGAGGGCTTGCGGGAGCGAGAGAGAGAGAGAAAATGCGGGAGGGAGTTGGAGAGAGAGAGAGCGCGGGTGGGAGTGGAACAGAGAGTAAAGCGTAGCTGGGAATGGGAGAGAGAGACAGAGCGCGGGTGGGAGTGGGAGAGAGAGCGAGAGCGCGGGTGGGAATGGGAGAGAGAAAGTGTGCATGTGGGAGTGAGAGAGAGAGAGCACGTGGGAGTGAGAGAAATAGAGGGAGTGCTCGTGAGATTGAGAGAAAGAGAGGGAGAGTGCGTGGGAGTGAGAAAGAGAGAGAGAGTGCTGGCTGGAGAGAGAGAGAGAGAGCGCGTGGGTGGGATTGAGAGAGTAAGAGAGTGTGAGGGCAGGAGTGAGAGAGAAAGAGAGAGAGAATGCATGAGGGAGTGGGAGAGAGAGAGCGCGGGTGAGAGTGGAAGAGAGAGGGAAGCGCGGTTGGGAGTGGGAGAGAGAGAGAGAAGTGCGGGTGGGAGTGGGAGAGAGAGTGCGAGCGCGGGTGGGAGTGAGAGGGAGAGCGAGAGTGCAGGTGGGAGTGGGAGAGAGAGCGAGAGCGCGGGTGGGAGTAGGAGAGAGAGCGAAAGTGCTGGTGGGAGTGAGAGAGAGAGCGCGCGTGGGAGTGACAGTGAGAGAGAGCACACGTGGGAGTGAGAGAGAGAGAGAGGGCACCTGCAGGAGCGAGAGAAAGAGGGAGGGCGCGCGCGGGGGTGAGAGAAAGAGGGAGGGCCCGCGCTGCCGCAGGAGAAAGAGGGAGGGCTTGCACAGGCGTGAGAGGAAGAGGGAGGGCATGCATGGGAGTGAGAGAAAGAGAGCGGGCATGCTTGGGAGCGAGAAAAAGAGAGCGGGCACACGTGGGAGTGAGAGAAAGAGAGGGGACATGCAGGGGAGGAAGAGAAAGAGAGGGGGTGCACGCGAAAGCAAGAGAAAGAGGGAGGGCACACGCGGGGGCGAGAGAAAGAGAGAGGGCGCCCACGGGATTGAGAGAAAGAGGGAGGGCGCGCGTGGCCACAGGAGAAAGAGGGAGGGAGCGCGCGGGCACGAGACAAAGAGGGAGGGCTTGCACAGGTGTGAGAGAAAGAGGGAGGGCACGCGTGCGAGTGAGAGAAAGAGGGAGGGCGTGAGACTAAGGGAGAGAACACGCACGAAAGTTAGAGAGAGTGAGAGAGAGCAGGCGGGAGCGAGAGAGAGAGTGAGAACGTGGGCGGGAGTGAGAGAGAGAGCGCTGGTGGGAGTGAGAGAGAGAGCGCGTGGGCGGGATTGAGAGAGCGAGAGAGTGCGCGGGGGGGGAGTGAGAGAGAGAGAGACTGCAGGAGGGAGTGGGAGAGAGAGAGAAGCGCGGTTGGGAGTGGGACAGAGAGAGAGCGAAGCAGGGGTGGGATTGGGTGAGAGAGTGAGAGCGCGGGTGGGAGTGAGAGGGATAGCGAGAGCATGGGTGGGAGTGGGAGAGAGAGCGAGAGCATGGGTGGGAGTAGGAGAGAGAGCAAGAGCGCTGATGGGAGTGAGAGAGAGAGTGCGCGGGTGGGAATGAGAGAGAGAGAGAGAGCTCACGTGGGAGTGACAATGAGAGAGAGAGCGCACGTGGGAGGGAGAGAGAGAGAGAGTGAGCATGCGTGGGGTGAGAGAGAGAGAGAGTGAGAGCGCATGTGGGAGCAAGAGAAAGATGGAGGACGCATGCGGGAGTGTGAGAAAGAGGGAGGGTGCACGCGGGAGCGAGAGAAAGAGGGAGGGTGGGCGCGGGAGCCAGAGAAAGAGGGTGGGTGCGTGTGGGAGTGAGAGAAAGAGTGAGGGCATGCGCCGGAGTGATAGAAAGAGGGAGGGCACGCGGGGGCACCAGAGAAAGAGGATGGGTGAGCGCAGGTGTGAGAGAAAGCGGGAGGGCATGCGTGGGCACGAGAGCACGCTTGGGGGTGAGAGAGAGAGAGCGTGTGTGGGAGTGAGAGAGAGAGAGAGACAGTGTGCGTAGGTGTGAAAGAGAGAGAGAGTGTGAGTGGGAGTGAGAAAGAGGGAGAGTGCGCGTGGGAGTGAGAGAGAGAGAGTGTGCGCGTGGGAGTGAGAGGGAGTGTGCGCGTGGGAGTAAGAGAGAGAGGTTGCGCATGGGAGTGAGAGAGAGAGTGCATGTGGGAGTGAGAAAGAGAGAGAGTGTGCATGGGAGTGAGAGAAAGAGAGAGAGCATGCTTGGGAGTGAGAAAGAGAGTGAGTGCGCGTGGGAGTGAGAGAGAGAGAGAGTGTGCGTGTTGGAGTGAGAGAGAGAGAGTGTGCACTTGGGAGTGAGAGAGAGACAGAGTGCGCGTGGGAGTGAGAGAGAGAGAGAGCGCTGGCGGGAGTGAGAGAGAGAGCACGTGGGCGGGATTGAGAGAGCGAGAGAGTGCCGGGCGGGAGTGAGAGAGAGAGAGTGTATGAGGGAGTGGGAGAGAGAGAAAGCTTGGGTGGGAGTGGAAGAGAGAGAGAAGCAAGGTTGAGAGTAGGAGAGAGAGCAAAAGCACTGGTGGGAGTGAGAGAGAGAGAGTGCGCTGGTGGGAGTGAGAGGGAGAGAGAGCTCCTGTGGGAGTGAGTGAGAGAGAGAGAATGAGCGCACGTGTGGGAGCAAGAGAAAGAGGGAGGGTGCACGCGGGAGCGAGTGAAAGAGGGAAGGCGTGTGCAGGAGCGAGAGAAAGAGGGAGGGTGGGTACTGGAGTGAGAGAAAGAGGGTGGGTGCGCATGGGAGTGAGAGAAAGAGTGAGGGCGTGCGCCGGAGTGAGAGAAAGAGGGAGGAGCGCGCAGTTGCAAGAGCGCGCATGTGGGTGAGAGAGAGAGAGCGCGCGTGGGAGAGAGAGAGAGAGAGAGAGCACATGTGGGATTGACAGTGAGAGGGAGAGCGCAGGTGGGAGTGAGAAAGACAGAGAGTGCACGTGGGAGTGAGAGAGCGAGAGACAGTGCGTGTGGGAGTGAGGGAGCGAGAGAGAGTGAGCGTGGGAGTGAGAGAGAGAGAGAGAGAGTGTGGTCGTGGAAGTGAGAGAGAGAGTGCGCGTGGGAGTGAGAGAAAGAGAGGGAGCGCATGTGGGAGTGAGAGAAAGAGAGGGAGAGTGTGTGGGAGGGAGGGAAAGAGAGGGCGCGCGCGTGGGAGCAAGAGAAAGAGAGCGGGCATGTGTGGGAGCGAGAGAAAGAGAGGGGGTGCACACGGGAGCGAGAGAAAGAGGGAGGGCACACGCGGGGGTGAGAGAAATAGGGATGGCATGCCTGGGAGCGTGAGAATAAGGGAGAGAGCACGCACGGGTGTGAGAGAGAGTGAGAGAGTGCGGGCGGGAGCGAGAGAGAGAGAGCGCGGGCGGGAGTGAGAGAGATAGAGAGAGAGTGCATGAGGGAGTGGGAGAGAGAGAGAGAAGCACGGGTGGGAGTGGGAGAGAGAGTGTGAGTGCGGGTGGGAGTGAGAGGGAGAGCGAGAGCATGGGTGGGAGTGGGAGAAAGAGCGAAAGCGCTGGTGGGATAGAGAGAGTGAGAGTGCGCTGGTGGGAGTGAGAGGGAGAGAGCTCCTGTGGGAGTGACAGTGAGAGAGAGAGCACACGTGGGAGTGAGAGAGAGAGAGAGAGAGTGAGCGCACGTGGGGGTGAGAGAGAGAGAGAGTGAGAGCGCATGTGGGAGCAAGAGAAAGAGGGAGGGTGCACGCGGGAGCGAGTGAAAGAGGGAAGGCGCGCACAGGAGCGAGAGAAAGAGTGAGGGCATGCGCCGGAGTGAGAGAAAGAGGGAGGCGCGCGCAGTTGCAAGAGCATGCGTGTGGGTGAGAGAGAGAGAGTGCACATGGGCGTGTGAGAGAGAGAGAGAGAGAGAGTGTGCATAGGTGTGAAAGATAGAGAGACTGTGAGTGGGAGTGAGAAAGAGAGAGAGTGCGTGTGGGAGTGAGAGAGAGAGAGTGTGCGCGTGGGAGTAAGACAGAGAGAGTGCACATGGGAGTGAGAGAAAGAGAGAGAGTGCGCATGTGAGTGAGAGAAAGAGAGAGAGTGTGCATGGAAGTGAGAAAGAGAGGGAGCATGTGCGGGAGTGAGAGAAAGAGGGAGCGCGCGTGGGAGTGTGAGAATGAGGTGGAGAAAATGCGGGAGTGATTGAAAGAGAGGGAGCATGCATGGGAGCGAGAGAAAGAGGAAAGGTGCGCATGGGGGTGAGAGAAAGAGAGGGGGCGTGGGTGGGAGTGAGAGAAAGAGGGAAGGTGTGCGTGGGAGTGAGAAAAAGAGAGGGGGTGAGCGTGGGAGCGAGACAAAGAGAGGGGGTGCGCAGGCGTGAGAGAAAACAGGAGGGCACGCGCGGGCGCAAGCGAAAGTGGGAGGGCACGCGCAGGAGCAAGAGAAAGAGGGAGGGCGCATGCGGGAGCAAGAGAAAGCGGGAGGGCATGCGAGGGTGCGATAGAAAGTGGGAAGGCGCACACGGGAGCGATAGAAAGAGGGAGAGCACGTGCGGGAGTGAGAGAAAGAGAGGGAGAGTGCGTGGGAGTGAGAGAATAAGAGAGAGAGCACATGCGGGAGTGAGAGAGAAGGAGAGAGAGCGTGCGGGAGTGAGAGAGGGAGAGAGAATGCGGGAGGGAGTTGGAGAGAGAGAGAGAGCACGGGTGGGAGTGGAAGAGAGAGTAAAGCGCGGCTGGGAATGGGAGAGAGAGAGAGAGCGCGGGTGGGAGTGGGAGAGAGAGAGTGTGCATGTGGGAGTGAGAGAGAAAGAGCACGTGGGAGTGAGAGCAAGAGAGGGAGTGCGCGTGGGATTGAGAGAAAATGAGGGAGCGTGCGTGGGAGTGAGAGAAAGAGAGGGAGAGTGCGTGGGAGTGAGAAAGAGAGAGAGACAGCTGGCTGGAGTGAGAGAGAGAGCACGTGGGCGGGTTTGAGAGAGCGAGAGAGTGCACGGGCGAGAGTGGGAGAGACAGAGCGCGGGTGCGAGTGGAAGAGAGAGAGAAGCGCGGTTGGGAGTGGGAGAGACAGAGAGAAGCGCGGGTGGGAATGGGAGAGAGAGTGCGAGCGCGGGTGGGAGTGAGAGGGAGAGCGAGAGCGCGGGTGGGAGTGGGAGCGAGAGCGTGGGTGGGAGTAGGAGAGTGTGCGAAAGCGCTGGTGGGAGTGAGAGAGAGAGAGAGCGCGCGTGGGAGTGACAGTGAGAGAGCGAGCGCACGTGGAAGTGAGAGAGAAGAGAATGTGCGGGTGAGAGTGAGAGAGAGAGAGCGCGGGCGGGTATGAGAGAGAGAGAGTGCGCGGGTGGGAGTGAGAGCGAGAGAGAGTGCACAAAGCAGTGGGAGAGAGAGAGCACGGGTGGGAGTGGAAGAGAGAGAGATGCGCGGTTGGGAGTGGGAGAGAGAGAGAGAAGCGTGGGTGGGAGTGGGAGAGAGAGTGTGAGCACGGGTGGGAGTGAGAGGGAGAGCGAGAGCGCGGGTGGGAGTGGGAGAGAGAGCGAGAGCGTGGGTGGGAGTAGGAGAGAGAGCGAAAGCGCTGGTGGGAGTGAGTGAGAGAGAGTGCGCTGGTGGGAGTGAGAGAGAGAGAGGCCGTGCGTTGGAGTGACAGTGAGAGAGAGAGCGCATGTGCGAGTGAGAGAGAGAGAGTATGTGCGTGGGTTTGAGAGAGAGAGAGAGCTCCTGTGGGAGTGACAGTGAGAGAGAGAGCGCACGTGGGAGTGAGAGAGAGAGAGAGTGAGCGCATGTGGGGTTGAGAGATAGAGAGTGAGAGCGCATGTGGGAGCATGAGAAAGGGGGAGGGTGCACGCTGGAGCGAGAGAATAAGGGAGAGAGCACGCGCAGGGGTGAGAGAGAGTGAGAGAGTGCGGGCGGGTGCGAGAGAGAGAGAGCGCGGGCGGGAGTGAGAGAGAGAGAATGCGGGCGGGAGTGAGAGAGTGAGAGAGAGCGCTGGCGGGAGTGAGAGAGAGAGAGCGCGTGGGCGGGATTGAAAGAGCAAGAGAGTGCACGGGCGGGAGTGAGAGAGAGAAAGAGTGCATGAGGGAGTGGGAGAGAGAGAGAGCGCGGGTGGGAGTGGAAGAGAGTGAGAAGTGAGGTTGAGAGTGGGAGAGAGAGAGAGAAGCGCGGGTGGGAGTGGGAGTGAGAGTGCGAGCGCGGGTGGGAGTGAGAGAGAGAGAGAGAGAGTGTGCATAGGTGTGAAAGATGGAGAGACTGTGAGTGGGAGTGAGAAAGAGAGAGAGTGCGTGTGGGAGTGAGAGAGAGAGAGTGTGCGCATGGGAGTGAGAGAGAGTGTGCGCGTGGGAGTAAGAGAGAGAGAGTGCACATGGGAGTGAGAGAAAGACAGAGAGTGAGCATGGGACTGAGAGAAAGAGAGAGAATGTGCATGGGAGTGAGAAAGAGAGGGAGCGTGCGCGGGAGTGAGAGAAAGAGGGACGCATGTGGGAGTGTGAGAAAGAGATGGAGAGCATGTGGGAGTGAGTGAAAGAGAGGGAGCGTGCATGGGAGTGAGAGAAAGAGGGAAGGTGCGCGTGGGAGTGAGAGAAAGAGAGGGGGTGAGTGTGGGAGTGAGACAAAGAAAGGGGGCACGCGGGAGTGGGAGAAAAATGGGAGGGCACGCGCAGGCGCCAGCGAAAGTGGGAGGGCACGCGCAGGCCTGAGAGAAAGCGTAAGGGCGCACGCAGGAGCAAGAGAAAGAGGGAGGGTGTGCGCGGGAGCAAGAGAAGGTGGGAGGGCGCGCGCAGGAGTGATAGAAAGAGGGAGAGCGCGCGCGGGAGTGAGAGAAAGAGAGGGATAGTGCGTGGGAGTGAGAGAATAAGAGAGAGAGCACTTGCAGGAGTGAGAGAGAAGGAGAGAGAGCGTGCGGGAGTGAGAGAGAGAGATCATGGGCGGGATTGAGAGAACGAGAGAATGTGTGGGCGGGAGTGAGAGAGGGAGAGAGAACGCGGGAGGGAGTGGAAGAGAGAGTAAAGCGCGGCTGGGAATGGGAGAGAGAGAGAGAGCGCGGGTGGGTGTGGGAGAAAGAGAGTGTGCATGTGGGAGTGAGAGAGAGAGAGAACGTGGGAGTGAGAGAAAGAGAGGGAGTGCGCGTGGGATTGAGAGAAAGTGAGGGAGCGCGCGTGGGAGTGAGAGAAAGAGAGGGAGAGTGCGTGGGAGTGAGAAAGAGAGATAGAGTGCTGGCTGGAGTGAGAGAGAGAGCGCGTGGGCGGGTTTGAGAGAGCGAGAGAGTGCACGGGCGGGAGTGGGAGTGAGAGAGCACGGGTGCGAGTGGAAGAGAGAGAGAAGCGCGGTTGGGAGTGGGAGAAAGAGAGAGAAGCGCGGGTGGGAGTGGGAGAGAGAGTGCGAGCGCGGGTGGGAGTGAGAGGGAGAGCGAGAGCGCGGGTAGGAGTGGGAGAGAGAGCGAGAGCGTGGGTGGGAGTAGGAGAGTGTGCAAAAGCGCTGGTGGGAGTGAGAGAGAGAGAGTGCCCTGGTGGGAGTGAGAGAGAGAGAGAGCGCGCGTGGGAGTGACAGTGAGAGAGAGCACACGAGGGAGTGAGAGAGAGAGAGTGCGCGGGTGACAGTGAGAGAGAGAGAGCTCCTGTTGGAGTGACAGTGGGAGAGAGAGCGCATGTGGGAGTGAGAGAGAGTGAGAGAGTGTGGGCGGGAGCGAGAGAGAGAGAGCGCGGGCGGGTGTGAGAGAGAGAGAGAGTGCGCGGGCGGGAGTGAGAGAGAGAGAGAGTGCACGAAGCAATGGGAGAGAGAGAGTGCGGGTGGGAGTTGAAGAGAGAGAGACGCGCGGTTGAGAGTGGGAGAGAGAGAGAGAAGCGTGGGTGGGAGGGGGAGAGAGAGTGCGAGCGCGGGTGGGAGTGAGAGTGAGAGCGAGAGCGCAGGTGGGAGTGGGAGAGAGAGCAAGAGCGTGGGTGGGAGTAGGAGAGAGAGCGAAGTGCTGGTGGGAGTGAGTGAGAGAGAGTGCGCTGGTGGGAGTGAGAGAGAGAGAGAGCGCGCGTGGGAGTGACAGTGAGAGAGAGAGCGCATGTGCGAGTGAGAGAGAGAGTATGTGGGTGGGAGTGAGAGAGAGAGAGCTCCTGTTGGAGTGATAGTGAGAGAGAGAGCGCACGTGCGAGTGAGAGAGAGAGAGAGTGAGTGCACGTGGGGTTGAGAGATAGAGTGAGAGTGCATGTGGGAGCATGAGAAAGAGGGAGGGTGCACGCGGGAGTGTGAGAATAAGGGAGAGAGCACGCGCGGGGTGAGAGAGAGTGAGAGAGTGCGGGCGGGAGCGAGAGAGAGAGAGAACGGGCGGGAGTGAGAGAGAGAGAGCGCGGGCGGGAGTGAGAGAGTGAGAGAGAAAGAGTGCATGAGGGAGTGGGAGAGAGAGAGAGAGTGCAGGTGGGAGTGAAAGAGAGAGAGAAGCGAGGTTGAGAGTGGGAGAGAGAGAGAGAAGCGCGGGTGGGAGTGGGAGAGAGAGTGCGAGCGCGGGTGGGAGTGAGAGGGAGAACAAGGGCACGGGTGGGAGTGGGAGAGAGAGCGAGAGCATGGGTGGGAGTAGGAGAGAGAGTGAAAGTGCTGGTGGGAGTGAGAGAGAGAGAGTGCGCTGGTGGGTGTGAGAGAGAGAGAGAGCTCCTGTGGGAGTGACAGTGAGTGAGAGAGCACACGTGGGAGTGAGAGAGAGAGAGAGTGAGCACACGTGGGGGTGAGAGAGAGAGATTGAGAGCGCATGTGGGAGCAAGAGAAAGAGGGAGGGTGCACGCGGGAGCATGTGAAAGAGGGAAGGCGTGCGCAGGAGCGAGAGAAAGAGGGAGGGTGGGTGCTGGAGCGAGAGAAAGAGGGTGGGTGCGCATGGGAGCGAGAGAAAGAGTGAGGGCGTGCGCCGGAGTGACAGAAAGAGGGAGGCGCGCGCAGTTATGAGAGCGTGCATGTGGGTGAGAGAGAGAGAGCCCGCGTGGGAGTGAGAGAGAGAGAGAGAGAGTGTGCATAGGTGTGAAAGAGAGAGAGAGTTTGAGTTGGAGTGAGAAAGAGAGAGTGCGTGTGGGAGTGAGAGAGAGAGAGTGTGCGCATGGGAGTGAGAGAGAGTGTGCATGTGGGAGTAAGAGAGAGAGAGTGCACATGGGAGTGAGAGAAAGAGAGAGAGTGTGCATGGGACTGAGAAAGAGAGGGAGCGTGTGCGGTAGTGAGAGAAAGAGGGAGCGCGTGTGGGAGTGTGAGAAAGAGATGGAGAGCGTGTGGGAGTGAGTGAAAGAGAGGGAGCGTGCATGGGAGTGAGAGAAAGAGGGAAGGTGCGCGTGGGAGCGAGAGAAAGAGAGGGGCATGTGTGGGAGCGAGAGAAAGAGGGAAGGTGCACGTGGGAGTGAAAGAAAGAGAGGGGGTGAGTGTGGGAGCGAGACAAAGAGAGGGGGTGCGCGGGTGCAAGGGAAAACCGGAGGGCACACGTGGGCGCAAGCGAAAGTGGGAGGGCGTGCACAGGCCTGAGAGAAAGCGTGAGGGCGCGCGCAGGAACAAGAGAAAGAGGGAGGGCGCGCGCGGGAGCAAGAGAAAGAGGGAGGGCGTGCACAGGCCTGAGAGAAAGCGTGAGGGCGCACGCAGGAGCAAGAGAAAGAGGGAGGGCATGCGCACGTGCGATAGAAAGTGGGAGGGCACGCACGGGAGCGATAGAAAGAGGGAGACCACGCGCGGGTGTGAGAGAATAAGAGAGAGAGCACGTGCGGGAGCGAGAGAGAGAGAGATAGAACCCAGGCGGGAGTGAGAGCGAGGGAGAGCACGTGGGTGGGAGTGAGAGAGAGAGAGTTTGGGCGGGATTGAGAGAATGAGAGAATGCGTGGGCGGGAATGAGAGAGGGAGAGAGAACGCGGGAGGGAGTTGGAGAGAGAGAGAGCGCGGGTGGGAGTGGAAGAGAGAGTAAAGTGCGGCTGGGAATGGGAGAGAGAGAGAGAGCGCGGGTGGGAGTGGGAGAGAGAGCGAGAGCGTGGGTGGGAGTGGGAGAGAGAGAGCGTGCATGTGGGCGTGAGAGAGAGAGAGCACGTGGGAGTGAGAGAAAGAGAGGGAGTGCGCATGGGATTGAAAGAAAGAGAGAGAGAGCGCGTGGGCGGGATTGAGAGAGCGAGAGAGTGCGCGGGCAGGAGTGAGAGAGAGAGAGAGAGTGCACGAGGGAGTGGGAGAGAGGGAGAGCGGGTGGGAGTGGAAGAGAGAGAGAAGCGCTGTTGGGAGTGGGAGAGAGAGAGAGAAGCACGGGTGAGAGTGGGAGAGAGAATGCGAGCGCGGGTGGGAGTGAGAGGGAGAGCGAGAGCGCAGGTGTGATTGGGAGAGAGAGCGAGAGCGTGGGTGGGAGTAGGAGAGAGAGCGAAAGCGCTGGTGGATGTGAGAGAGACAGTGCGCTGGTGGGAGTGAGAGAGAGAGAGAGAGCGTGTGTGGGATTGACAGTGAGAGACAGAGCACACGTGGGAGTGAGAGAAAAAGAGAGGGCGCCGCAGGAGCGAGAGAAAGAGGTAGGGCATGCATGGGAGTGAGAGAAAGAGAGGGGACATGCGGGGGAGCAAGAGAAAGAGAGGGGGTGCACGTGAAGGCGAGAGAAAGAGGGAGGGTGCATGCGGGGGCGAGAGAAAAATGGAGGGTGCCCGCAGGAGCTAGAGAAAGAGAGAGGGCACCCACGGAATTGAGAGAGAGTGAGAGAGAGCAGGCAGGAGCAAGAGAGAGAGTGAGAACGTGGGCGGGAGTGAGAGAGAGAGCACTGGTGGGAGTGAGAGAGAGAGCGCGTGGGTGGGATTGAGAGAGCAAGAGAGTGCGCGGGCGGGAGTGAGAGAGAGAAAGAGAGTGCAGGAGGGAGTGGGAGAGTGAGAGAAGCGCAGTTGGGAGTGGGAGAGAGAGAGAGAAGCACAGGTGAGAGTGGGAGAGAGAGTGAGAGCGCGGGTGGGAGTGGGAGAGAGAGCAAGAGCATGGGTGGGAGTAGGAGAGAGAGCGAGAGCGCTGGTCGGAGTGAGAGAGAGAGTGTATGGGTGCGAATGAGAGAAAGAGAGAGCGCGCATGGGAGTGACAATGAGAGGGAGAGTGCACTTGGGAGGGAGAGAGAGAGAGTGCGTGGGTGGGAGTGAGAGAGAGACAGCGCACATGGGAGTGACAGTGAGAGAGAGAGTGAGCGCGCGTGGGGTGAGAGAGAGAGAGTGAGAGCGCATGTGGGAGCAGGAGAAAGATGGAGGGTGCATGCGGGAGTGTGAGAAAGAGGGAGGGCGCATGCGGGAGCGAGAGAAAGAGGGAGGGCGGGCGCGGGAGAGAGAGAAAGAGGGTGGGTGCGCGTGGGAGTGAGAGAAAGAGTGAGGGCATGCGCCAGAGTGATAGAAAGGGGGAGGGCATGCGGCGGCACCAGAGAAAGAGGGTGGGCGAGCGCAGGTGTGAGAGAAAGCAGGAGGGCATGCGCGGGCACAAGAGAAAGCGGGAGGGCGTGTGCCCTCACGAGAGCACGCATGGGAGTGAGAGAGAGTGTGCGCGTGGGAGTAAGAGAGAGAGGTTGTGCATGGGAGTGAGAGAGAGAGTGCACGTGGGAGTGAGAGAAAGAGAGTGCACGTGGGAGTGAGAGAAAGAGAGAGAGTGCGCATGGGAGTGTGAGAAAGAGAAAGAGTGTGCGTGGGAGTGAGAGAAAGAGAGGGAGCGTGTGTGGGAGTGAGAAAGAGAGAGAGTGCGCGTGGGAGTGAGAGAGAGAGAGTGTGCGCGTTGGATTGAGAGAGACAGAGTGTGCACTTGGGAGTGAGAGAGAGAGAGAGCGTGCGTGGGAGTGAGAGAAAGAGAGAGCACATGTGGGAGTGACAGTGAGAGGGAGAGTGCACGTGGGAGTGAGAAAGACAGAGACTGCACGTGGGAGTGAGAGAGCGAGAGACAGTGCGCGTGGGAGTGAGAGAGAGAGAGAGAGTGTGCATGTGGAAGTGAGAGAGAGAGTGCGCGTGGGAGTGAGAGAAAGAGAGGGAGCGCACGTGGGAGTGAGAGAAAGAGAGGGAGAGTGTATGGGAGGGAGGGAAAGAGAGGGAGTGCACGTGGGAGCAAGAGAAAGAGAGCGGGCATGCGTGGGAGTGAGTGAAAGAGAGGGGACGTGCTGGGGAGCGAGAGAAAGCGAGGGGGCGCACGCGTGAGTGAGATAAAGAGGGAGGCCGTACACAGGGGTGAGAGAAATAGGGAGGGCACCTGCGGGAGCAAGAGAAAGAGGGATGGTGCCCACGGGAGTGAGAGAAAGAGGGAGGGCACGCGCGGGAGCGAGAGAATGAGGGAGGGTGCGCGTGGGCGCTGGAGAAAGTGGGAGGGTGCGCGCGGGCATGAGACAAAGAG
Source organism: Carcharodon carcharias (assembly GCF_017639515.1). Taxonomy (NCBI): domain Eukaryota; kingdom Metazoa; phylum Chordata; class Chondrichthyes; order Lamniformes; family Lamnidae; genus Carcharodon; species Carcharodon carcharias. The sequence goes on from NC_054475.1 coordinate 116,478,923, forward strand.
TGAGGGCATGCGCGGGAGTGAGAGAAAGCACGAGGGCAAGTGCGGGTGCGAGAGAAAGCGGTAGGGCTTGAGCGGGTGCGAGAGAAAGAGGTAGAGCGCACGCGGGAGCGAGAGAAAGAGGGAGGGCGCACGCGGGAGCGTGACAATAAGGGAGAGAGCATGCGTGGGAGTGAGAGAGAGTGAGAGTGCGGGCGGGCGCGAGAGAGAGAGAGCGTGGGCGGGAGTGAGAGAGAGAGAGAGCACTGGCGGGAGTGAGAGAGAGCGTGTGGGCGGGATTGAGAGAGCGAGAGAGTGTGCGGACGGGAGTGAGAGAGAGAGAGAGAGTGTATGAGGGAGTGGGAGAGAGAGAGAGCGCGGGTGGGAGTGGAAGAGAGAGAGAAGCGAGGTTGAGAGTGGGAGAGAGAGAGAAGCGCGGGTGGGAGTGGGAGAGAGAGTGCGAGCGCGGGTGGGAGTGAGAGAGAGAGCATGGGTGGGAGTAAGAGAAAGAGCAAAAGCGCTGGTGGGAGTGAGAGAGAGAGAGTGCACTGGTGGGAGTGAGAGAGAGAGAGAGAGCTTCTGTGGGAGTGACAGTGAGGGCGAGAGCACACGTGGGAGTGAGAGAGAGAGAGAGAGTGAGCGCATGTGGGGGTGAGAGAGACAGAGTGAGAGCGCATGTGGGAGCAAGAGAAAGAGGGAGGGTGCACGCGGGAGCGAGTGAAAGAGGGAAGGCGAGCGCAGGAGCAAGAGAAAGAGGGAGGGTGGGCGCTGGAGCGAGAGAAAGAGGGTGGGTGCACATGGGAGCGAGAGAAAGAGTGAGGGCGTGTGCTGGAGTGAGAGAAAGAGGGAGGCACGCGCAGATGTGAGAGCGCGCGTGTGGGAGAGAGAGAGAGCGCATGTGGGAGTGAGAGAGAGAGAGAGCACACGTGGGATTGACAGTGAGAGGGAGAGCGCAGGTGGGAGTGAGAAAGACAGAGAGTGCACGTGGGAGTGAGAGAGCGAGAGACAGTGCATGTGAGAGTGAGGGAGCAAGAGAGAGTGCGCGTGGGAGTGCGAGAAAGAGAGGGAGCACATGTGGGAGCAAGAGAAAGAGAGTGGGCATGCGTGGGAGCGAGAGAAAGAGAGGGGACGTGCTGGGGAGCGAGAGAAAGAGAGGGGGCGCACGCAGGAGCGAGAGAAAGAGGGAGGGTGCATGCAGGGGTGAGAGAAATAGGGAGGGCACCTGTGGGAGCAGGAGAATGAGGGAGGGTTCCTGCAGGAGCGAGAGAAAGAGGGAGGGTGTGTGCGGGGGTGCGAGAAAGATTGAGGGCGCGCGCGGGCACTGGAGAATGTGGGAGGGAGTGCGCGGGCATGAGGCAAAGAGGGAGGGCATGCGCGGGAGTGAGAGAAAGCGGGAGGGCAAGCCTGGGCCCGAGAGAAAGCGGGAGGGCTTGCGCGGGTGCGAGAGAAAGAGGGAGAGCGCACGCAGGATCGAGAGAAAGAGGGAGTGTGCACGCGGGAGCGTGAGAATAAGGGAGAGAGCATGCGCGGGAGTGAGAGAGAGTGAGAGAGTGCGGGCGGGAGCGAGAGAGAGAGAGCGCGTGGGCGGGATTGAGAGAGCGAGAGAGTGCGCGGGCGGGAGTGAGAGAGAGAGAGAGAGAGTGCATGAGGGAGTGGGTTAGAGAGAGAGCGCGGGTGGGAGAGGAAGAGAGAGAAGTGAGGTTGAGAGTGGGAGAGAGAGAGAGAAGCGCGGGTGGGAGTGGGAGAGAGAGTGCGAGCGCGGGTGGGAGTGAGAGGTAGAGTGAGAGCACGGGTGGGAGTGGGAGAGAGAGCGAGAGCATGGATGGGAGTAGGAGAGAGAGCGAAAGCGCTGGTGGGAGTGAGAGAGAGAGAGAGCTCCTGTGGGAGTGACAGTGAGTGAGAGAGCACACGTGGGAGTGAGAGAGAGAGAGAGTGAGCACACGTGGGGGTGAGAGAGAGAGATTGAGAGCGCATGTGGGAGCAAGAGAAAGAGGGAGGGTGCACGCGGGAGCATGTGAAAGAGGGAAGGCGTGCGCAGGAGCGAGAGAAAGAGGGAGGGTGGGCGCTGGAGCGAGAGAAAGAGGGTGGGTGCGCATGGGAGCGAGAGAAAGAGTGAGGGCGTGCGCCGGAGTGAGAGAAAGAGGGAGGAGCGCGCCGTTATGAGAACGTGCATGTGAGTGAGAGAGAGAGAGCCCGCGTGGGAGTGAGAGAGAGAGAGAGAGAGTGTGCATAGGTGTGAAAGAGAGAGTTTGAGTTGGAGTGAGAAAGAGAGAGAGTGCGTGTGGGAGTGAGAGAGAGAGAACTCCTGTGGGAGTGACAGTGAGAGAGAGAGCACACGTGGGAGTGAGTGAGAGAGAGTGTGTGGGTGGGAGTAAGAGAGAGAGAGCGCACATGGGAGTGAGAGAGAGAGAGAGAGTGAGCACACGTGGGGTGAGAGAGAGAGAGTGTGCGCATGGGAGTGAGAGAGAGTGTGCACGTGGGAGTAAGAAAGAGAGAGTGCATATGGGAGTGAGAGAAAGACAGAGAGTGAGCAAGGGACTGAGAGAAAGAGAGAGAATGTGCATGGGAGTGAGAAAGAGAGGGAGCATGCGCGGGAGTGAGAGAAAGAGGGAGTGCGCGTGGGACTGTGAGAAAGAGATGGAGAGCATGTGGGAGTGAGTGAAAGAGAGGGAGCGTGCATGGGAGTGAGAGAAAGAGGGAAGTTGCGCATGGGAGTGAGAGAAAGAGAGCAGGCGTGTGTGGGAGTGAGAGAAAGAGAGAAAGTGCACGTGGGAGTGAGAGAAAGAGAGGGGGTGACCGTGGGAGCGAGACAAAGAGAGGGGGCGCGCGGGCGTGAGAGAAAACGGGAGGGCACGTGCGGGCGCCAGCGAAAGTGGGAGGGCATGCGCAGGCCTGAGAGAAAGCGTAAGGGCGCGCGCAGGAGCAAGAGAAAGTGGGAGGCCCTGCGCGGGAGCAAGAGAAAGCGGGAGGGCGCGCGTGGGAGTGATAGAAAGAGGGAGAGCGCGCGCGGGAGTGAGAGAAAGAGAGGGATAGTGCGTGGGAGTGAGAGAATAAGAGAGAGAGCACATGCGGGAGTGAGAGAGAAGGAGAGAGAGCGTGCGGGAGTGAGAGAGAGGGAGCATGGGTGGGATTGAGAGAACGAGAGAATGTGTGGGCGGGAGTGAGAGAGGGAGAGAGAATGCGGGAGGGAGTTGGAGAGAGAGAGAGCGCGGGTGGGAGTGGAAGAGAGAGTAAAGCGCTGCTGGGAATGGGAGAGAGAGAGAGAGCGCGGGTGGGAGTGGGAGAGAGAGCGAGAGCGCGGGTGGGAGTGAGAGAGAGAGAGCACGTGGGAGTGAGAGAAAGAGAGGGAGTGCGCGTGGGATTGAGAGAAAGTGAGGGAGCGCGCGTGGGAGTGAGAGAAAGAGAGGGCGAGTGCATGAGAGTGAGAAAGAGAGAGAGAATGCTGGCTGGAGTGAGAGAGAGAGTGCGTGGGTGGGATTGAGAGAGCGAGAGAGTGCGCGGGTGGGAGTCGGAGTGAGAGAGCGCTGGTGGGAGTGGAAGAGAGAGAGAAGTGCGGTTGGGAGTGGGAGAGAGAGTGCGAGCGCGTGTGGGAGTGAGAGGGAGAGCGAGAGCACGGGTGGGAGTGGGAGAGAGAGCGAGAGCATGGGTGGGAGTAGGAGAATGTGCGAAAGCGCTGGTGGGAGTGAGAGAGAGAGAGTACGCTGGTGGGAGTGAGAGAGAGAGAGCGCGCGTGGGAGTGACAGTGAGAGGGAGAGCGCACGTGCGAGTGAGAGAGATAGAGTGCGCGGGTGGGAGTGAGAGAGAGAGAGAGCTCCTGTTGGAGTGACAGTGAGAGAGAGAGCGCACGTGGGAGTGAGAGAGAGTGAGAGAGTGCAGGCGGGAGCGAGAGAGTGAGAGTGCGGGCGGGTGTGAAAGAGAGAGAGAGTGCGCGGGCGGGAGTGAGAGAGAACGAGTGCACGAAGCAGTGGGAGAGAGAGAGCGCGGGTGGGTGTGGAAGAGAGAGGGAGAAGCGCAGTTGGGAGTGGGAGAGAGAGTGAGAAACGCGGGTGGGATTGGGAGGCAGAGTGCGAGCACGGGTGGGAGTGAGAGAGAGAGCGAGAGCCCGGGTGGGAATGGGAGAGAGAGAGAGCGCGCGTGGGAGTGACAGTGAGAGAGAGAGCGCATGTGCGAGTGAGAGAGAGAGAGAGTAAGTGGGTGGGAGTGAGAGAGAGAGCTCCTGTGGGAGTGACAGTGAGAGAGAGAGCGCACATGGGAGTGAGAGAGAGAGAGAGAGTGAGCGCACGTGGGGTTGAGAGAGAGAGAGTGAGAGCGCATGTGGGAGCAAGAGAAAGAGGGAGGGTGCATGCGGGAGCGAGTGAAAGAGGGAAGGCGCACGCGGGAGCGAGGGAAAGAGGGAGGGTGGGTGCTGGAGCGAGTGAAAGAGGGTGGGTGCACATAGGAGTGAGAGAAAGAGTGAGGGCGTGCGCCGGAGTGAGAGAAAGAGAGAGGGCGTGCGGGGGCGCGAGAGAAACAGGGAGGTAGGCGCAGTTGCGAGAGCGCACGTAGGGGTGAGAGAGAGAGAGCGTGCTTGGGAGTGAGAGAGAGAGAGAGTGTGCATAGGTGTGAAAGAGAGAGAGAGAGTGTGCGAGTGGGAGTGAGAAAGAGAGAGAGTGCGTGTGGGAGTGAGAGAGAGAGTGTGCGCGTGGGAGTGAGAGTGTGCGTGTGGGAGTAAGAGAGAGAGAGTGCACATGGGAGTGATAGAAAGAGAGAGAGTGCACGTGGGAGTGAGAAAGAGAGGGAGCGTGCGCGGGAGTGAAAGAAAGAGGGAGCACACGTGGGAGTGTGAGAAAGAGATGGAGAGTGCGTGGGAGTGAGTGAAAGAGAGTGAGCGTGCATGGGAGCGAGAGAAAGAGTGAAGGTGCACGTGGGATCGAGAGAAAGAGAGGGGGCATGTGTGGGAGTGAGAGAAAGAGGGAAGGTGTGCATGGGAGCGAGAGAAAGAGAGGGGGTGAGCATGGGAGCGAGACAAAGAGAGGGGGCGCATGGGCACGAGAGAAAACGGGAGGGCACGCATGGGCGTGAGCGAAAGTGGGAGGGCATGCGCAGGCCCGAGAGAAAGCATGAGGGCGCGCGCGGGAGCAAGAGAAAGTGGGAGGGCATGCGCGGGTGCGAGAGAAAGCGGGAGGGTGCGCGCGGGAGCGATAGAAAGAGGGAGAGCGTTCGCGGGTGTGAGAGAATAAGAGAGAGAGCATGCGCAGGAGTGAGAGAGAGGGAGAGAGAGCGTGTGGGAGTGAGAGAGAGAGATAGAGCGCAGGCGGGAGTGAGAGAGAGGGAGAGCACGCGGGCGGGAGTGAGAGAGAGAGAGCATGGGCGGGATTGAGAGAATGAGAGAATGTGTGGGTGGGAGTGAGAGAGGGAGAGAGAATGCGGGAGGAAGTTGGAGAAAGAGGGAGAGCGCGGGTTGGAGTGAGAGAAAGAGAGGGAGAGCGTGTGGGAGTGAGAGAGACAGAGAATTTGCACGTGGGAGTGAGAGAGAGAGAGAGTGTGCTTGGGAGTGAGAGAGAGAGAGAGTGCACGTGGGAGTGAGAGAAAGAGAGGGAGCGCACATGGGAGGGTGAGAAAGAGAGGGTGAGTGCGTGGGCTGAGAGAAAGAGGGAAGGCACGAGCGGGTATGAGAGAAAGTGGGAGGGCATGAGCGGGCCCGAGAGAAAGCTGGAGGGCATGCGCGGGTGCGAAAGAGTGAGGGCAGGCGCAGGAGCGAGAGAAAGAGGGAGCGCACACGCGGGAGCATGAGAATAAGGGAGAGAGCACACGCGGGAATGAGGGAGAGTGAGAGAGGGCAGGCGGGAGCTAGAGAGAGAGAGAGAGAGCGCAGGAGGGAGTGAGAGAGAGAGAGGGTGTGGGCGGGATTGAGAGAGCGAGAGAGTGCTTGGGCAGGAGTGAGAGAGAGAGAGTGCAAGAGGGAGTGGCAGAGAGAGAGCGCGGGTGGGAGTGGGAGAGAGAGCGAGAGCACGGGTGGGGGTGAGAGAGAGAGCAAGAGCACGGGTGGGAGTGGGACAGAGAGCGAGAGTGTGGGAGGGAGTAGGAGAGAGAGCAAGAGCACTGGTGGGAGTGAGAGAGTGAGAGAGCACGCGTGGGAGTGGGAGAGAGAGCGAGAGCATGCGTGGGAGTGGGAGAGAGAGCAATAGCGCAGGTGGGAGTGGGAGACAGATCGAGAGTGCGGGTGGGAGTGGCAGAGAGAGCGAGAGCGTGGGTGGGAGTGAGAGAGAGAGCGTGAGCACTGGTGGGAGTGAGAGAGAGAGAGTTCTTGGGTGGGAGTGAGAGAGAGAGAGAGCGCACTTGGGAGCGACAGTGAGAGAGAGAGCGCACGTGGGAGTGAGAGAGAGAGAGAGGGAGCACTCGTGGGAGTGAGAGACAGAGAGAGAGTGCGCGTGGGAATGAGAGAGAGAGTGCATGTCGGAGTGAGCGAGCGAGAGAGTGTGCATGTGGGAGTGAGAGAGAGAGAGTGCGCGTGGGAGTGAGAGAGAGAGATAGAGTGTGCACATGGGAGTGAGAGAGAGAGTGTGCGTGGGAGCAAGAGAAAGAGAGCGGGCACGCGTGGGAGTGAGAGAAAGAGAGGCGACATGCGGGGGAATGAGAGAAAGAGGGAGGGCGCATGCGGGGGTGAGAGAAAAAGGGAGCACGCCCACGGGAGCAAGGGAAAGAGGGAGGGCGCCCGCGGGAGCGAGAGAAAGTGGGAGGGCACGCGCGGGGGTGAGAGAAAGAGGGTGAGTGCACGCAGGCATGGGAGAAATTGGGAGGGAGCGCGCGGGCACGAGACAAAGAGGGAGGGCATGCGCGGGTGTGAGAGAAAGCGGGAGGGTGCATGCGGGCATGAGAGAAAGCGGGAGTGCGTGTGCGGGCCCGAGAGAGAGAGGGAGGGCACACGCAGGAGTGATAGAAAGAAGGAGAGCACGCACAGGTGCGAAAGAATAAGAGAGAGAGCACGTGCGGGAGTGAGAGAGAGTGAGAGAGAGCGGGCAGGAGCGAGAGAGAGAGATAGAACGTGGGCAGGACTGAGAAAGAGAGAGAACGTGCGGGCGGGAGTGAGAGAGAGAGAGAACATGGGCGGGATTGAGAGAACGAGAGAGTGCATGGGCGGGAGTGAGAGAGAGAGAAAAGCGCGGCTGGGAATGGGAGAGAGAGAGAGAAGTGTGGTTGGGAGTGGGAGAGAGAGTGAGAGCATGGGTGGGAGTGGGGGAGAGAGCGAGAGCGCAGGTGGGAGTGAGAGAGAGTGAGAGAGCATGGGCAGGAGCGAGAGAGATAGAGAGAGCGTGGGTGGGAGTGAGAGAGAGAGAGCGTTGGTGGGAGTGAGAGAGAGGGAGCGTGGGTGGGATTGAGAGAGCAAGAGAGTACGTGGGCGGGAGTGAGAGAGAGAGAGAGTGCACATGGTAGTGAGAGAGAGAGAGTGAGTGCACGTGGGAGTGAGAGACAGAGAGAGTGAACACGCGTGGGGGTGAGTGAGAGAGTTTGAGTGCGCATGTTGGAGCGAGAGAAAGAGGGAGGGCGCATGTGGGAGCGAGAGAAAGAGGGAGGGTGCACACGGGAACGAGTGAAAGATGGAAGGCGCACGCGGGAGAGAGAGAAAGAGGGAGGACGGGCGCGGGAGTGAGAGAAAGAGGGAGGGCGCACGCGGGCATGAGAGCGCATGAGGGGGTGAGAGAGAAAGAGAGACAGAGTGCGCGTGGGTGTGAAAGAGAGAGAGAGTCTGAGTGGGACTGAGAGAGAAAGAGAGTGTGCGCATGGGAGTGAGAGAGCGAGGGAGAGAGAGAGTGTGTGCATGGGACTGAGAGAGAGAGAGTGCACGTGGGAGTGAGAGAAAGAGAGAGAGGGCGCATGGGAGTGAGAGAAAGAGAGAGAGTGTGTGGGAGTGAGAGAAAGTTAGGGAGTGAGCGTGAGAGTGAGAGAAAGAGAGGGAGCGCGTGTGGGAGTGAGAAAGAGAGGGAGCGCGTGTGGGAGTGAGAGAAAGAGGGAGTGCATGTGGGACTGAGAGAAAGAGAGGGAAAGTGTGTGGGAGCGAGTGAAAGCAGGAGGGCATGCATGGGTGCGAGAGAAAGCTGGAGGGCACGTGCAGGAGTGAGAGAAAGTGGGAGGACGCATGCGGGAGTGAGAGAAGGAGGGAGGGTGCACGCGTTTGCGAGAGAAAGAGTGAAGGCGTGTGCGGGATCGAGAGAAAGCAGGCGGGCACACGCGGGTGCGAGAGAAAGCGGAAGGGCACGTGCAGGAGCGATAGAAAGAGGGAGAGCATGCGCGGGTGCGAGAGAAAGAGTGAGGGTGCACGTGGGAGCAAGAGAAAGAGGGAGAGTACGCCTGGGAGCGAGAAAATAAGAGAGAGAGTGTGCGCGGGAGTGAGAGAGTGTGAGAGAGCACGGGCAGGAGGCAGAGAGAGAGAGAGCACGCGGGCGGGAATGAGAGAGAGAGAGAGAGCGCGGGCGGGAGTGAGAGAGAGAGACAGAGGACGTGGGCGGGATTGAGAGAGCGAGAGAGTGCGCAGGTGGGAGTCAGAGAGAAAGAGAGAGTGCAGGTGGGAGTGGGAGAGAGAGAGAAGTGCAGGTGGGATTGGGGGAGAGAGCAAGAGCGCGGGTGGGAGTGAGAGAGAGAGCAAGTGCGCGTGTGGGAGTGGGAGAGAGAGCGAGAGAGTGACTGGGTGTGAGAGAGAGAGCAAGAGCGCTGGTGGGAGGGGAGTTAAAGAGAGAGAGTGCGTGGGTGAGAGTGAGAGAGAGAGAATGTGTGTGGGAGTGACAGTGAGAGAAAGAGCGCAAGTGGGAGTGAGAGAGAGAAAGACAGAGGGAGCGCACGTGGGAATGGGAGACAGAGAGAGATCGCACGTGGGAGTAGGAGAGAGAGAGAGTACGTGTGGGAGTGAGAGAGAGAGAGAGAGCGCATGGGAGTGAGAGAGAGAGAGTGTGCGCGTGTGAGTGAGAGAGTGAGGGAGAGAGAGAGAGTGCACGTGGGAGTGAGAGAAAGAGAGAGAGTCCGCATGGGAGTGAAGGAAAGAAAGTGAGTGTGTGTGGGAGTGAGAGAAAGAGAGGGAGTGTGCGTGAGAGTGAGAGAAAGAGAGGGAGTGCGCATGGGAGCGAGAGAAAGAGAGGGTGCGCACGCGGGAGTGAGAGAGAGTGTGCACGTAGGAGTGAGAGAGAGTGTGCGCATGGAGTAAGAGAGAGAGTGCGTGTGGGAGTGAGAGTGAAAGATTGCCTGTGGGAATGAGAGAGAGAGAGGGATCACGTGTGAGAGTGAGAGAAAGAGAGGGCGCGCCCATGGGAGTGAGAGAAAGATAGGGAGAGCATGTGGGAATGAGTGAAAGAGAGGGAGCATGCGTGGGAGCGAGGGAAAGAGGGAAGGCATGCGTGGGAGTGAGAGAGAGAGGGAGGGCACACGCGGGTGTGATAGAAAGAGGGCGAGCGCACGCGGGTGCGAGAAAATAAGAGAGAGAGCACACGCGGGAGTGAGAGAGGGAGAGAGTGGGCGGGAGTGAGAGAGAGAGAGAGCATGGGTGCAATTGAGAGAGCGAGAGAGTGCGCGGGCAGGAGTGAGAGGGAGAGAGAGAGCGGGGGAGGGAGTGGGAAAGAGAGAGTGCGTGGGTGGGAGTGGAAGAGAGAATAAAGCGCGGCTGGGAATTTTGGAGAGACAGAGAAGCGCGGGTGGGAGTGGGAGTGGGAGAGAGAGCGAGAGCGCGGGTGGGAGTGGGAGAGAGAGCAAGAGCGCTGGCGGGAGTGAGAGAGAGAGAGCGTGGGTGGGATTGAGAGAGCGAGAGAGTGCACGGGCGGGAGTGAGAGAGAGAGAGAGAGCGCGGGAGGGAGTGGGAGAGAGAGAGAAGCGTGGTTGGGAGTGGGAGAGAGAGAGAGAAGCGTGGGTGGGAGTGGGAGAGAGAGCGAGAGTGTGGGTGGGAGTGGGAGAGAGTGCGAGAGTGCGGGTGGGAGTAGGAGAGTGAGCGAGAGCGCTGGTGGGAGTGAGAGAGAGAGAGTGTGCGGGTGGGAGTGAGAGAGAGAGTGAGCGCACGTGGGAGTGAGAGAGAGAGAGAGAGCACGCGTGGGATGAGAGACAGAGATAGTGAGCGTGCGTGGAGGTGAGAGAGAGAGTGAGAGCACATGTGGGAGCGAGAGAAAGAGGGAGGGCACATGCGGGAGCAAGAGAAAGAAGGAGGGCATGCACGGGTGCGAGTGACAGAGGGAAAGTACACGCGGGAGTGAGAGAAAGAGGGAGGGCGTGCGCGGGAGCGAGAGGAAGAGTGAGGGTGTGTGTGGGAGTGAGAGAAATAGAGGGGAGGCACGTGGGAGTGAGACAAAGAGAGGGGGCGCGTGTGGGAGTGAGAGAAGGTGAGGGGGCGTGCGTGGGAGTGAGAGAAGGTGAGGGGGCGTGCGTGGGAGCGAGAGAAAGAGAAGGGGTGCGGGGGTGCGAGAGAAAGCAGGAGGGCATGCGCAGGCCAGAGAGCAAGTGTGAGGGAGCGCACAGGAGCGAGAGAAAGCGAGAGGGCATGCGTGGGTGCGAGAGAAAGTGGGAGGCCGCGCGCAGGAGTGAGAGAAAGTGGTAGGGCACGTGTGGGAGTGAGAGAAGGAGGGACGGCGCACACGGGAGCAAGAGAAAGAGGGTGGGAGCATGCGGGAGCATGAGAATAAGGGAGAGAGCACACGTGGGAGTGAGAGAGAGTGACAGAGTGCGGGCGGGAGTGAGAGAGAGAGATAGAGAGTGGCCGGGAGTGAGAGAGAGAGGGAGGGCACACGCGGGTGTGATAGAAAGAGGGCGAGCGCACGCGGGTGCGAGAAAATAAGAATGAGAGCACACGCGGGAGTGAGAGAGAGAGAGAGTGGGCGGGAGTGAGAGAGAGAGAGAGCATGGGTGCAATTGAGAGAGCGAGAGAGTGCACGGGCAGGAGTGAGAGGGAGAGAGAGAGCGCGGGAGGGAGTGGGAAAGAGAGAGTGCGTGGGTGGGAGTGGAAGAGAGAATAAAGCGCGGCTGGGAATTTTGGAGAGACAGAGAAGCGCGGGTGGGAGTGGGAGTGGGAGAGAGAGCGAGAGCGCGGGTGGGAGTGGGAGAGAGAGCAAGAGCGCTGGCGGGAGTGAGAGAGAGAGAGCGTGGGTGGGATTGAGAGAGAGAGAGAGTTCACGGGCGGGAGTGAGAGAGAGAGAGAGAGCGCGGGAGGGAGTGGGAGAGAGAGAGAGAAGCGTGGGTGGGAGTGGGAGAGAGAGCGAGAGTTTGGGTGGGAGTGGGAGAGAGTGCGAGAGTGCGGGTGGGAGTAGGAGAGTGAGCGAGAGCGCTGGTGGGAGTGAGAGAGAGAGAGTGTGCGGGTGGGAGTGAGAGAGAGAGTGAGCGCACGTGGGAGTGAGAGAGAGAGAGAGAGCACACGTGGGATGAGAGACAGAGATAGTGAGCGTGCGTGGAGGTGAGAGAGAGAGTGAGAGCACATGTGGGAGCGAGAGAAAGAGGGAGGGCACATGCGGGAGCAAGAGAAAGAAGGAGGGCATGCACGGGAGCGAGTGACAGAGGGAAGGTACGCGCGGGAGTGAGAGAAAGAGGGAGGGCGTGCGCGGGAGCGAGAGGAAGAGTGAGGGTGTGTGTGGGAGTGAGAGAAATAGAGGGGAGGCACGTGGGAGTGAGACAAAGAGAGGGGGCGCGTGTGGGAGTGAGAGAAGGTGAGGGGGCGTGCGTGGGAGCGAGAGAAAGAGAGGGGGTGCGGGGGTGCGAGAGAAAGCAGGAGGGCATGCGCAGGCCAGAGAGCAAGTGTGAGGGAACGCACAGGAGTGAGAGAAAGCGAGAGGGCATGCGTGGGTGCGAGAGAAAGCGGGAGGCCGCGCGCAGGAGTGAGAGAAAGTGGGAGGGCACGTGCGGGAATGAGAGAAGGAGGGAGGGTGCACGTGGGTGTGAGAGAAAGAGGGAGGGCACGCGTGGAAGTGAGAGAAAGTGGGAGGGCATGCGCGGGAGCGAGTGAAAGCAGGAGGGTGCACGCGGGAGTGAGAGAAAGAGGGAGGGTTCACACGGGAGCGAGAGAAAGAGGGAGGGCGCAAGTGGGAGCGATAGAAAGAAGGAGAGCGCGCACAGGTGCGAGAGAATAAGAGAGAAAGCAAATGCAGGAGTGAGAGAGAGTGTGAGAGAGCGGGCGGGAGCGAGAGAGAGAGATAGAGCGCGGGCGGGACTGAGAGAGAGAGAGCACGCGGGTGGGAGTGAGAGAGAGAGAGAGAACATGGGCGGGATTGAGAGAACGAGAGAGTGTGTGGGCGGGAGTGAGAGAGAGAGAGCGCGGGTGGGAGTGGAAGAGAGAGAAAAGCGCGGCTGGGAATGGGAGAGAGAGAGAGAAGTGCGGGTGGGAGTGGGAGAGAGCGAGAGCATGGGTGGGAGTGGGAGAGAGAGCGAGAGCGCTGGTGGGAGTGAGAGAGAGTGAGAGAGCGCGGGCGGGAGTGAGAGAGAGAGAGCACTGGTGGGAGTGAGAGAGAGGGAGCGTGGGTGGGATTGAAAGAGTGAGAGAGTACGCGGGCGGGAGTGGAAGAGAGAGAGAGAAGTGCGGGTGGGAGTGAGAGAGAGAGCGAGAGCGTGGGTGGGAGTAGGATAGAGAGTGAGAGCGCTGGTGGGAGTGAGAGGGAGAGAGAGCGCATGTGGGAGTGAGAGAGAGAGAGAGAGAGTGAGCACGTGTGGGAGTGAGAGACAGAGAGAGTGAATGCATGTGGGGGTGAGTGAGGGAGTTTGAGTGCGCATGTTGGAGCGAGAGAAAGAGGGAGGGCGCATGTGGGAGCGAGAGGAAGAGGGAGGGTGTGCGCGGGAATGAGTGAAAGATGGAAGGCGCACGCAGGAGAGAGAGAAAGAGGGAGGCCGTGCATGGGAGCGAGAGAAAGAGTGAGGCCACACGTGGGAGTGAGAGAAAGAGTGCGGGCTTGTGCCGGTGCGAGGGAAAGAGGGAGGGCATGCGTGGGCATGAGAGAAAGCGGGAGGGTGAGCGCAGGCATGAGAGCGCACGAGAGGGTTAGATAGAAAGAGAGACAGAGTGCGCGTGGATGTGAAAGAGAGAGAGAGAGTGTGAGTGGGACTGAGAAAGAGAGAGACTGTGCGTGGGAGCGAGAGAGAGAGAGTGTGCACGTGGGAGCGAGAGAGCGAGGGAGAGAGAGAGAGTGTGCATGGGACTGAGAGAGAGAGAGAGTGCACGTGGGAGTGAGAGAAAGAGAGAGCATGCGCATGAGAGTGAGAGAAAGAGAGACAGAGTGTGTGGGAGTGAGAGAAAGAGAGGGAGCGGGCGTGAGAGTGAGAGAAAGAGAGGGAGCACGCGTGGGAGTGAGAAAGAGATGGAGCACGCACGGGAGTGAGAGAAAGAGGGAGTGCATGTGGGAGTGAAAGAAAGAGAGGGAAAGTGCGTGGGAGCGAGTGAAAGCGGGAGGGCATGCGTGGGTGTGAGAGAAAGCGGAAGGGCGCGTGCGGGAGTGAGACAAAGTGGGAGGACGGGTGTGGGAGTAAGAGAAGGAGGAAGGGCGCATGGGTTTGTGAGAGAAAGAGTGAAGGTGTGCGCGGGAGCGAGAGAAAGCAGGCAGGCGCGTGAGGGAGCTAGAGAAAGAGGGAGGGTGCACGTGGGAGCAAGAGAAAAAGGGAGGGCGCACGCGGGAGTGACAGAAAGAGGGAGAGCATGCGCGGATGCGAGAGAAAGAGTGAGGGTGCGCGTGGGAGCAAGAGAAAGAGGGAGAGCGCGCCCAGGAGCGAGAAAATAAGAGAGAGCGCGCACGGGAGTGAGAGAGTGTGAGACAGCACGGGCAGGAGTGAGAGAGAGAGAGAGGGTGTTGGCAGGATTGAGAGAGTGAGAGAGTGCGGGTGGGAGTGGAGAGAGAGAGAAGTGTGGTTGGGAGTGGGAGAGAGAGAGAAGTGAGGGTGGGATTGGGAGAGAGAGCGAGAGTGTGGGTGGGAGTGACAGAGAGAGCGAGTGCACGTGTGGGAGTGGGAGAGAGAGCGAGAGAGCGACTGGGTGTGAGAGAGAGAGCAAGAGTGCTGATGGGAGGGGAGTGAAAGAGAGAGAGTGCACGGGTGAGAGTGAGAGAGAGAGAACATGCGTGGGAGTGACAGTGAGAGAAAGAGCGCACGTGGGAGTGAGAGAGAGAAAGAGAGCACGTGTGGAAGTGAGAGAGAGAGAGAGAGTGCGCGTGGGTGTGAAAGAGAGAGAGAGAGTGCGAGTGGGAGTGAGAAAGAGAGAGAGTGCTCATGGGAGTGTGAGAGAGAGAGTGTGTCCGTGGGAGTGAGAGAGTGAGGGAGAGAGAGAGAGTGCACGTGGGAGTGAGAGAAAAAGAGAGAGTCCGCATGGGAGTGAAAGAAAGAGATCGAGCATGCGTGGGAGTGAAAGAGAGGGAGTGCGCGTGAGATTGAGAGAAAGAGAGGGAGCGCGCATGAGAGTGCGAAAAAGAGAGGGGGCGCACATGGGTGCGAGAGAGAGTACGCATGTAGGAGTGAGAGAGAGTGTGCGTGTGGGAGTAAGAGAGAGACAGTGTGCATGGGAGTGAGAGAGAGAGTGCGTGTGGGAGTCAAAGTGAGAGATTGTGTGTGGGAGTGAGAGAGAGAGAGGGATCATGCATGAGAGTGAGAGAAAGAGAGGGATCGCGCATGGGATTGAGAGAAAGAGAGGGAGAGCATGTGGGAGTGAGTGAAAGAGAAGGAGCAGTCGTAGGGGTGAGAGAAAGAGAGGGACATGCGTGGGAGCGAGAGAAAGAGGGAAGGCATGCGTGGGAGTGAGAGAAAGAGGGAGGGCGCACGCCGGAGTGATAGAAAGAGGGCAAGCGCACGCGGGTGTGAGAGAATAAGAGAGAGAGCACGCACGGGAGTGAGAGATAGAGAGCGGGTGGGAGTGAGAGAGAGAGAGCATGGGTGGGATTGAGAGAGCGAGAGAGTGCGCGGGGGGATTGAGAAAGAGAGTGCACGGGTGGGAGTCGAAGAGAGAAAAAAGCGCGGCTGGGAATGTTGGAGAGACAGAGAAGCGCGGGTGGGAGTGGGAGTGGGAGAGAGAGTGAGAGCGTGGGTGGGAGTGAGAGAGAGTGCAAGAGCGCAGGTGGGAGTGTGAGAGAGAGAGAGAGCTGGCGGGAGTGAGAGAGAGAAAGCATGGGTGGGATTGAGAGAGCGAGAGAGTGCACGGGCGAGAGTGAGAGTGAGAGAGAGCGCGGGAGGGAGTGGGAGAGAGAGAGAAGCGCAGTTGGGAGTGGGAGAGAGAGAGAGAAGCGTGGGTGGGAGTGGGAGAGAGAGCGAGAGTGTGGGTGGGAGTGGGAGAGAGTGCGAGAGCACGGGTAGGATTAGGAGAGTGAGCGAGAGTGCTGGTGTGAGTGAGAGAGAGTGCACGGTGGGAGTGAGAGAGAGAGAGAGCACACGTGGGAGTGAGAGAGAGAGAGAGGGAGCACACATGGGAGTGAGAGACAGAGAGAGTGAGCATGAGTGGGGGTGAGAGAGAGAGTGAGAGCGCATGTGGGAGCAAGAGAAAGAGGGAGGGCTCATGCGGGAGCGAGAGAAAGAAGGAGGGCATGCGCGGGAGCGAGAGAAAGAGTGTGGGCGTGTGTGGGAGTGAGAGAAAGAGTGAGGGTGGGAGCCAGAGCGAGATAAAGCCGGAGGGCGCTCGCGCAGTTGCGAGAGAAAGCAGGAGGGCATGTGCGGGCATGAAAAAAAGCGGGAGGGCATGCACGGGAGTGAGAGAAAGTGGGAGGGCACATGCGGGTGCGAGAGAAAGAAGGAGGGTGCATGCGGGTGCGAGAGAAAGAGGGAGAGTGCGCCTGGGAGCGAGAGAATAAGAGAGAGAGTGTGCGTGGGAGTGAGAGAGAGGGAGAGTGCGCAGGCGGGAGTGAGAGAGAGAGAGAGCACGGGCGGGAGTGAGAGAGAGAGAGGGCGTGGGCGGGATTGAGAGAGCAAGAGAGTGCGCGGGCGGGAGTGAGAAAGAGAGAGAGAGCGCAGGACGGAGTGGGAGTGAGAGAGAGAGCGCGGGTGGGAGTGGACGAGAGAGAGAAGTGCGGTGGGAGTGTGAGAGAGAGCGAGAGCACGGGTGGGAGTGGGAGAGAGAGCGAGTGCGCAGGTGGGAGTGGGAGAGAGAGCGAGAGCACGTGTTGGAGTGGGAGAGAGAGAGAACGCATGTGGTAGTGGGAGAGAGAGTGAGAGAGCAGCTGGGAGTGAGAGAGAGCACGAGCACTGGTGGGAGGGGAGTGAGAGAGAGAGAGTGCGCGGGTGGATGTGAGAGAGAGAGAGAGAATGCGCGTGGGAGTGACAGTGAGAGAGAGAGCGCACGTGGGAGTGTGAGAGAGATAGAGAGAGGGAGCGCACGTGGGAATGAGAGACAGAGAGATTGCATGTGGGAGTAGGAGAGAGAGAGAGCACATGTGGGAGTGTGAGAGAGACAGAGAGAGTGAGCGTGGGAATGAGAGTGAGAGCGAGAGTGCACTTGGGAGTGAGAGAGCGAGTGCACATGGGAGTGAGAGAGAAAGAGCGAATGCATGTGGGAGCAAGAGAGAGTGTGCGTGGAAGTGAGAGAGCGAGAGAGAATGTGCATGGGTGTGAGAGAGAGAGAGAGTGAGTGCACATTGGTATGAGAGACAGAGAGAGAGAGCGCACATGGGAGTGAGAGAGAGAGGGAGAGCAAGTGTGGGAGTGAGAGAGAGAGAGAGAGAGTGCCCATGGGTGTGAAAGAGAGAGAGAGAGAGTGCAAGTGGGATTGAGAAAGAGAGAGAGTGCACGTGGGAGTGAGAGATAGAGAGTGCGCGCGTGGGAGTGAGAGAGAGTGTGCATGTGGGAGTAAGAGAGAGAAAGTGCGCATGGGAGTGAGAGAGCAAGGGAGCGAGAGAGAGTGCGCATGGGAGTGAGAGAGAGAGAGTGCGCGTGGGAGTGATAGAAAGAGAGAGAGTGTGTGTGGGATTGAGAGAAAGAGAGGGAGCATGCGTGAGAGTGAGAGAAAGAGAGGGATCGCGCTTGAGAGTGAGAGAAAGAGAGGGAGAGTGTGTGGAAGTGGGTGAAAGAGAGGGAGCGCACGTGGGAACGAGAGAAAGAGAGGGGGCACTCCTGGGAGCGAGACAAAGAGGGAAGACATGCATGGGAGCGAGAGAAAGAGGGAGTGTGCACGCTGGAGTGATAGAAAGAGGGAGAGCGCACGCGGTGCGAGAGAATAAGAGAGAGAGCATGCGTGGGAGTGAGAGAGAGTGTGAGAGAGCAGGTGGGAGCGAGAGAGAGAGATAGATCACGAGCAGGAGTCAGAGAGGGAGAGCGGGCGGGAGTGAGGGAGAGAGAGAGCATGGGCGGGATTGAAAGAGCGAGTGAGTGCGCGGGCAGGTTTGAGAGAGAGAGAGTGTGGGAGTGAGTGGGAAAGCGAGTGCACAAGTGGGAGTGGAAGAGAGAAAAATGCGCGGCTGGGAATGTTGGAGAGACAGAGAAGCGCAGGTGGGAGTGGGAGTGGGAGAGAGAGCAAGAGAAAGGGTGGGAGTGGGAGAGAGACCGAGAGCACAGATGGGAGTGAGAGAGAGAGCGCTGGCGGGAGTGAGAGAGAGAGCGTGGGTGGGATTGAGAGAGCGAGAGAGTGCACGGGAGGTAGTGGGAGAGAGAGAGAAGTGCGGTTGGGAGTGGGAGAGAGAGAGAGAAGCATGGGTGGGAGTGGGAGAGAGAGCGAGAGCGTGGGTGGGAGTGGGAGAGAGAGCAAGAGCGCTGGTGGGAGTGAGAGAGAGAGAGAGTGAGCGCACGTGGGGATGAGAGAGAGAGAGTGAGAGCGCATGTGGGAGCGAGAGAAAGAGGGAGGGCGCGCGCAGTAGCGAGTGAAAGAGGGAGGGTGGGTGCGGGAGTGAGAGAAAGAGGGAGGGTGGGTGCGGGAGTGAGAGAAAGAGGGAGGGCCTGCACGGGAGCGAGAGAAAGTGGGAGGGTGCAAGTGGGATTGAGAGAAAGAGGGTGAGCGCGCCTGGGAGCGAGAGAATAAGAGAGAGAGTGCGCGTGGGACTGAGAGAGAGTGAGAGAGCACGGGCGGGAGTGAGAGAGAGGGAGAGAGCGCGGGCGGGAGTGAGAGAGAGAGAGGGCGTGGGCGGGATTGAGAGAGCAAGAGAGTGCGTGGGCAGGAGTGAGAGAGAGAAAGAGAGCACAGGAGGGAGTGGGAGAGAGAGAGAGAGCACGCGTGGGAGTGGTAGAGAGAGCGAGAGTGCGGCTGGGAATGAGAGAGAGAGCAAGAGTGCTGGTGGGAGGGGAGTGAGAGAGAGAGAGTATGCGGGTGGGAGTGAGAGAAAGAGAGAACGCATGTGGGAGTGACAGTGAGAGAGAGAGCGCACGTGGGAGTGAGAGAGACAAAGAGGGAGGGAGCGCGCATGGGAATGAGAGACATAGAGAGAGATTGCACGTGGGAGTAGGAGAGAGAGAGAGAAATCACGTGCGGGAGTGAGAGAGAGAGAGAGAGTGCGCGTGGGTGTGAAAGAGAGAGAGAGAGTACGATTGGGCATGAGAAAGAGAGAGAGTGCTTGTGGGAGTAAGAGAGAGAGAGTGTGCATGGGAGTGAGAGAGCGAGGGAGAGAGAGAGTGCGGATGGGAGTGAGAGAGAGAGAGAGTGGGCATTGGAGTGATAGAAAGAGAGAGAGTGCACGTGGGAGTGAGAGAAAGAGAGAGAGTCCACATGGGAGTGAGAGAAAGACATTGAGCATGCGTGGGAGTGAGAGAAAGAGAGGAAGTGCGTGTGGGAGTGAGTGAAAGAGAGGGAGCGCACGTGGGAGTGCGAGAAAGAGAGGGAGCGCGTGTGGGAGTGAGAGAAAGAGAGTGAGCGTGCGTGGGAGTGAAAGAAAGAGAGGGAGAGCGCGTGGGAGTGAGTGAAAGGGAGGGAGTGTGCGTGGGAGCCAGAGAAAGAGAGAGGGCACACGTGGGAGCAAGAGAAACAGAGGGGGTGCGTGTGGGAGCGAGATAAAGAGAGGGGGCACGTGTGGGAGTGAGAGAAAGAGAGGGGGCGCATGTGGGAGCGAGAGAAAGAGAGGGGGCGCCCGTGAGAGTGAGAGAATGTGAAGGGGTGTGTGCGGGCTTGAGGGAAAGCGGGAGAGCATGCGCCGGCATCAGAGAAAGGGCCAGTGTGCTCTCAGGCACAAGAGAAAGCGTGAGGGTGCACGCGGGAGCGAGAGAAAGTGGGAGGGCGGTGCAGGAGCGAGAGAAAGTGGGAGGACAAGTGCAGGAGTGAGAGAAAGCAGGAGGGAGCACGCGTGGGAGTGAGAAAAAGAGAGGGAGCGCGTGTGTGTGTGAGTGAAATAGAGGGAGTGCGCGTGGGAGTGAGAGAAAGAGAGGGGGCACACGTGGGAGTGAGAAAAAGAGGGAAGGCATGCATGGGAGTGAGAGAAAGAGGGCGAGGGCAGGCGGGAGTGATAGAAAGAGGGAGAGTGCACACAGGTGCGAGAGAATAAGAGAGAGAGCATGCGCGGGAGTGAGAGAGAGAGATAGATCACGGGCGAGAGTGAGAGAGAGATAGAGCGGGCGGGTGTGAGAAAGAGAGAGAACATGGGCGGGATTGAGAGAGCGAGAGAGTGCGCGGGCGGGAGTGAGATAGAGAGAGAGAGTGCGGGAGGGAGTGGGAGCAAGAGAGAGAGTCCGCATGGGAGTGAGAGTAAGAGAGCGAGCATGCATGGGAGTGAGAGAAAGAGAGGGAGTGCGCGTGGGAGTGAGCGAAAGAGAGAGAGTGCATGTGGGTGTGAGAGAAAGGGAGAGAGTGTGTGTGGGAGTGAGAGAGAGAGAGAGAGTGCATGTGTGTGTGAGAGTGAGACAGAGTGCGCGTGGGAGTGAGAGAGAGAGAGTGCGCGTGGGAGTGAGATAGCAAGAGAGAGTGCGCATCGGTGTGAGAGTGTGAGAGAGAGTGCACGTGGGAGTGAGAGCGAGAGAGAGAGTGAGAGAGTGCACGTGGTAGTGAGAGAGCGATGGAGAGTGCGCGTGGGAGTGAGAGAGAGAGAGAGAGAGTGTGCGTGAGAGTGAGATAAAGGGATTGAGTGCGTGTGGGAGTGAGAGAGAGAGTGCACACGGGTGTGAGCGAAAGAGAAAGTGCGTGTGGGGGTGAGCAAAAGAGAGAGAGTGTGCGTGGGAGTGAGCGAAAGAGAGAGAGTGCATGTGGGTGTGGGTGAAAGAGAGAGAGAGAGTGCGCATGGGAGTGAGCGAAAGAGAGAGAGCGAGTGCGCTTGGGAGTGAGCGAAAGAGAGAGAGTGCATGTGGGAGTGAGGGAATGAGAGAGAGAGAGAGTGTGCGTGGGAGCGAGAGTGAGGGTATGCTTGGGAGTGAGAGAGTGTGTGCGCAAGGGATTGAGAGAGAGAGAGAGAGCAAATGCGTGTGGGAGTGACAGAGAGAGTGCGCGTGGGAGTGACAGAGAGAGAGTTTGCACGTGGGAGTGAGAGAGAGAGAGTGTGCATGTGGGAGTGAGAGAGAGAGTGCGTGTGGGAGTGAGAGAGCGAGAGAGAATGTGCATGGGCATGAGAGAGAGTGTGTGTGCATGGGAGTGAGAGAAAGAGAGTGAGTGCGCATGGGAGTGAGAGAGAGAATGTGCGTGGGAGTGAGCGAAAGAGAGAAAGTGCATGTGGGGGGAAGCAAAAGAGAGAGAGTTCATGTGGGAGTGAGCGAAAGAGAGAGAGTGCACATGGGAGTGAGAGAGAGAAAGAGAGAGGGAGCGCACATGGGAATGAGAGACAGAGAGAGAGATCGCATGTGGGAGTAGGAGAGATATAGAGAGCACGTGTGGGAGTGTGTGAGAGAGAGAGAGAGTGCACGTGGGAGTTAGAGGGAGAGAGAGAGTGAGAGAGTGCGCGTGGTAGTGAGAGAGCGATGGAGAGTGCGCGTGGGAGTGAGAGAGAGAGAGAGAGAGTGTGCGTGAGAGTGAGATAAAGGGATTGAGTGCGTGTGGGAGTGAGAGAGAGAGAGAGAGAGTGTGCGTGAGAGTGAGATAAAGGGATTGAGTGCGTGTGGGAGTGAGAGAGAGAGTGCACACGGGAGTGAGCGAAAGAGAGAAAGTGCGTGTGGGGGTGAGCAAAAGAGAGAGAGTGTGCGTGGGAGTGAGCGAAAGAGAGAGAGTGCATGTGGGTGTGGGTGAAAGAGAGAGAGAGAGTGCGCATGGGAGTGAGTGAAAGAGAGAGAGAGCGAGTGCGCTTGGGAGTGAGCGAAAGATAGAGAGTGCATGTGGGAGTGAGGGAATGAGAGAGAGAGAGAGTGTGCGTGGGAGCAAGAGTGAGGGTACGCTTGGGAGTGAGAGATTGTGTGCGCAAGGGATTGAGAGAGAGAGAGAGCAAATGCGTGTGGGAGTGACAGAGAGAGAGCGCGTGGGAGTGACAGAGAGAGAGTTTGCACGTGGGAGTGAGAGAGAGAGAGAGTGTGCGTGTGGGAGTGAGAGAGAGAGTGCGCGTGGGAGTGAGAGAGCGAGAGAGAATGTGCATGGGCGTGAGAGAGAGAGTGTGTGCATGGGAGTGAGAGAAAGAGAGTGAGTGCGCATGGGAGTGAGAGAGAGAATGTGCGTGGGAGTGAGCGAAAGAGAGAAAGTGCATGTGGGGGGAAGCAAAAGAGAGAGAGTTCATGTGGGAGTGAGCGAAAGAGAGAGAGTGCACATGGGAGTGAGAGAGAGAAAGAGAGAGGGAGCGCACATGGGAATGAGAGACAGAGAGAGAGATCGCATGTGGGAGTAGGAGAGATATAGAGAGCACATGTGGGAGTGTGAGAGAGAGAGAGAGAGTGCACGTGGGTGTGAAAGAGAGAGAGAGAGATTGCAAGTGGGAGTGAGGAAGAGAGAGAGTGCGTGTGGGAGTGAGAGGGAGAGAGTGTGCGCGTGGGAGTGAGAGAGAGTGTGTGTGTGGGATTAAGAGAGAGCGTGCGCATAGGCGTGAGAGAGCAAGGGAGTGCGCGTGGGAGTGATAGAAAGAGAGAGAGTGCGGGTGGGAGTGAGAGCAAGAGAGAGAGTCCGCATGGGAGTGAGAGAAAGAGAACGAGCATGCATGGGAGTGAGAGAAAGAGAGGGAGTGCGCGTGGGAGTGAGAGAAAGAGAGAGAGTGCACGTGGGTGTGAGAGAGAGGGAGAAAGTGTGTGTGGGAGTGAGAGAGAGAGAGAGTGCACGTGGGTGTGAGAGAGAGGGAGAGAGTGTGTGTGGGAGTGAGAGAGAGCGAGACAGAGTGCATGTGGGAGTTAGAGGGAGAGAAAGAATGCACTTGGGAGTGAGAGAGTGAGTGCGCCTGGGAGTGAGAGAGGGAGTACGCTTGGGAATGAAAGAGCAAGAGAGAGTGCGTGTGGGAGTGAGAGAAAGAGAGAGAGTGCGTGTGGGAGTGAGAGAGAGAGAGAGAGTGCATGGGAGTGAGAGAGAGAGAGTTTGCGTGTGGGAGTGAGAGAGAGAGTGTGTGCGTGTGGGAGTGAGAGAGAGAGTGCTGTGGGAGTGAGAGAGCAAGAGAGAGTGCACATGGCAGTGAGAGAGAGAGTGTGCACGTGGGAGTGAGCGAAAGACAGAAAGTGCATGTTGGGGTGAGTGAAAGAGAGAGAGGGTGCGTGGGAGTGAGCAAAAGAGAGAGAGTGCACGTGTGAGTCAGCGGAAGAGGGAGACTGCGTGTGGGAGTGAGCAAAAGAGAGAGAGTGCACGTGGGTGTGGGCAAAAGAGAGAGAAAGTGTGCACATGGGAGAGAGCAAAAGAGAGAGAGAGCGAGTGCGGGTTGGAGTGAGCCAAAGAGAGAGAGTGCATGTGGGAGTGAGGGAACGAGAGACAGAGAGAGTGCGCATCGGAATGAGAGTGAGAGCGAGAGTGCACTTGGGAGTGAGAGAGCGAGTGCACATGGGAGCGAGAGAGAAAGAACGAATGCGCATGGGTATGAGAGAGAGAGAGTGCGTGTGGGAGCAAGAGAGAGTGTGCGTGGAAGTGAGAGAGCGAGAGAGAATGTGCATGGGTGTGAGAGAGAGAGAGTGTGTGTGGGAGTGAGAGAAAGAGAGTGAAGGCACATTGGTATGAGAGACAGCGAGAGAGAGCGCACATGGGAGTGAGAGAGAGAGAAAGCAAGTGTGAGAGTGAGAGAGAGAGAGAGAGTGCCCGTGGGTGTGAAAGAGAGAGAGAGAGAGTGCAAGTGGGATTGAGAAAGAGAGAGAGTGCACGTGGGAGTGAGAGAGAGAAAGTGCGCATGGGAGTGAGAGAGCAAGGGAGCGAGAGAGAGTGCGCATGGGAGTGAGAGAGAGAGAGAGTGCGCGTGGGAGTGATAGAAAGAGAGAGAGTGTGTGTGGGATTGAGAGAAAGAGAGGGAGCACACGTGAGAGTGAGAGAAAGAGAGGGATCGCGCGTGAGAGTGAGAGAAAGAGAGGGAGAGCATGTGGAAGTGAGGGAAAGAGAGGGAGCGCACGTGGGAGCGAGAGAAAGAGAGGGGGCACTCCTGGGAGCGAGAGAAAGAGGGAAGACATGCATGGGAGCGAGAGAAAGAGGGACCGTGGACACGGGACTGATAGAAAGAGAGAGAGCGCACGCGCGTGCGAGAGAATAAGAGAGAGAGCATGCGCGGGAGTGAGAGAGAGTGTGAGAGAGAAGGCGGGAGCGAGAGAGAGAGATAGACCATGGGCAGGAGTCAGAGAGAGAGAGAGCGGGCGGGAGTGAGGGAGAGAGAGAGCATGGGTGGGAAAGAAAGAGCGAGTGAGTGCGCGGGCAAGAGTGAGAGAGAGAGAGTGTGGGAGTGAGTGGGAAAGCGAGGGCACGGGTGGGAGTGGAAGAGAGAAAAATGCGCGGCTGGGAATGTTGGAGAGACAGAGAAGCGCGGGTGGGAGTGGGAGTGGGAGAGAGAGCAAGGGAAAGGGTGGGAGTGGGAGAGAGAGCGAGAGCACAGATGGGAGTGAGAGAGAGAGAGAGCGCTGGTGGCAGTGAGAGAGAGCGTGGGTGGGATTGAGACAGCGAGAGAGTGCACGGGAGGGAGTGAGAGAGAGAGAGCACGGGAGGTAGTGGGAGAGAGAGAGAAGTGTGGTTGGGAGTGGCAGAGAGAGCAAGAAGCATGGGTGGGAGTGGGAGAGAGCGCAAGTGTGGGTGGGAGTGAGAGAGAGAGAGTGCGCGGGTGAGAGTGAAAGAGAGAGAGTGAGCACACGTGGGGATGAGAGAGAGAGAGTGAGAGCGCATGTGGGAGCAAGAGAAAGAGGGAGGGCGCGCGCAGTAGCGAGTGAAACAGGGAGGGTGGGTGCGGGAGTGAGAGAAAGACAGAGGGCCTGCACGGGAGCGAGAGAAAGTGGGAGGGTGCACGTGGGATTGAGAGAAAGAGGCTGAGCGCACCTAGGAGTGAGAGAATAAGAGAGAGAGTGCGCGCGGGATCGAGAGAGAGTGAGAGAGCACGGGCGGGAGTGAGAGAGAGGGAGAGAGCGCGGGAGGGAGTGAGAGAGAGAGAGAGGGTGTGGGCGGGATTGAGAGAGCAAGAGAGTGCGTGGGCAGGAGTGAGAGAGAGAAAGAGAGCACAGGAGGGAGTGGGAGAGAGAGAGAGAGCACGCGTGGGAGAGGTAGAGAGAGCGAGAGTGCAGCTGGGAATGAGAGAGAGAGCAAGAGCGCTGGTGGGAGGGGAGTGAGAGAGAGAGAGTATGCGGGTGGGAGTGAGAGAGAGAGAGAACGCATGTGGGAGTGACAGTGAGAGAGAGAGCGCACGTGGGAGTGAGAGAGACAAAGACGGAGGGAGCACGTATGCGAATGAGAGACATAGAAAGAGATCGCACTTGGGAGTAGGAGAGAGAGAGAAATCACGTGTGGGAGTGAGAGAGAGAGAGAGAGTGCGCGTGGGTGTGAAAGAGAGAGAGAGAGAGCGAGAGTACGATTGGGCATGAGAATGAGAGAGAGTGTGTGTGGGAGTAAGAGAGAGTGTGCGTGTGGGAGTAAGAGAGAGAGAGTGTGCATTGGAGTGAGAGAGCGAGGGAGAGAGAGAGAGTGCGGATGGGAGTGAGAGAGAGAGAGAGAGTGCGCGTTGGAGTGATAGAAAGAGAGAGAGTGTGCGTGGGAGTGAGAGAAAGAGAGAGTCCACATGGGAGTGAGAGAAAGACAGTGAGCATGCGTGGGAGTGAGAGAAAGAGAGGGAGTGCACGTGGGAGAGAGTGAAAGAGAGGGAGCACGCGTGGGAGTGCGAGAAAGAGAGGGAGCGCGTGTGGGAGCGAGAGAAAGAGAGGGAGCGTGCGTGGGAGTGAAAGAAAGAGAGGGAGAGCGCGTGGGAGCGAGTGAAAGGGAGGGAGTGTGCTTGGGAGCCAGAGAAAGAGAGGGGGCACACGTGGGAGCGAGAGAAACAGAGGGGGTGCGTGTGGGAGCGAGAGAAAGAGAGGGGACCTGTGTGGGAGTGAGAGAAAGAGAGGGGGCGCCCGTGAGAGCAAGAGAATGTGAAGGGGTGTGTGTGGGCGTGAGAGAAAGCGGGAGAGCATGCGCGGGCATCAGAGAAAGGGCGAGTGCGCTGTCAGGCACAAGAGAAAGTGTGAGGGCGCACGCGGGAGTGAGAGAAAGTGGGAGGGCGGTGAAGGAGCGAGAGAAAGCGGGAGGGCAAGTGCAGGAACGAGAGAAAGTGGGAGGGAGCGCCCGTGGGAGTTAGAGAAAGAGAGGGAGAGCGTGTGGGTGTGAGTGAAATAGAGGGAGTGCACGTGGGAGCGAGAGAAAGAGAGGGGGCACAGGTGGGAGTGAGAGAAAGAGGGAAGGCATGCGTGGGAGTGAGAGAAAGAGGGCGAGGGCAGGCGGGAGTGATGGAAAGAGGGAGAGCGCACACAGGTGCGAGAGAATAAGAGAGAGAGCGCGCGCGGGAGTGAGAGAGAGAGATAGATCATGGGCAGGAGTGAGAGAGAGATAGAACGGGCGGGAGTGAGAAAGAGAGAGAACATGGGCAGGATTGAGAGAGCGAGAGTGTGCGCGGGTGGGAGTGAGATAGAGAGAGAGAGTGCGGGAGGGAGCGGGAGCAAGAGAGAGAGTCCACTTGGGAGTGAGGGAAAGAGATTGAGGACGCATGGGAGTGAGAGAAAGAGAGGGAGTGCGCATGGGAGTAAGCAAAAGAGAGAGAGTGCACGTGGGTGTGAGAGAGAGGGAGAGAGTGTGTGTGGGGGTGAGAGAGCGAGAGAGAGAGTGCATGTGTGTGTGAGAGAGAGACAGAGTGCGCGTGGGAGTGAGAGAGAGTGCGCGTGGGAGTGAGATAGCAAGAGAGAGTGCGCATCGGTGTGAGAGTGTGAGAGAGAGTGCATGTGGGAGTGAGAGGGAGAGAGAGAGTGAGAGAGTGCACGTGGTAGTGACAGAGAGAGAGTTTGCACGTGGGAGTCAGAGAGAGAGAGTGTGCGTGTAGGAGTGAGAGAGAGAGTGTGCGTGGGAGTGAGAGAGCGAGAGAGAATGTGCATGGGCGTGAGAGAGAGAGGGTGTGCGTGGGAGTGAGAGAAAGAGAGTGAGTGTGCATGGGAGTGAGAGAGAGAGTGTGAGTGGGAGTGAGCAAAAGATAGAAAGTGCGTGTGGGGGGAGCAAAAGAGAGAGAGTTCATGTGGGAGTGAGCGAAAGAGAGAGAGTGCACATGGGAGTGAGCGAAAGAGAGAGAGTGCGCTTGGGTGTGAGTGAAAGAGAGAGAGTGCACGTGGGTTTGAGAGAGAGAGAGTGCGCGTGGGAGTGAGAGAGAGAGAGTGCATTTGGGTGTGAGAGAGAGAGAGTGCGCGTGGGAGTGAGAGAGTACGCGTGGGAGTGTGAGAGTGAGAGAGAGTGCGCATGGGAGTGAGATAGCAAGAGAGAGTGCACATGGGAGTGAGAGGGAGAGAGCGAGTGAGAGGGTGCGCGTGGGAGTGAGAGAGCAAGAAAGATTGCACGTGGGGGTGAGAGAGAGAGAGTGTGCATGAGAGTGAGATAAAGGGATTGAGTGCGTGTGGGAGTGAGAGGGAGAGAGTGCACATGGGAGTGAGCGAAAGGGAGTAAGTGCATGTGGGGGTGAGCAAAAGAGAGAGAGTATGCGTCGGAGTGAGCAAATGAAAGAGAGTGCATGTGGGTGTGGGTGAAAGAGCGAGAGAGCGAGTGCGCTTGGGAGTGAGTGCGAGAGTGAGAGTGCGCTTGGGAGTGAGAGAGAGAGTGTGCTTGGGAGTGAGAGAGCGAGAGAGAGTGAGTGGGAGTGAGAGAGAGAGAGTTTATATGGGAGCGAGAGAGATTGCGCGTGGGAGTGAGAGAGCGAGAGAGAATGTGCATGGGAGTGAGAGAGAAAGAGTGTGCATGAGAGTGAGAGAAAGAGAGTGAGTGCACATGGGATTGAGAGAGAGAGAGAGTGCATGGGAGTGAGCGAAAGAGAGAAAGTGCGTGTGGGGCTGAGCCAAAGAGAGAGAGAGTTCGCATGGGAGTGAGCAAAAGAGAGAGAGTTCACGTGGGAGTGAGCAAAAGAGAGAGAGTGCACGTTGGTGTGAGAGAAAGAGAGAGAGTGTGCATGGGAGTGAGAAAGAGAGAGAGGGAGAGTGCACGTCGGAGTGAGAGAAAGAGTGCGCGTAGAAGTGAGAGAGAGAGTGCACTTGGGAGTGAGAGATCGAGAGAGAATTCACGTGGGAGTGAGAGGGAGAGAGAGAGTGAGAGAGTGCACGTGGGAGTGAGGGAAAGAGAGAGAGTGCGGGTGGGATTGAGAGTAAGAGAGAGAGTGCGCGTGGGAGTGAGAGAGAGAGTGTGTGGGAGTGAGAGAGAGAGTTTGTGCGTGGGAGTGAGAAAGAGGGAGTGTTCATCAGAGTGAGAGAAAGAGAGTGAGTGCGTGTTGGAGTGAGCGAAAGAGAGTGTGTGTGGGAGTGAGAGAGCGAGAGAGACTGCATGTGGGAGTTAGAGGGAGAGAGAAGGTGCACTTGGGAGGGAGAGAGAGAGTGCGCGTGGGAGTGAGAGAGGGAGTGCACTTGGGAGTGAAAGAGCGAGAGAGAGTGCATGTGGGAGTGAGAGAGCGAGAGAGTGCATGGGCGTGAGAGAGAGAGTGTGTGCGTGGGAGTGAGAGAAAGAAAGTGAGTGCGCATGGGAGTGAGAGAGACAGTGTGCGTGGGAGTGAGCAAAAGAGAGAAAGTGCGTGAGGTGGGGAGCAAAAGAGAGAGAGTTCATGTGGGAGTGAGTGAAAGAGAGAGAGTGCACATGGGAGTGAGCGAAAGAGAGAGCGTGCGCTTGGATGTGAGCGAAAGAGAGAGAGTGCACGTGGGTGTGAGAGAGAGAGAGTGTGCGTGGGACTGAGAGAGAGAGAGTGCATGTGGGTGTGAGAGAGAGAGAGTGCGTGTGGGAGTAAGAGAGTATGCGTGGGAGTGCGAGAGCGAGAGAGTGTGCGCATGGGAGTGAGATAGTGAGAGAGAGTGCACGTGGGAGTGAGAGCGAGAGAGCGAATGAGAGGGTGCGCGTAGGAGTGAGAGAGCAAGAAAGATTGCACGTGGGGGTGAGAGAGAGAGAGTGTGCGTGAGAGTGAGATAAAGGGATTGAGTGCATGTGGGAGTGAGAGAGCGAGAGAGAGTTCACGTGGGAGTGAGAGGGAGAGAGAGAGTGAGACAGTCCGCTAGGGACTGAGGGAAAGAGAGAGAGTGCAGGTGGGATTGAGAGTAAGAGAGAGAGTGCACGTGGGAGTGAGAGAAAGAGAGAGAGTGCACATGGGAGTGAGAGAGAGGGAGAGTGTGTTGGAGTGAGAGAGAGAGAGTTTGCGCGTGGGAGTGAGAGAGAGGGTGTGTACATCAGAGTGAGAGAAAGAGAGTGAGTGCGTGTGGGAGTGAGCGAAAGAGAGTGTGTGTGGGAGTGAGAGAGCGAGAGAGAGTGCATGTGGGAGTTAGAGGGAGAGAGGGAGTGCACTTGGGAGTGAGAGAGCGAGCGCACATGGGAGTGAGAGAGAAAGAGCGATTGTGTGTGGGTGTGTGAGAGAGAGAGTTTGCGAGTGGTTGTGAGAGAGAGAGTGCTTGTGGGAGCAAGAGAGAGTGCGCGTGGAAGTGAGAGAGTGAGAGAGAATGTGCATGGGTGTGAGAGAGAGAGAGTGTGTGCACATTGGAATGAGAGACAGAGAGAGAGAGCGCAGATGGGAGTGTGAGAGAGAGAGAGCAAGTGTGGGAGAGAGAGAGAGAGAGAGTGCCAGGGAGTGTGAAGGAGAGAGAGAGTGCAAGTGGGATTGAGAAAGAGAGAGAGTGCCCGTGGGAGTGAGAGATAGAGAGTGTGCGCATGGGAGTGAGAGAGAGTGTGCACGTGGGAGTAAGAGAGAGAAAGTGCGCATGGGAGTGAGAGAGCGAGGGAGCGACAGAGAGTGCGCATGGGAGTGAGAGAGACAGAGTGCGCGTGGGAGTGATAGAAAGAGAGATAGTGTGTGTGGGATTGAGAGAAAGAGAGGGAGCATGCGTGAGAGTGAGAGAAAGAGAGGGATCGCGCGTGAGAGTGAGAGAAAGAGAGGGAGAGCATGTGGAAGTGAGTGAAAGAGAGGGAGCGCACGTGGGAGCTAGAGAAAGAGAGGGGGCATGCCTGGGAGCGACAGAAAGAGGGAAGACATGCATGGGAGCGAGAGAAAGAGGGAGCGTGCATGCGGGAGTGATAGAAAGAGGGAGAGCGCACGCGGGTGCGAGAGAATAAGAGAGAGAGCATGCGCGGGAGTGAGAGAGAGTGTGAGAGAGCAGGCGGGAGTGAGAGAGAGAGATAGATCACGGGCAGGAGTCAGAGAGAGAGAGAGCGGGCGGGAGTGAGGGAGAGAGAGAGCATGGGCGGGATTGAAAGAGCGAGAGAGTGCGCGGGCAGGAGTGAGAGAGAGAGAGCGCGGGAGGGAGTTGGAAAGCAAGTGCGCGGGTGGGAGTGGAAGAGAGAAAAAAGCGCGCCTGGGAATGTTGGAGAGACAGAGAAGCAGGGGTGGGAGTGGGAGTGGGAGAGAGAGCGAGATCGCATGTGGGAGTGGAGGAGAGAGAGCGAGAGCACAGGTGGGAGTGAGAGAGAGAGAGAGAGTGCTGCGGGAGTGAGAGAGAGAGAGAGGGCGTGGGCGGGATTGAGAGAGCAAGAGAGTGCGCGGGCAGGAGTGAGAGAGAGAAAGAGAGCACAGGAGGGAGTGGGCGAGAGAGCGAGAGTGCGGCTGGGAGTGAGAGAGAGAGCAAGAGCGCTGGTGGGAGGGGAGTGAGAGAGAGTATGCGGGTGGGAGTGAGAGAGAGACAGAATGCATGTGGGAGTGACAGTGAGAGAGAGAGCGCACGTGGGAGTGAGAGAGACAAAGAGGGAGGGAGCGCGCATGGGAAAGAGAGACATAGAGAGAGATCGCACGTGGGAGTAGGAGAGAGAGAAACCACGTGTGGGAGTGAGAGAGAGAGAGAGTGTGCATGGGTGTGAAAGAGAGAGAGAGTATGATTGGAAGTGAGAAAGAGAGAGTGCGTGTGGGAGTAAGAGAGAGTGTGCGCTTGGGAGTAAGAGAGAGAGAGTGTGCATGGGAGTGAGAGAGCGAGGGAGAGAGAGAGAGTGTGGATGGGAGTGAGAGAGAGAGAGAGTGTGCGTTGGTGTGATAGAAAGAGAGAGAGTGCGTGTGTGCGTGAGAGAAAGAGAGAGAGTCTGCATGGGAGTGAGAGAAAGAGAGCGAGCGTGCGTGGGAGTGAGAGAAAGAGAGGGAGTGTGCGTGGGAGTGAGTGAAAGAGATGGAGCACGCATGGGAGTGCGAGAAAGAGAGGGAGCGCGTGTGCGAGCGAGAGAAAGAGAGGGAGCATGCGTGGGAGTGGAAGAAAGAGAGGGAGAGCGCGTGGGAGCGAGTGAAAGGGAGGGAGTGTGTGTGGGAGCCAGAGAAAGAGAGGGGGCACACGTGGGAGTGAGAGAAACAGAGGGGATGCGTGTTGGAGTGAGAGAAAGAGAGGGGGCACGTGTGGGAGCGAGAGAAAGAGAGGGGGCGCCCGTGGGAGTGAATGAAAGAGAGGGAGAGCGCATGGGAGCGAGTGAAAGGGAGGGAGTGTGTGTGGGAGCCAGAGAAAGAGAGGGGGCACATGTGGGAGCCAGAGAAACAGAGGGGGTGCGTGTGGGAGCGTGAGAAAGAGAGGGGGCACGTGTGGGAGTGGAAGAAAGAGAGAGGGCGCATGTGGGAGCGAGAGAATGTGAAGGGGTGCGTGTGGGCGTGAGAGAAAGCGGGAGAGCATGCACGGGCATCAGAGAAAGGGCGAGTGCGCTCTCAGGCACAAGAGAAAGCATGAGGGCGCACGCGGGAGCGAGAGAAAGTGGGAGGGCAGTGCAGGAGTGAGAGAAAGCGGGAGGGCAAGTGCAGGAGCAAGAGAAAGTGGGAGGGAGCGCGCGTGGGGGTGAGAGAAAGAGAGGGAGAGCGTGTGGGTGTGAGTGAAATAGAGGGAGTGTGCGTGGGAGCGAGAGAAAGAGAGGGGGCACACGTGGGAGTGAGAGAAAGAGGGAAGGCATGCGTGGGAGGGATAGAAAGAGGGAGAGCGCACACAGGTGTGAGAGAATAAGAGAGAGTGCACACGCGCGAGTGAGAGAGAGATAGAGCGGGCGGGAGTGAGAGAGAGAGAGAACATGGGCGAGATTGGGAGAGCGAGAGAGAGTGCGGGAGGGAGTGGGAGCCAGAGAGAGAGTCCGCATGGGAGTGAGAGAAAGAGAGCGAGCATGCATGGGATTGAGAGAAAGAGAGGGAGTTCGCGTGGGAGTGAGCGAAAGATAGAGAGTGCACGTGGGTGTGAGAGAGAGAGAGTGTGCGTGGAAGTGAGAGAGAGAGAGTGCATGTGGGTGTGAGAGAGAGAGTGCGCGTGGGAGTGAGAGAGTACGCGTGGGAGTGAGAGAGCGAGAGAGAGTGCGCATGGGAGTGAGAGCGAGAGAGAGTGAACGTGGGAGTGAGAGGGAAAGAGCAAGTGAGAGGGTGCACGTGGGAGTGAGAGAGCGAGAAAGAGTGCGCGTGGGGGTGAGGGAGAGAGAGTGTGCGTGAGAGTGAGATAAAGGGATTGAGTGCGTGTGGGAGTGAGAGAGAGAGAGTGCACATGGGAGTGAGCGAAAGAGAAAAAGTGCATGTTGGGGTGAGCAAAAGAGAGAGAGTATGCGTGGGAGTGAGCGAAAGCAAGAGAGTGCTCTTGGTTGTGGTTGAAAGAGCGAGAGAGCGAGTGCGCATGGGAGTGAGAGAGAGAGTGTGCTTGGGAGTGAGAGAGTGAGAGAAAGTGAGTGGGAGTGAAAGAGAGAGAGTTTGTGCATGGGAGTGTGAGAGAGTGAGTGTGTATATGGGAGTGAGAGAGAGATATAGAGATTAAGTGCGTGTAGGGGTGAGAGAGAGAGAGTGCACATGGGAGTGAGCGAAAGAGAGAAAGTGCATGTGGTGGTGAGCAAAAGAGAGAGAGTGTGCGTGGGAGGGAGTGAAAGAGAGAGAGTGCACGTGGGCGTGGGTGAAAGAGAGAGAGAGAGTGCGCATGGGAGTGAGCAAAAGAGAGAGAGCGAGTGCACTTGGGAGTGAGCGAAAGAGAGTGCGTGTGCGAGTGCGGGAACAAGAGAGAGAGAGAGTGCGCGTGGGAGGGAGAGAGAGAGAGAGCGAATGCGCGTGTGTGTGAGAGAGAAAGCGAGTGGGCATGGGAGTGAGAGAGAGAGAGAGTTTGCGCGTGGGAGTGAGAGAGAGTGTGCATGTGGGAGCGAGAGAGAGTGCGCATGGGAGTGAGAGAGTGAGAGAGAGTGTGCGTGGGAGTGAGAGAAACAAAGAGAGTGCGCGTGGGAGTGAGCGAAAGAGAGAAAGTGCATGTGGGAGTGAGCGAAAGAGGAAGAGTGCACGTGGGAGTGAGCGAAAGAGGGAGAGTGCGCTTGGGAGTAAGCGAAAGAGAGAGAGTGCACGTGGGTGTGAGAGAGAGAGAGAGTGTGCGTGGGAGTGAGAGAGAGAGAGAGTGCATGTGGGTGTGAGAGAAAGAGTACGCGTGGGAGTGAGAGAAAGAGTGCGCTTGGGAGTGAGAGTGAGAGAAGGTGCACGTGGGAGTGAGAGGGAGAGAGAGATGAGAGAGCGCGCGTGGGAGTGAGAGAGAGAGAGAGTTTGTGGGAGTGAGAGAGAGAGAGGTTGCGTGTGGGAGTGAGAGAGAGAGAGTGTGCGCGTGGGAGTGAGAGAGCAAGAGAGAGTGCGCATGGGAGTGAGAGACAGTGTGCGTGAGATTGAGCAAAAGAGAGAAAGTGCGTGTGGGGGTGAGCGAAAGAGAGTGTGCGTGGGAGTTAGAGAGAGAGTGCGCTTGGGAGAGAGAGAGCGAGAGAGAGTGCACGTGGGAGTGAGAGGGAGAGAGAGAGTGCATGTGGGAGTGAGAGTGAGAGTGTGCGTGGGAGTGAGAGAAAGAGTGAGTGAGTGTGGGAGTGAGAGAGATAGAGAGTGCATAGGAGTGAGAGAGAGAGAGTTTGCACCTGGCATTGAGAGAGAGAGAGTGTGCATGTGGGAGTGAGAGAGAGAGTGCGTGTGGGAGTGAGAGAGTGAGAGAGAATGCGCATGACACTGAGAGAGAGAGAGAGGGTGCGTGAGAGTGAGAGAAAGAGAGTGAGTGCGTGTGGGAGTGAGAGAGAGAGTGTACGTGGGAGTGAGTGAAAGAGGGAGAGTGCACGTGGGAGTCAGCTGAAGAGAGAGAGTTCGCGTGGGAGTGAGCGAAAGAGAAAGAGTGTGCTTGGGTGTGAGTGAAAGAGAGAGTGTGGACGTGGGAGTGAGAGAGAGAAAGAGTGTGCGTGGGAGTGAGAGAGAGAGAGAGAGTGCATGTGGCTGTTAGAGAGAGACAGAGTGCACGTGGGAGTGAGAGAGAGACTGCGCATGGGAGTGAGAGAGAGAGTGCACGTGGGAGTGAGTGAGCGAGAGAGAGTGCGCATGGGAGTGAGAGAGCGAGAGGGAGTGCACGTGGGAGTGAGAAAGCGAGAGAGATTTCACGTAGGAGTGAGAGAGAGAGAGAGTGTGCGTGAGAGTGAGATAAAGAGATTGAGTGCGTGTGGGAGTGAGAGAGAGAGTGCACATGGGAGTGAGCGAAAGATAGAAAGTGCGTGTGGGGCTCAGCAAAAGAGAGAGAGTGTGCGTGGGAGTGAGAGAAAGAGCGAGAGTGCGTGTTGGAATGTGGGAACGAGTGAGAGAGAGAGTGCGCATGGGAGTGAGCGCAAGAGAGAGAGTGAGTGCACTTGGGAGTAAGCCAAAGCGAGAGAATGCGTGTGGGAGTCTGGGAACGTGAGAGAGTGAGAGTTCATGTGGGAGTGAGAGCGAGAGCGAGAGTGCGCTTGGGAGTGAGAGAGAGAGCGAATGCGTGTGTGTGTGAGAGAGAGAGAGTGTGCGTGGGAGTGAGAGAGAGAGAGAGTTTGTGCGTGGGAGTGAGAGAGAGAGACAGAGTGTGCGTGGGAGTGAGAGAGAGTAGGTGTGCGTGAGAGTGAGATAAAGAGATTGAGTGCTTGTGGGAGTGCGAGATAGAGAGTGCACATGGGAGTGAGTGAAAGAGGGAAAGTGCATATGGGAGTGAGCAAAAGAGAGAGAATGCACGTGGGTGTGGGAGAAAGAGAGAAAGTGCATGTGGGAGTGAGCGAAAAAGAGAGAGTGCACATGGGTGTGGGTGAAAGAGAGAGAGCTAGTGCGCATGGGAGTGAGCGAAAGAGAGAGAGCGAGTGCGCTTGGGAGTGAGCGATAGAGAGAGAGTGTGTGTGGGAGTGCTGGAACAAGAGAGAGAGAGAGTGCGCGTGGGAGTGAGAGCGAGAGAGAGAGCGCACTTGGGAGTGAGAGAGCGAGTGCGCATGGGAGTGAGAGAGAGAGAGAGAGCGAATGTGCATGTGTGTGAGAGAGAGAGAGTGTGCATGGGAGTGAGAGAGAGGGAGTTTGCGCGTGGGAGTGAGAGAGAGAGAGTGTGCATGTGGGAGCGAGAGAGAGTGCGCATTGGAGTGAGAGAGCGATAGAGAATGTGCATGGGAGTGAGAGAGAGAGTGTGCGTGGGAGTGAGAGAAACAAAGAGAGTGCGCTTGGGATTGAGCGAAAGAGAGAAAGTGCATGTGGGAGTGAGCGAAAGAGGGAGAGTGCACGTGAGAGTGAGCGAAAGAGGGAGAGTGCGCTTGGGAGTAAGCGAAAGAGAGAGAGTGCACGTGGGTGTGAGAGAGAGAGAGAGTGTGCATGGGAATGAGAGCGAGAGAGAGAGTGGATGTGGGTGTGAGAGAAAGAGTACATGTGGGAGTAAGAGTGTGCTTGGGAGTGAGAGAGTGAGAGAAGGTGCAAGTGGGAGTGAGAGGGAGAGAGAGATGAGAGAGCGCATGTGGGAGTGAGAGAGAGAGAGAGTGTTTGGGAGGGAGAGAGAGAGAGGTTGCGTGTGGGAGTGAGAGAGAGAGTGTGCGTGTGGGAGTGAGAGAGCGAGAGAAAGTACACATGGGAGTGAGAGAGAGTGCACGTGAGAGTGAGCAAAAGAGAGAAAGTGCATGTGGGGGTGAGAGAAAGAGAGAGAGTGTGCGTGGGAGTGAGAGAGATAGTGCGCTTGGGAGAGAGAGAGCGAGAGAGAGTGCACGTGGGAGTGAGAGGGCGAGAGAGAGTGCACGTGGGAGTGAGAGTGAGAGGGTGCATGGGAGTGAGAGAGCAAGAGAGAATGCGTGTGGGAGTGAGAGAAAGAGAGAGTGCGCATGGGAGTGAGAGAGATAGAGAGTGCGTAGGAGTGAGAGAGAGAGAGTTTGCACCTGGCATTGAGAGAGAGAGAGTGTGCATGTGGGAGTGTGAGAGAGAGTGCGTGTGAGAGTGAGAGAGTGAGAGAGAATGCGCATGGCAGTGAGAGAATGAGAGAGTGTGCGTGAGAGTGTTCGAAAGAGAGTGAGTGCGTGTGGGAGTGAGAGAGAGAGTGTACGTGGGAGTGAGTGAAAGAGGGAGAGTTCACGTGGGAGTGAGCGAAAGAGAAAGAGTGTGCTTGGGTGTGAGCGAAAGAGAGAGAGTGGACGTGGGTGTGAGAGAGAGAAAGAGTGTGCGTGGGAGTGAGAGAGAGAGAGAGAGTGCATGTGGCTGTGAGAGAGAGACAGAGTGCACGTGGTAGTGAGAGAGAGAGAGTGCACGTGGGAGTGAGAGAGCGAGAGAGAGTTCGCGTAGGAGTGAGAGAGAGAGCGTGCATGAGAGTGAGATAAAGAGATTGAGTGCACATGGGAGTGAGCGAAAGATAGAAAGTGCGTGTGGGGCTGAGCAAAAGAGAGAGAGTGCGCATGGGAGTGAGCGAAAGAGAGAGAGTGAGTGCGCTTGGGAGTGAGCGAAAGCAAGAGAATGCTTGTGGGAGTCCAGGAGCGTGAGAGAGAGAGAGTGCGTGTGGGAGTGAGAGCGAGAGTGAGAGTACACTTGGGAGTGAGAGAGAGTGAGCGAATGCGCGTGTGTGTGTGAGAGAGAGAGTGTGCGTGGGAGTGAGAGAGAGAGAGAGTATGTGCGTTGGAGTGAGAGAGAGAGAGAGAGTGCACGTGGGAGTGAGAGAGAGAGAGTGTGGGTGAGAGTGAGATAAAGAGATTGAGTGCTTGTGGGAGTGAGAGATAGAGAGTGCACATGGGAGTGAGTGAAAGAGGGACAGTGCGTGTGGGGGTGAACA
Organism: Carcharodon carcharias; assembly: GCF_017639515.1. Classification (NCBI taxonomy): domain Eukaryota; kingdom Metazoa; phylum Chordata; class Chondrichthyes; order Lamniformes; family Lamnidae; genus Carcharodon; species Carcharodon carcharias. Next base: position 116,515,259 of record NC_054475.1, read on the forward strand.
AAAGAGAGAGAGTGCATGTGGGTGTGGGTGAAAGAGAGAGAGCGAGTGCGCATGGGAGTGAGCGAAAGAGAGAGAGCGAGTGCGCTTGGGAGTGAGCAAAAGAGAGAGACTGCATGTGGGAGTGCGGGAACAAGAGAGAGAGAGTGCCCGTGGGAGTGAGAGCGAGAGCGAGAGCGAGAGTGCGCTTGGGAGTGAGAGAGCGAGTACACATGGGAGTGAGAGAGAGAGAGAGTGCACGTGGGAGTGAGAGAAAGAGCGCACTTGGGAGTGAGAGAGTGAGAGAAGGTGCATGTGGGACTGAGAGGGAGAGAGAGTGAGAGAGTGCGTGTGGGATTGAGAGAGAGAGAGAGTGTGTGGGAGTGAGAGAGAGAGGTTGCGTGTGGGAGTGAGAGAGAGAGAGTGTGCGTGTGGGAGTGAGAGAGCGAGAGAGAGTGAGCATGGGAGTAAGAGAGAGTGTGCGTGAGAGTGAGCAAAAGAGAGAAAGTGCGTGTGGGGGTGAGTGAAAGAGAGAGAGTGTGCGTGGTAGTGAGAGAGAGAGTGCGCTTGGGAGTGAGAGAGCAGGAGAGAGTGCACGTGGGAGTGAGAGAAAGAGAGAGTGCGCGTGGGAGTGAGAGAGATAGAGAGTGCAAATGATTGAGAGAAGGAGAGTTTGCACCTGGCATTGAGAGAGAGAGCGTGTGCATGTGGGAGTGAGAGAGAGAGTGCGTGTGGGAGTGAGAGAGCGAGAGAGAGTGCACATGGCAGTGAGAGAGAGAGAGAGTGTGCGTGAGAGTGAGAGAAAGAGAGTGAGTGCGTGAGGGAGTGAGAGAGAGAGAGTGCACGTGGGAGAGAGCAAAAGAGAGAAAGTGCATGTGGGGGTGAGAGAAAGAGAGAGAGTGTACATGGGAGTGAGTGAAAGAGAGAGAGTGGATGTGGGTGTGAGAGAGAGAAAGAGTGTGCGTGGGAGTGAGAGAGAGAGAGAGAGAGTACATGTGGCTGTGAGAGAGACACAGAGTGAATGTGGGAGTGAGAGAGAGAAAGAGTGTACGTGGGAGTGAGAGAGAGAGAGAGTGCGCATGGGAGTGAGAGAGCGAGCGAGAGAGCGCATGGGAGTGAGAGCGAGGGATTGCACGTGGGAGTGAGAGGGAGAAGAGAGTGAGAGAGTGCACTTGGGAGTGAGAGAGAGAGAGAGAGAGTGCGCGTGGGAGTGAGAGAGAGAGAGTGTGCGTGAGATAAAGAGATTGAGTGCGTTTGGGAGTGAGAGAGAGAGAGTGCACATGGGAGTGAGAGAAAGAGAGAAAGTGCGTGTGGGGGTGTGCAAAAGAGAGAGAGTGTGCTTGTGAGTGAGCGAAAGAGAGAGAGCGAGAGCGCGTGGGAATAAGCGAAAGAGAGAGATTGCACGTGGGAGTCTGCGAAAGAGAGAGAGTGCGCGTGGGAGTGAGCGAAAGAGAAAGAGTGCGCTTGTGTGTGAGCGAAAGAGAGAGAGTGGACGTGGGTGTGAGAGAGAGAGAGTGTGTGCATGGGAGTGAGAGAGAGAGATTGCACGTGGGAGTGACAGAGAGAGAGAGTGCGCATGGGAGTGAGAGAGCGAGCGAGAGTGCGCATGGGAGTGAGAGAGCGAGGGATTGCACGTGGGAGTGAGAGGGAGAGAGAGAGTGAGAGAGTTCACTTGGGAGTGAGAGAGAGAGAGAGAGAGTGCGCATGGGAGTGAGAGGGTGTGCGTGAGATAAAGAGATTGAGTGCGCATGGGAGTGAGAGAGCGAGCGAGAGTGCGAATGGGAGTGAGAGAGCAAGGGATTGCACGTGGGAGTGAGAGGGAGAGAGAGAGTGAGAGAGTTCACTTGGGAGTGAGAGAGAGAGAGAGAGAGAGTGCACATGGGAGTGAGCGGAAGAGAGAAAGTGTGTGTGGGGGTGAGGAAAAGAGAGAGAGTGTGTGTGGGAGTGAGCAAAAGAGAGAGAGCGAGTGCGCGTGGGAGTAAGCGAAAGAGAGAGAGTGCACGTGGGTGTGAGAGAGAGAGAGACTGTGCGTGGGAGAGAGAGAGAGAGAGAGAGTGCACGTTGGAGTGAGAGAAAGAGTGCGCTAGAGAGTGAGAAAGTGAGAGAAGTTGCATGTGGGAGTGAGAGGGAAAGAGAGAGAGAGAGAGTGCGCGTGGGAGTGAGAGAGATAGAGAGTGCATGTGGGTGTGAGAGAGAGAGAGAGTGCATGTGGGATTGAGAGAAAGAGTGTGTGTGGGAGTGAGAGAGAGTGTGCGCTTGGGAGTGAGAGAGTGAGAGAAGGTGCACGTGGGAGTGAGAGGGAGAGAGAGAGAGAGAGTGCGCGTGGGAGTGAGAGAGATAGAGAGTGCATGTGAGTGTAAGAGAGAGAGAGAGTGCATGTGGGATTGAGAGAAAGAGTGTGTGTGGGAGTGAGAGAGAGTGTGCGCTTGGGAGTGAGAGAGTGAGAGAAGGTGCACTTAGGAGTGAGAGGGAGAGAGAGAGTGAGAGAGTGACGTGGGAGTGAGAGAGAGAGCGAGTGTGGTTGAGTGAGAGAGAGAGGTTGCGTGTGGGTGTGAGAGAGAGAGAGTGTGCGTGTGGGAGTGAGAGAGAGAGTGCACATGGGAGTGAGAGAGAGAGTGTGCGTGAGAGTGAGCAAAAGAGAGTGAGTGCACGTCGGAGTGAGCGAAAAAGGGAGAGTGCGCGTGGGAGTAAGCGAAAGAGAGAGAGTGCACGTGGGTGTGAGAGAGAGACAGAGTGTGCGTGGGAGTGAGAGAGAGAGGTTGCGTGTGGGAGTGAGAGAGAGAGATTGTGCGTGTGGGAGTGAGAGAGCGAGAGAGAGTGTGCATGGGAGTGAGAGAGCGAGAGGGAGTGCACGTGGGAGTGAGAAAGTGAGAGAGAGTTCCCGTGGGAGTGAGAGAGAGAGTGTGTGCGTGAGAGTGAGATAAAGAGAGAGAGTGCATGTGGCTGTGAGAGAGAGACAGAGTGCATGTGGGAGTGCGAGAGAGAGAGTGCGCGTGGGAGTGAGAGAGAGTGCAGGTGGGAGTGAGAGAGCGAGAGAGAGTGCGCATGGGAGTGAGAGAGGGAGAGGGAGTGCACGTGGGAGTGAGAAAGCGAGAGAGAGTTTGCGTGGGAGTGAGAGAGAGAGAGTGTGCGTGAGAGTGAGATAAAGAGATTGAGTGCATGTGGGAGTGAGAGAGACAGAGTGCACATGGGAGTGAGCGAAAGAGAGAAAGTGCGTGTGGGGGTGAGCAAAAGAGAGAGAGTGTGCATGGGAGTGAGCGAAAGAGAGAGAGCGAGTGCACTTGGGAGTGAGCGAAAGAGAGAGAGTGCGTGTTGGAGTGCGGGAATGAGACCGAGAGAGAGTGCGCATGGGAGTGAGCGAAAGAGAGAGAGTGAGTGCGCTTGGGAGTGAGCGAAAGAGAGAGAGTGCATGTGGGAGTGAGATAGAGTGCGCATGGGAGTGAGAGAGCGAGAGAGAATGTGCATGGGAATGAGAGAGAGAGTGTGCATGGGAGTGAGAGAAACAAAGAGAGTGCGCGTGGGAGTGAGCGAAAGAGAGAAAGTGCATGTGGGAGTGAGCGAAAGAGGGAGAGTGCACGTGAGAGTGAGCGAAAGAGGGAGAGTGCGCTTGGGAGTAAGCTAAAGAGAGAGAGTGCACGTGGGTGTGAGAGAGAGAGAGAGTGTGCGTGTGGGATGAGAGAGAGAGAGAGTGCGCATGGGAGTGAGAGAGAGTGTGCGTGAGAGTGAGCAAAAGAGAGTGAGTGCACGTGGGAGTGATCGAAAAAGGGAGAGTGCGCGTGGGAGTAAGCGAAAGAGAGAGAGTGCATGTGGGTGTGAGAGAGAGACAGAGTGTGCGTGGGAGTGAGAGAGAGAGGTTGCGTGTGGGAGTGAGAGAGAGAGATTGTGCATGTGAGATTGAGAGAGCGAGAGAGAGTGTGCATGGGAGTGAGAGAGAGTGTGCGCTGGGGAGTGAGAGAGTGTGAGAAGGTGCACGTGGGAGCGAGAGGGAGAGAGAGAGTGAGAGAGAGCGCGTGGGAGTGAGAGAGAGAGAGGGTGTGTTGGAGTGAGAGAGTGAGGTAGCGTGTGGGAGTGAGAGAGAGAGATTGTGCGTGTGGGAGTGAGAGAGCGAGAGAGAATGTGCATGGGAGTGAGAGAGAGTGTGCGTGAGAGTGAGAGAAAGAGTACGCTTGGGAGTCAGAGAGCGAGAGAGAGTGCACGTGTGATTGAGAGAAAGAGTGAGTGCGCGTTGGTGTGAGAGAGATAGAGAGAGCGTAGAAGTGAGAGAGAGAGAGTTTGCACCTGGCATTGAGAGAGAGAGCGTGTGCATGTGGGAGTGAGAGAGAGAGTGCATGTGGGAGTGAGAGAGCGAGAGAGAGTGCGCATGGCAGTGAGAGAGAGAGAGAGTGTGCGTGAGAGTGAGAGAAAGAGAGTGAGTGCGTGAGGGAGTGAGAGGGAGAGAGTGCACGTGGGAGTGAGCGAAAGAGAGAAAGTGCATGTGGGGGTGAGCAAAAGAGAGAGTCTACGTGGGAGTGAGTGAAAGAGAGAGAGTGCACGTGGGAGTCAGCGGAAGAGAGAGAGAGTGCGCGTGGGAGTGAGCGAAAGAGAAAGAGTGCGCTTGGGTGTGAGTGAAAGAGAGAGAGTGGAGGTGGGTGTGAGAGAGAGACAGAGTGCACGTGGGAGTGCGAGAGAGAGAGTGCGCGTGGGAGTGAGAGAGAGTGCAGGTGGGAGTGAGAAAGCGAGAGAGAGTTCGCGTGGGAGTGAGAGAGAGAGAGTGTGCGTGAGAGTGAGATAAAGAGATTGAGTGCATGTGGGAGTGAGAGAGAGAGAGTGCATATGGGAGTGAGCGAAAGAGAGAAAGAGCGTGTGGGGGTGAGCAAAAGAGAGAGTGTGTGCATGGGAGTGAGCGAAAGAGAGAGAGCAAGTGCGCTTGGGAGTGAGCGAAAGAGAGAGAGTGCGTGTTGGAGTGCGGGAACGAGAGAGAGAGAGTGCGCATGGGAGTGAGCGAAAGAGAGAGAGTGAGTGCGCTTGGGAGTGAGCGAAAGAGAGAGAGTGCATGTGGGAGTGAGAGAGAGTGCGCATGGGAGTGAGAGAGCGAGAGAGAATGTGCATGGGAGTGAGAGAAACAAAGAAAGTGCACGTTGGAGTGAGTGAAAGAGAGAAATTGCATGTGGGAGTGAGCGAAAGAGGGAGAGTGCACGTGAGAGTGAGCAAAAGAGGGAGAGTGCATGTGGGTGTGAGAGAGAGACAGAGTGTGCGTGGGAGTGAGAGAGAGAGGTTGCGTGTGGGAGTGAGAGAGAGAGATTGTGCATGTGGGAGTGAGAGAGCGAGAGAGAGTGTGCATGGGAGTGAGAGAGAGTGTGCGCTGGGGAGTGAGAGAGTGTGGGAAGGTGCACGTGGGAGCGAGAGGGAGAGAGAGAGTGAGAGAGAGCGCGTGGGAGTGAGAGAGAGAGAGGGTGTGTTGGAGTGAGAGAGTGAGGTAGCGTGTGGGAGTGAGAGAGAGAGATTGTGCGTGTGGGAGTGAGAGAGCGAGAGAGAATGTGCATGGGAGTGAGAGAGAGTGTGCGTGAGAGTGAGAGAAAGAGTGCGCTTGGGAGTCAGAGAGCGAGAGAGAGTGCACGTGTGATTGAGAGAAAGAGTGAGTGCGCGTTGGTGTGAGAGAGATAGAGAGTGCGTAGAAGTGAGAGAGAGAGAGTTTGCACCTGGCATTGAGAGAGAGAGCGTGTGCATGTGGGAGTGAGAGAGAGAGTGCATGTGGGAGTGAGAGAGCGAGAGAGAGTGCGCATGGCAGTGAGAGAGAGAGAGAGTGTGCGTGAGAGTGAGAGAAAGAGAGTGAGTGCGTGAGGGAGTGAGAGGGAGAGAGTGCACGTGGGAGTGAGCGAAAGAGAGAAAGTGCATGTGGGGGTGAGCAAAAGAGAGAGTCTACGTGGGAGTGAGTGAAAGAGAGAGAGTGCACGTGGGAGTCAGCGGAAGAGAGAGAGTGCGCGTGGGAGTGAGCGAAAGAGAAAGAGTGCGCTTGGGTGTGAGTGAAAGAGAGAGAGTGGAGGTGGGTGTGAGAGAGAGACAGAGTGCATGTGGGAGTGCGAGAGAGAGAGTGCGCGTGGGAGTGAGAGAGAGTGCAGGTGGGAGTGAGAAAGCGAGAGAGAGTTCGCATGGGAGTGAGAGAGAGAGAGTGTGCGTGAGAGTGAGATAAAGAGATTGAGTGCATGTGGGAGTGAGAGAGAGAGAGTGCACATGGGAGTGAGCGAAAGAGAGAAAGAGCGTGTGGGGGTGAGCAAAAGAGAGAGAGTGTGCATGGGAGTGAGCGAAAGAGAGAGAGCGAGTGCGCTTGGGAGTGAGCGAAAGAGAGAGAGTGCGTGTTGGAGTGCGGGAACGAGAGAGAGAGAGTGGGCATGGGAGTGAGCGAAAGAGAGAGAGTGAGTGCGCTTGGGAGTGAGCGAAAGAGAGAGAGTGCATGTGATGGTGAGAGAGAGTGCGCATGGGAGTGAGAGCGCGAGAGAGAATGTGCATGGGAGTGAGAGAAACAAAGAAAGTGCACGTTGGAGTGAGTGAAAGAGAGAAATTGCATGTGGGAGTGAGCGAAAGAGGGAGAGTGCACGTGAGAGTGAGCGAAAGAGGGAGAGTGCGCTTGGGAGTAAGCGAAAGAGAGAGAGTGCACGTGGGTGTGAGAGAGAGAGAGAGTGTGCGTGGGAGTGAGAGCGAGAGAGAGAGTGCATGTGGGTGTGAGAGAAAGAGTACGCGTGGGAGTGAAAGAAAGAGTGCGCTTGAGAGTGAGAGAGTGAGAGAAGGTGCAAGTGGGAGTGAGAGGGAGAGAGAGATGAGAGAGCGCGTGTGGGAGTGAGAGCGAGGGAGAGTGTTTGGGAGTGAGAGAGAGAGATTGTGCGTGTGGGAGTGAGAGAGAGAGAGTGTGCGTGTGGGAGTGAGAGAGCGAGAGAAAGTGCACATGGGAGTGAGAGAGAGTGTACGTGAGATTGAGCAAAAGAGAGAAAGTGCATGTGGGGGTGAGCAAAAGAGAGAGAGTGTGCGTGGGAGTGAGAGGGAGAGAGAGAGTGCATGTGGGAGTGAGAGTGAGAGGGTGCGTGGGAGTGAGAGAGCAAGAGAGAGTGCGTGTGGGAGTGCGAGAAAGAGAGAGTGCGCATGGGAGTGAGAGAGATAGAGAGTGCATAGGAGTGAAAGAGAGAGAGTTTGCACCTGGCATTGAGAGAGAGAGAGTGTGCATGTGGGAGTGTGAGAGAGAGTGCGTGTGAGAGTGAGAGAACGAGAGAGAGTGCGCATGGCAGTGAGAGAGAGAGTGTGCGTGAGAGTGAGAGAAAGAGAGTGAGTGCGTGAGGGAGTGAGAGGGAGAGAGTGCACGTGGGAGTGAGCGAAAGAGAGAGAGTGCATGTGGGGGTGAGCAAAAGAGAGAGTCTACGTGGGAGTGAGTGAAAGAGAGAGAGTGCATGTGGGAGTCAGCGGAAGAGAGAGAGTGCGCGTGGGAGTGAGCGAAAGAGAAAGAGTGCACTTGGGTGTGAGTGAAAGAGAGAGAGTGGAGGTGGGTGTGTGAGAGAGACAGAGTGCACGTGGGAGTGCGAGAGAGAGAGTGCGCGTGGGAGTGAGAGAGAGTGCAGGTGGGAGTGAGAAAGCGAGAGAGAGTTCGCGTGGGAGTGAGAGAGAGAGAGTGTGCGTGAGAGTGAGATAAAGAGATTGAGTGCATGTGAGAGTGAGAGAGAGAGAGTGCACATGGGAGTGAGAGAGAGTGTACGTGAGAGTGAGGAAAAGAGAGAAAGTGCATGTGGGGGTGAGCAAAAGAGAGAGAGTTTGCGTGGAAGTGAGAGAGATAGTGCGCTTAGGAGAGAGAGAGCGAGAGAGAGTGCACGTGGGAGTGAGAGGGAGAGAGAGAGTGCATGTGGGAGTGAGAGTGAGAGGGTGCGTGAGAGTGAGAGAGCAAGAGAGAGTGCGTGTGGGAGTGAGAGAAAGAGAGAGTGCGCGTGGGAGTGAGAGAGATAGAGAGTGCGTAGGAGTGAGAGAGAGAGAGTTTGCACCTGGCATTGAGAGAGAGAGAGTGTGCATGTGGGAGTGTGAGAGAGAGTGCGTGTGAGAGTGAGAGAGTGAGAGAGAATGCGCATGGCAGTGAGAGAATGAGAGAGTGTGCGTGAGAGTGAGCGAAAGAGAGTGAGTGCGTGTGGGAGTGAGAGAGAGAGTGTACGTGGGAGTGAGTGAAAGAGGGAGAGTTCACGTGGGAGTCAGTGGAAGAGAGAGTTCGCGTGGGAGTGAGCGAAAGACAAAGAGTGTGCTTGGGTGTGAGCGAAAGAGAGAGAGTGGACGTGGGTGTGAGAGAGAGAAAGAGTGTGCGTGGGAGTGAGAGAGAGAGAGAGTGCATGTGGCTGTGAGAGTGAGACAGAGTGCACGTGGGAGTGAGAGAGAGAGAGTGCACGTGGGAGTGAGAGAGAGAGAGTGCACGTGGGAGTGAGAGAGCGAGAGAGAGTGCGCAAGGGAGTGAGAGAGCGAGAGTGAGTGCACTTGGGAGTGAGAGAGCGAGAGAGGGTTCGCGTAGGAGTGAGAGAGAAAGCGTGCATGAGAGTGAGACAAAGAGATTGAGTGCGTGTGGGATTGAGAGATAGAGAGTGCACATGGGAGTGTTCGAAAGATAGAAAGTGCGTGTGGGGCTGAGCAAAAGAGAGAGACTGTGCGTGGGAGTGAGCGAAAGAGAGAGAGTGTTTGTTGGAATGCGGGAACGAGAGAGAGAGAGAGTGCACATGGGAGCGAGCGAAAGAGAGACAGTGAGTGCGCTTGGGAGTGAGCGAAAGCGAGAGAATGCTTGTGGGAGTCCGGGAGCGTGAGAGAGAGAGAGTGCATGTGGGAGTGAGAGTGAGAGCGAGAGTACACTTGGGATTGAGAGAGAGAGAGCGAATGCGCGTGTGTGTGTGAGAGAGAGAGTGTGCGTGGGAGTGAGAGAGAGAGAGAGTTTGAGCGTGGGAGTGAGAGAGAGAGAGAGAGTGCGCGTGGGAGTGAGAGAGAGAGAGTGTGCGTGAGAGTGAGAGAAAGAGATTGAGTGCTTGTGGGAGTGAGAGATAGAGAGTGCACATGGGAGTGAGTGAAAGAGGGAAAGTGCGTGTGGGGGTGAACAAAAGAGAGAGAGTGCATGTGGGTGTGGGTGAAAGAGAGAGAGCGAGTGCGCATGGGAGTGAGAGAGCGAGAGAGAATGTGCATGGGAGTGAGAGAGAGTGTGTGGGAGTGAGAGAAACAAAGAGAGTGTGCGTGGGAGTGAGAGAGAGAAAGTGCGTTTGGGGGTGAGCCAAAGAGAGAGAGAGAGTTCACGTGGGAGTGAGGAAAAAGGAGAGAGTGCGCGTGGGAGTGAGCAAAAGAGAGAGAGTGCACGTGGGAGTGAGCGTAAGAGAGAGATCGTGCGTGGGAGTGAGAGAGCGAGAGAATGTGCACGTGGGAATGAGAGGGAGAGAGAGAGTGAGAGAGAGCGCATGGGTGTGAGGGAAAGAGAGACAGTGTGGGTGGGATTGAGAGTAAGAGAGAGAATTCACGTGGGAGTGAGTAAAAGAGAGTGCATGTGGGAGTGAGAAAAGAGAGGGAGTGCGCGTGGGAGTGAGAGAGAGAGAGAGTGCGTGGGAGTGAGAGAGAGAGGTTGCGTGTGGGATTGAGAGAGAGAGAGTGTGCGTGTGGGAGTGAGAGAGCGAGAGAGAGTGCGCATGGGAGTGAGAGAGAGTCTGCGTGAGAGTGAGAGAAAGAGAGAGCATGCGCGTGGGAGTGAGCGAAAGAGAGAAAGTGCATGTGGGGGTGAGCCAAAGAGAGAGAGTGTGAGAGAGAGAGAGAGTGCACGTGGGAGTGAGAGAAAGAGTGCGTGTGGGACTGAGAGGGAGAGAGAGAGTGAGAGAGTACGCATGGGAGTGAGGGAAAGAGAGAGAGTGCGGGTGGGATAGGGAGTAAGAGAGAGAATGCACGTGGGAGTGAGAGAAAGAGAAAGAGTGCATGAGGGAGTGAGAGAAAGAGAGGGAGTTTGCGTGGGAGTGTGAGAGAGAGAGAGAGTGCGTGGGAGTGAGAGAGAGAGGTTGCGTGTGGGATTGAGAGAGAGAGAGTGTGCATGTGGGGGTGAGAGAGCGAGAGAGAGTGCACATGGGAGTGAGAGAGAGTGTGCGCGAGAGTGAGAGAAAGAGAGAGCATGCGTGTGGGAGTGAGAGAGAGATAGTGCACGTGGGAGTGAGCGAAAGAGAGAAAGTGCATTTGGGTGTGAGCAAAAGAGAGAGAGTGCACGTGGGTGTGAGAGAGAAACAGTGTGCATGGGAGTGAGAGAGAGAGAGAGAGTGCATGGGAGTGAGCGAAAGAGAGAGAGCGAGGGCTCTTGGGAGCGAGCGAAAGAGAGAGAGTGCGTGTGGGAGTGTGGGAACAAGAGAGAGATAGAGTGCGCGTGGGAGTGAGAGCGAGAGCGAGAGTGCGCTGGGGAGTGAGAGAGCGAGCGCGCATGGGAGTGAGGGAAAGAGAGAGAGAGCGAATGCGCGTGTGTGTGTGTGAGAGAGAGAGTGTGCATGGGAGTGAGACAGAGAGAGTGTTTGCCCGTGGGAGTGAGAGAGAGAGAGTGTGCATGTGGGAGCGTGAGAGAGTGCGCATGAGAGTGAGAGAGAGAGTGTGCTTGGGAGTGAGAGAAACAAAGAGAGTGCGCGTGGGAGTGAGCGAAAGAGAGAAAGTGTGTGTGGGGTTGAGCCAAAGAGAGAGAGAGTTCGCGTGGGAGTGAGCAAAAGAGAGAGAGTGCGTGTGGGTGTGAGCAAAAGAGAGAGAGAGCACGTGGAAGTGAGCGAAAGAGGGAGAGGGCGCGTGGGAGTAAGCGAAAGAGAGAGAGTGCACGTGGGTGTGAGAGAGAGAGTGTGCGTGGGAGTGAGAGAGAGAGAGTGCACGTGGGAGTGAGCGAAAGAGAGAAAGTGCATGTGGGGGTGAGCGAAAGAGGGAGAGTGTACGTGGGAGTGAGGGAAAGAGAGAGAGTGCACGTGGGAGTCACCGGAAGAGAGAGAGTGCGCGTGGGAGTGAGTGAAAGAGAAAGAGTGCGCTTGGGTGTGAGCGAAAGAGAGAGAGTGGACGTGGATGTGAGAGAGAGAAAGAGTGAGCGTGGGAGTGAGAGAGAGAGAGAGAGAGAGTGCACATGGGAGTGAGCGAGAGTGTGCGTGAGAGTGAGCAAAAGAGAGTGAGTGCACGTGGGAGTAAGCGAAAAAGGGTGAGTGCGCGTGGGAGTAAGCGAAAGAGAGAGAGTGCACGTGGGTGTGAGAGAGAGACAGAGAGTGCGTGGGAGTGAGAGAGAGAGGTTGCGTGTGGGAGTGAGAGAGAGAGATTGTGCGTGTGGGAGTGAGAGAGCGAAAGAGAGTGTGCATGGGAGTGAGAGAGAGTGTGCGCTGGTGAGTGAGAGAGTGAGAGAAGGTGCACGTGGGAGTGAGAGGGAAAGAGAGAGTGAGAGAGAGCACGTGGGAGTGAGAGAGAGAGAGGGTGTGTTGGAGTGAGAGAGCGAGGTTGCGTGTGGGAGTGAGAGAGAGAGATTGTGCGTGAGGGAGTGAGAGAGCGAGAGAGAGTGTGCATGGGAGTGAGCGAAAGTGTGCGTAAGAGTGAGAGAAAGAGTGCGCTTGGGAGTGAGAGAGCGAGAGAGAGTGCACGTGTGATTGAGAGAAAGAGAGAGTGCGCGTGGGTGTGAGAGAGATAGAGAGTGCGTAGAAGTGAGAGAGAGAGAGTTTGCACCTGGCATTGAGAGAGAGAGAGTGTGCATGTGGGAGTGAGAGAGAGAGTGCATGTGGGAGTGAGAGAGCGAGAGAGAGTGCGCATGGCAGTGAGAGAGAGAGAGAGTGTGCGTGAGAGTGAGAGAAAGAGAGTGAGTGCGTGAGGGCGTGAGAGAGAGAGAGTGCACGTGGGAGTGAGCGAAAGAGAGAAAATGCATGTGGGGGTGAGCATAAGAGAGAGTCTACGTGGGAGTGAGTGAAAGAGAGAGAGTGCACGTGGGAGTCAGCGGAAGAGAGAGAGTGCTCGCGGGAGTGAGCGAAAGAGAAAGAGTGCGCTTGGGTGTGAGTGAAAGAGAGAGAGTGGAGGTGGGTGTGAGAGAGAGAAAGAGTGTGCGTGGGAGTGAGAGAGAGAGAGAGAGTGCATGTGGCTGTGAGAGAGAGACAGAGTGCACGTGGGAGTGCAAGAGAGAGAGTGCGCGTGGGAGTGAGAGAGAGTGCAGGTGGGAGTGAGAGAGCGAGAGAGAGTGCGCATGGGAGTGAGAGAGCGAGAGGGAGTGCACGTGGGAGTGAGAGAGAGAGAGTGTGCGTGAGAGTGAGATAAAGAGATTGAGTGCATGTGGGAGTGAGAGAGAGAGAGTGCACATGGGAGTGAGCGAAAGAGAGAAAGTGCATGTGGGGGTGAGCAAAAGAGAGAGAGTGTGCATGGGAGTGAGCGAAAGAGAGAGAGCGAGTGCGCTTGGGAGTGAGAGAAAGCGAGAGAATGCTTGTGGGAGTCCGGGAGCATGAGAGAGAGAGAGTGCGTGTGGGAGTGAGAGCGAGAGCGAGAGTACACTTGGGAGTGAGAGAGAGTGAGCGAATGCGCGTGTGTGTGAGAGAGAGTGTGCGTGGGAGTGAGAGAGAGAGAGAGTTTGTGCGTGGGAGTGAGAGAGAGAGAGTGCGCGTGGGAGTGAGAGAGAGAGAGTGTGCGTGAGAGTGAGATAAAGAGATTGAGTGCTTGTGGGAGTGAGAGATAGAGAGTGCACATGGGAGTGAGTGAAAGAGGGAAAGTGCGTGTGGGGGTGAACAAAAGAGAGAGAGTGCATGTGGGTGTGGGTGAAAGAGAGAGAGCGAGTGCGCATGGGAGTGAGCGAAAGAGAGAGAGCGAGTGCGCTTGGGAGTGAGCGAAAGAGAGAGACTGCGTGTGGGAGTGCGGGAACAAGAGAGAGAGAGTGCCCGTGGGAGTGAGAGCGAGAGCGAGAGTGCGCTTGGGAGTGAGAGAACGAGTACACATGGGAGTGAGAGAGAGAGAGAGCGAATGCGCGTGTGCGTGAGAGAGAGAGAGTGTGCATGGGAGTAAGAGAGAGAGAGAGAGTTTGCGCGTGGGAGAGAGAGAGAGAGTGCGCATGTGGGAGCAAGAGAGATTGCGCATGGGAGTGAGAGAGTGAGAGAGAATGTGCATGGGAGTGAGAGAGAGTGCGTGGGAGTGAGAGAAACAAAGAGAGTGTGCGTGGGAGTGAGAGAGAGAAAGTGCGTTTGGGGGTGAGCCAAAGAGAGAGAGAGAGTTCGCGTGGGAGTGAGCAAAAAGGAGAGAGTACGCGTGGGAGAGAGCAAAAGAGAGAGAGTGCACGTGGGAGTGAGCGTAAGAGAGAGATCGTGCGTGGGAGTGAGAGAGCGAGAGAATGTGCACGTGGGAAAGAGCGAAAGAGAGAAAGTGCATGTGGGGGTGAGCAAAAGAGAGAGTCTACGTGGGAGTGAGTGAAAGAGAGAGAGTGCACGTGGGAGTCAGCGGAAGAGAGAGAGTGCTCGCGGGAGTGAGCGAAAGAGAAAGAGTGCGCTTGGGTGTGAGTGAAAGAGAGAGAGTGGAGGTGGGTGTGAGAGAGAGAAAGAGTGTGCGTGGGAGTGAGAGAGAGAGAGAGTGCATGTGGCTGTGAGAGAGAGACAGAGTGCACGTGGGAGTGCAAGAGAGAGAGTGCGCGTGGGAGTGAGAGAGAGTGCAGGTGGGAGTGAGAGAGCGAGAGAGAGTGCGCATGGGAGTGAGAGAGCGAGAGGGAGTGCACGTGGGAGTGAGAGAGAGAGAGTGTGCGTGAGAGTGAGATAAAGAGATTGAGTGCATGTGGGAGTGAGAGAGAGAGAGTGCACATGGGAGTGAGCGAAAGAGAGAAAGTGCATGTGGGGGTGAGCAAAAGAGAGAGAGTGTGCATGGGAGTGAGCGAAAGAGAGAGAGCGAGTGCGCTTGGGAGTGAGCGAAAGAGAGAGAGTGCGTGTTGGAGTGCGGGAACGAGAGAGAGAGAGAGTGCGCATGGGAGTGAGCAAAAGAGAGAGAGTGAGTGCGCTTGGGAGTGAGCGAAAGAGAGAGAGTGCATGTGGGAGTGAGAGAGAGTTCGTGGGAGTGAGAGAGCGAGAGAGAATGTGCATGGGAGTGAGAGAGAGAGTGTGCGTGGGAGTGAGAGAAACAAAGAGAGTGCGCGTGGCAGTGAGCGAAAGAGGGAGAGTGCACGTGAGAGTGAGCGAAAGAGGGAGAGTGCGCTTGGGAGTAAGCGAAAGAGAGAGAGTGCACGTGGGTTTGAGAGAGAGAGAGAGTGTGTGTGGGAGTGAGAGCGAGAGAGAGAGTGCATGTGGGTGTGAGAGAAAGAGTACACGTGGGAGTGAGAGAAAGAGTGCGCTTGGGAGTGAGAGAGTGAGAGAAGGTGCAAGTGGGAGTGAGAGGGAGAGAGAGATGAGAGAGCGCGTGTGGGAGTGAGAGAGAGAGAGAGTGTTTGGGAGTGAGAGAGAGAGAGGTTGCGTGTGGGAGTGAGAGAGAGAGAGTGTGCGTGTGGGAGTGAGAGAGCGAGAGAAAGTACACATGGGAGTGAGAGAGAGTGTACGTGAGAGTGAGCAAAAGAGAGAAAGTGCATGTGGGGGTGAGCGAAAGAGAGAGAGTGTGCGTGGGAGTGAGAGAGATAGTGCGCTTGGGAGCGAGAGAGCAAGAGAGAGTGCACATCGGAGTTAGAGGGAGAGAGAGAGTGCACGTGTGAGTGAGAGTGAGACGGTGCGTGGGAGTGAGAGAGCAAGAGAGAGTGCATGTGGGAGTGAGAGAAAGAGAGAGTGCGCAAGGGAGTGAGAGAGATAGAGAGTGCGTAGGAGTGAGAGAGAGAGAGTTTGCACCTGGCATTGAGAGAGAGAGAGTGTGCATGTGGGAGTGTGAGAGAGAGTGCGTGTGAGAGTGAAAGAGTGAGAGAGAATGCGCATGGCAGTGAGAGAATGAGAGAGTGTGCGTGAGAGTGAGCGAAAGAGAGTGAGTGCCTGTGGGAGTGAGAGAGAGAGTGTACGTGGGAGTGAGTGAAAGAGGGAGAGTTCACGTGGGAGTCAGCGGAAGAGAGAGTTCGCATGGGAGTGAGCAAAAGAGAAAGAGTGTGCTTGGGTGTGAGCGAAAGAGAGAGAGTGGACGTGGGTGCGAGAGAGAGAGGGTGTGCGTGGGAGTGAGAGAGAGAGAGAGTGCATGTGGCTGTGAGAGAGAGACAGAGTGCACGTGGGAGTGAGAGAGAGAGAGTGCGCATGGGAGTGAGAGTGAGAGGGAGTTCGCGTAGGAGTGAGAGAGAGAGAGCGTGCATGAGAGTGAGATAAAGAGATTGAGTGCGTGTGGGAGTGAGAGATAGAGAGTGCACATGGGAGTGTTCGAAAGATAGAAAGTGCTTGTGGGGCTGAGCAAAAGAGAGAGAGTGTGCGTGGGAGTGAGCGAAAGAGAGAGAGTGCGTGTTGGAATGCGGGAACGAGGGAGAGAGTGAGTGCGCATGGGAGTGAGCGAAAGAGAGAGAGTGAGTGCGCTTGGGAGTGAGAGAAAGCGAGAGAATGCTTGTGGGAGTCCGGGAGCGTGAGAGAGAGAGAGTGCGTACACTTGGGAGTGAGAGACAGTGAGCGAATGCACGTGTTTGTGTGTGAGAGAGAGTGTGCGTGGGAGTGAGAGAGAGAGAGAGTTTGTGCGTGGGAATGAGAGGGAGAGAGAGTGCGCGTGAGAGTGAGATAAAGAGATTGAGTGCTTGTGGGAGTGAGAGATAGAGAGTGCACATGGGAGTGAGTGAAAGAGGGAAAGTGCGTGTGGGGGTGAACAAAAGAGAGAGAGTGCATGTGGGTGTGGGTGAAAGAGAGAGAGTGAGTGCGCATGGGAGTGAGCGAAAGAGAGAGAGCGAGTGCGCTTGGGAGTGAGCGAAAGAGAGAGACTGCGTGTGGGAGTGCGGGAACAAGAGAGAGAGAGTGCCCGTGGGAGTGAGAGCGAGAGTGAGAGTGCGCTTGGGAGTGAGAGAGCGAGTACACATGGGAGTGAGAGAGAGAGAGAGCGAATGCGCGTGTGTGTGAGAGAGAGAGAGTGTGCATGGGAGTGAGAGAGAGAGAGAGTTTGCGCGTGGGAGTGAGAGAGAGAGAGAGCGCATGTGGGAACAAGAGAGAGTGCTCATGGGAGTGAGAGAGCGAGAGAGAATGTGCATGGGAGTGAGAGAGAGTGCGTGGGAGTGAGAGAAACAAAGAGAGTGTGTGTGGGAGTGAGAGAGAGAAAGTGCGTTTGGGGGTGAGCCAAAGAGAGAGAGAGAGTTCGCGTGGGAGTGAGCAAAAAGGAGAGAGTGCGCGTGGGAGTGAGGAAAAGAGAGAGAGTGCACGTGGGAGTGAGCGTAAGAGAGAGATCGTGCGTGGGAGCGAGAGAGCGAGAGAATGTGCACGTGGGAATGAGAGGGAGAGAGAGAGTGAGAGAGTGCACATGGGTGTGAGGGAAAGAGAGAGAGTGTGGGTGGGATTGAGAGTAAGAGAGAGAATTCACGTGGGAGTGAGAGAAAGAGAGAGCATGTGGGAGTGAGAGAAAGAGAGGGAGTGCGCGTGGGAGTGAGAGAGAGAGAGATTGCGTGGGAGTGAGAGAGAGAGGTTGCGTGTGGGATTGAGAGAGAGAGAGTGTGCGTGTGGGAGTGAGAGAGCGAGAGAGAGTGCGCATGGGAGTGAGAGAGAGTCTGCGTGAGAGTGAGAGAAAGAGAGAGCTTGCGCGTGAGAGTCAGCGAAAGAGAGAAAGTGCGTGTGGGGGTGAGCAAAAGAGAGATAGTGCACGTGGGAGTGAGCAAAAGAGAGAGAGTGCACTGGGTGTGAGAGAAAAGAGAGAGAGAGCGTGCGTGGGAGTGAGAGAGAGAGAGTGCATGTGGGTGTGAGAGAGAGAGAGAGTGCACGTGGGAGTGAGAGAAAGAGTGCGTGTGGGACTGAGAGGGAGAGAGAGAGTGAGAGAGTGTGCATGGGAGTGAGGGAAAGAGAGAGAGTGCGGGTGGGATTGGGAGTAAGAGAGAGAATGCACGTGGGTGTGAGAGAAAGAGAGAGTGCATGAGGGTGTGAGAGAAAGAGAGGGAGTTTGCGTGGGAGTGAGAGAGAGAGAGAGTGCGTGGGAGTGAGAGAGAGAGGTTGCGTGTGGGATTGAGAGAGAGAGAGTGTGCATGTGGGAGTGAGAGAGCGAGAGAGAGTGCACATGGGAGTGAGAGAAATTGTGCGCGAGAGTGAGAGAAAGAGAGAGCATGTGTGTGGGAGTGAGAGAGAGATAGTGCACGTGGGAGTGAGCGAAAGAGAGAAAGTGCATTTGGGTGTGAGCGAAAGAGAGAAAGTGCACGTGGGTGTGAGAGAGAGAAACAGTGTGCATGGGAGTGAGAAAGAGAGAGAGAGTGCATGGGAGTGAGCGAAAGAGAGAGAGCGAGGGCTCTTGGGAGTGAGCGAAAGAGAGAGAGAGTGCGTGTGGGAGTGTGGGAACAAGAGAGAGAGAGTGCGCGTGGGAGTGAGAGCGAGAGCGAGAGTGCGCTGGGGAGTGAGAGAGTGAGCGCGCATGGGAGTGAGGGAAAGAGAGAGAGAGCGAATGCACGTGTGTGTGTGAGAGAGAGAGTGTGCATGGGAGTGAGAGAGAGAGAGAGTTTGCCCGTGGGAGTGAGAGAGAGAGAGTGTGCATGTGGGAGCGTGAGAGAGTGCGCATGGGAGTGAGAGAGAGAGTGTGCTTGGGAGTGAGAGAAACAAAGAGAATGCGCGTGGGAGTGAGCGAAAGAGAGAAAGTGTGTGTGGGGTTGAGCCAAAGAGAGAGAGAGTTCGCGTGGGAGTGAGCAAAAGAGAGAGAGTGCGTGTGGGTGTGAGCAAAAGAGAGAGAGAGCACGTGGAAGTGAGCGAAAGAGGGAGAGGGCACGTGGGAGTAAGCGAAAGAGAGAGAGTGCACGTGGGTGTGAGAGAGAGAGTGTGTGTGGGAGTGAGAGAGAGAGAGTGCACATGGGAGTGAGAGAAAGAGCACACTTGGGAGTGAGAGAGTGAGAGAAGGTGCATGTGGGACTGAGAGGGAGAGAGAGTGAGAGAGTGCACGTGGGAGTGAGAGAGAGAGAGAGTGTGTTGGAGTGAGAGAGAGAGGTTGCGTGTGGGAGTGAGAGAGAGAGTGCGTGTGGGAGTGAGAGAGCGAGAGAGAGTGTGCGTGGTAGTGAGAGAGAGAGGGCGCTTGGGAGTGAGAGAGCAAGAGAGAGTGCACGTGGGAGTGAGAGTAAGAGAGAGTGCGCGTGGGTGTGAGAGAGATAGAGAGTCCAAATGATTGAGAGAGAGAGTTTGCACCTGGCATTGAGAGAGAGAGAGCGTGTGCATGTGGGAGTGAGAGAGAGAGTGTGTGTGGGAGTGAGAGAGCGAGAGAGAGTGCACATGGCAGTGAGAGAGAGAGAGAGTGTGCGTGAGAGTGAGAGAAAGAGAGTGAGTGCGTGAGGGAGTGAGAGAGAGAGAGTGCACGTGGGAGTGAGCGAAAGAGAGAAAGTGCATGTGGGGGTGAGCGAAAGAGAGAGAGTGTACGTGGGAGTGAGTGAAAGAGAGAGAGTGCACGTGGGAGTCAGCGGAAGAGAGAGAGTGCGCGTGGGAGTGAGCGAAAGAAAAGAGTGCGCTTGGGTGTGAGCGAAAGAGAGAGTGTGGACGTGGGAGTGAGAGAGAGAAAGAGTGTACGTGGGAGTGAGAGAGAGAGAGAGAGTGCATGTGGCTGTGAGAGAGAGACAGAGTGCGCATGGGAGTGAGAGGGAGAGAGTGCGCATGGGAGTGAGAGAGAGAGAGAGTTCGCATGGGAGTGAGAGAGCGAGCGAGAGTGCGCATGGGAGTGAGAGAGCGAGGGATTGCACGTGGGAGTGGGAGGGAGAGAGAGAGAGAGTGCGCGTGGGAGTGAGAGAGAGAGAGTGTGCGTGAGATAAAGAGATTGAGTGCGTGTGGGAGTGAGAGAGAGAGAGTGCACATGGGAGTGAGCGAAAGAGAGAAAGTGTGTGTGGGGGTGAGGAAAAGAGAGAGAGTGTGCATGGGAGTGAGCGAAAGAGAGAGAGCGAGTGCGCGTGGGAGTAAGCGAAAGAGAGAGAGTGCACGTGGGTGTGAGAGAGAGAGAGAGTGTGCGTGGGAGTGAGAGAGAGAGAGTGCACGTTGGAGTGAGAGAAAGAGTGCGCTAGGGAGTGAGAGAGTGAGAGAAGTTGCATGTGGGAGTGAGAGGGAGAGAGAGAGAGAGAGAGTGCGCGTGGGAGTGAGAGAGATAGAGAGTGCATGTGGGTGTGAGAGAGAGAGAGAGTGCATGTGGGATTGAGAGAAAGAGTGTGTGTGGGAGTGAGAGAGAGTGTGCGCTTGGGAGTGAGAGAGTGAGAGAAGGTGCACGTGGGAGTGAGAGGGAGAGAGAGATTGAGAGAGTGATGTGGGAGTGAGAGAGAGAGCGAGTGTGGTTGAGTGAGAGAGAGAGGTTGCGTGTGGGTGTGAGAGAGAGAGAGAGTGTGCATGTGGGAGTGAGAGAGAGAGAGAGAGAGTGCGCATGGGAGTGAGAGAGAGTGTGCGTGAGAGTGAGCAAAAGAGAGTGAGTGCACGTGGGAGTGAGCGAAAAAGGGAGAGTGCGCGTGGGAGTAAGCGAAAGAGAGAGAGTGCACGTGGGTGTGAGAGAGAGAAAGGGTGTGCGTGGGAGTGAGAGAGAGAGGTTGCGTGTGGGAGTGAGAGAGAGAGATTGTGCGTGTGGGAGTGAGAGAGCGAGAGAGAGTGTGCATGGGAGTGAGAGGGAGAGAGAGAGTGAGAGAGAGTGTGCGCTGGGGAGTGAGAGAGTGAGAGAAGGTGCACGTGGGAGTGAGAGAGCGAGAGTGAGTGTGCATGGGAGTGAGAGAGAGTGTGCGCTGGGGAGTGAGAGAGTGAGAGAAGGTGCACGTGGGAGTGAGAGGGAGAGAGAGAGTGAGAGAGTGCACGTGGGAGTGAGAGAGAGAGAGAGAGTGTGTGGGAGTAAGAGAGAGAGGTTGCGTGTGGGAGTGAGAGAGAGAGATTGTGCATATGGGAGTGAGAGAGCGAGAGAGAGTGTGCATGGGAGTGAGAGAGAGTGTGCGTGAGAGTGAGAGAGAGAGTGCGCTTGGGAGTGAGAGAGCGAGAGAGAGTGCACGTGTGATTGAGAGGAAGAGAGAGTGCGTGTGGGTGTGAGAGAGATAGAGAGTGCGTAGAAGTGAGAGAGAGAGAGTTTGCACCTGGCATTGAGAGAGAGAGAGCGTGTGCATGTGGGAGTGAGAGAGAGAGTGCATGTGGGAGTGAGAGAGCGAGAGAGAGTGCGCATGGCAGTGAGAGAGAGAGAGGGAGTGTGCATGAGAGTGAGAGAAAGAGAGTGAGTGCGTGAGGGAGTGAGAGAGAGAGTGCACGTGGGAGTGAGTGAAAGAGAGAAAGTGCATGTGGGGGTGAGCAAAAGAGAGAGTCTACGTGGGAGTGAGTGAAAGAGAGAGAGTGCACGTGGGAGTCAGCGGAAGAGAGAGAGTGTGCGTGGGAGTGAGCGAAAGAGAAAGAGTGCGCTTGGGTGTGAGTGAAAGAGAGAGAGTGGAGGTGGGTGTGAGAGAGAGAAAGAGTGTGCGTGGGAGTGAGAGAGCGAGAGAGAGTGCATGTGGCTGTGAGAGAGAGACAGAGTGCATGTGGGAGTGCGAGCGAGAGATTGCGCGTTGCGCGTGGGAGTGAGAGAGAGTGCAGGTGGGAGTGAGAGAGCAAGAAAGAGTGCGCATGGGAGTGAGAGAGCGAGAGGGAGTGCATGTGGGATTGAGAAAGCGAGAGAGAGTTCGCGTGGGAGTGAGTGAGAGAGGGTGTGCGTGAGAGTGAGATAAAGAGATTGAGTGCATGTGGGAGTGAGAGAGAGAGAGTGCACATGGGAGTGAGCGAAAGAGAGAAAGAGCGTGTGGGGGTGAGCAAAAGAGAGAGAGTGTGCATGGGAGTGAGCGAAATAGAGAGAGCAAGTGCGCTTGGGAGTGAGCGAAAGAGAGAGAGTGCGTATTGGAGTGCGGGAACGAGAGAGAGAGAGAGTGCGCATGGGAGTGAGCGAAAGAGAGAGAGTGAGTGCGCTTGGGAGTTAGCGAAAGAGAGAGAGTGCGTGTTGCAGTGCCTGAACGAGAGAGAGAGCGAGTGCGTGTGGGAGTGAGAGCGAGAGCGAGAGTACGCTTGGGAGTGAGAGAGCGAGTGCGCATGTGGTGAGACAGAGAGAGAGCGAATGTGCTTGTGTGTGAGAGAGAGAGAGTTTGCATGGGAGTGAGAGAGAGAGAGAGTTTGTGCGTGGGAGTGAGATAGAGAGAGTGTGCATATGGGAGCGAGAGAGAGTGTGCGTGGGAGTGAGAGAGAATGTGCATGGGAATGAGAGAGTGTGCATGGGAGTGAGAGAAACAAAGACAGTGCACGTGGGAGTGAGCGAAAGAGAGAAAGTGCGTGTGGGGGTGAGCCAAAGAGAGAGTGCACGTGGGAGTGAGAGAGCGAGAGAGAGTGCGCATGGCAGTGAGAGAGAGAGAGAGTGTGCGTGAGAGTGAGAGAAAGAGAGCGGGTGCGTGAGGGAGTGAGAGAGAGAGAGTGCACGTGGGAGTGAGCAAAAGAGAGAAAGTGCATGTGGGGGTGAGCAAAAGAGAGTCTACGTAGGAGTGATTGAAAGAGAGAGAGTGCATGTGGGAGTCAGCGGAAGAGAAAGAGTGCGCTTGGGTGTGAGTGAAAGAGAGAGAGTGGAGGTGGGTGTGAGAGAGAGAAAGAGTGTGCGTGGGAGTGAGTGAGAGAGACAGAGTGCATGTGGCTGTGAGAGAGAGACAGAGTGCACGTGGGAGTGCGAGAGAGAGAGTGCGCGTGGGAGTGAGAGAGAGTGCAGGTGGGAGTGAGAGAGCGAGAGAGAGTGCGCATGGGAGTGAGAGAGCGAGAGGGAGTGCACGTGCGAGTGAGCAAGCGAGAGAGAGTTCGCGTGGGAGTGAGCGAAAGAGAGAAAGTGTGCATGGGAGTAAGCGAAAGAGAGAGCGTGCATGTGAGTGTGAGAAAGAGAGAGAGTGTGCGAGGGACTGAGAGTGAGAGAGAGCATGTGGGTGTGAGAGGAGAGAGAGATTGCACATGGGAGTGAGAGAAAAAGTGCGTGTGGGAGTGAGAGATCGAGTGCACTTGGGAGTGAGAGAGGGAGAGAAGGTGCACGTGGGAGTGAGAGGGAGAGAGAGAGAGAGAGTGCGCGTGGGAGTGAGGGAAAGAGAGAGAGTGCGGGTGGGATTGAGATTAAGAGAGAGTGTGCACGTGGGATTGAGAGAAAGAGAGAGAATGCCTGTGGGAGAGAGAGAAAGAGAGAGAGTGCGCATGGGAGTGAGAGAGAGAGAGAGAGTGCGTGGGAGGGAGAGAGAGGGGTTGCGTGTGGGAGTGAGAGAGAGAGAGTGTGCGTGTGGGAGTGAGAGAGGGAGAAAGAGTGTGAATGGGAGTGAGAGAGAGAGAGTGCACGTGGGAGTGAGCGAAAGAGAGAAAGTGCGCTTGGGTGTGAGCGAAAGAGAAAGAGTGCACGTGGGTGTGAGAGAGAGAAAGAGTGTGCGTGGGAGTGAGAGTGAGAGAGAGAGTGCATGTGGCTGTGAGAGAGAGACAGAGTGTGCATGGGAGTGAGAGAGAGTGCGCATGGGAGTGAGAGAGAGAGAGTGTGCATGGGAGTGAGAGAGCGAGGGAGTGCACTTGGGAGTGAGAGGGAGAGAGAGAGTGAGAGAGTGCACTTGGGAGTGAGAGAGAGAGAGAGAGCACGTGGGAGTGAGAGGGAGAGAGTGTGCATGAGATAAAGGTCCACGTGGGAGTGAGGGGGAGAGAGAGAGTGAGAGAGTGCACGTGGGAGTGAGAGAGAGAGAGAGTCTGGTTGAGTGAGAGAGAGAGGTTGCGTGTGGGAGTGAGAGAGAGAGTGTGCGTGTGGGAGTGAGAGAGAGAGAGAGTGCGCATGGGAGTGAGAGAGAGTGTGCGTGAGAGTGAGCAAAAGAGAGAAAGTGCGTTTGGGGGTGATTGAAAGTGAGAGAGTGTGCGTGGGAGTGAGAGAGAGAGTGTGCTTGGGTGAGAGAGAGAGAGAGAGTGCATGTGGCTGTGAGAGAGAGACAGAGTGCGCGTGGGAGTGAGAGAGAGAGAGAGAGTGCGCATGGGAGTGAGAGAGCGAGCGAGAGTGCGTTTGGGAGTGAGATAGCGCGGGATTGCACGTGGGAGTGAGAGGGAGAGAGAGAGTGAGAGAGTGCACTTGGGAGTGAGAGAGAGAGAGAGAGAGAGCGCGTGGGAATGAGAGAGAGAGAGTGTGCATGAGATAAAGAGATTGAGTGCGTGTGGGAGTGAGAGAGAGAGAGTGCACATGGGAGTGAGCGAAAGAGAGAAAGTGCGTGTGGGGGTGAGCAAAAGAGAGAGAGTGTGCGTGGGAGTGAGCGAAAGAGAGAGAGTGCGTGTGGGAATGAGCGAAAGAGAGAGAGCGAGTGCGCGTGGGAGGAAGCGAAAGAGAGAGAGTGCACCTGGTTGTATGAGAGAGAGAGAGAGTGCGTCGGATTGAGAGAGATAGAGAGTGCATGTGGGTGTGAGAGAGAGTGCACGTGGGATTGACAGAAAGAGTGCGAATGGGAGTGAGAGAGAGAGTGCGCTTGGGAGTGAGAGAGTGAGAGAAGGTCCACGTGGGAGTGAGGGGGAGAGAGAGAGTGAGAGAGTGCGCGTGGGAGTGAGAGAGAGAGAGAGTCTGGTTGAGTGAGAGAGAGAGGTTGCGTGTGGGAGTGAGAGAGAGAGTGTGCGTGTGGGAGTGAGAGAGAGAGAGAGTGCGCATGGGAGTGAGAGAGAGTGTGCGTGAGAGTGAGCAAAAGAGAGAAAGTGCGTTTGGGGGTGATCGAAAGTGAGAGAGTGTGCGTGGGAGTGAGAGAGAGAGTGTGCTTGGGAGAGAGAGAGAGAGAGAGTGCATGTGGCTGTGAGAGAGAGACAGAGTGCGCGTGGGAGTGAGAGAGAGAGAGAGAGTGTGCATGGGAGTGAGAGAGCGAGCGAGAGTGCGTTTGGGAGTGAGATAGCGCGGGATTGCACGTGGGAGTGAGAGGGAGAGAGAGAGTGAGAGAGTGCACTTGGGAGTAAGAGAGAGAGAGAGAGAGTGCGCGTGGGAATGAGAGAGAGAGAGTGTGCATGAGATAAAGAGATTGAGTGCGTGTGGGAGTGAGAGAGAGAGAGTGCACATGGGAGTGAGTGAAAGAGAGAAAGTGCATGTGGGGCAGAGGAAAAGAGAGAGATTGTGCGTGGGAGTGAGCGAAAGAGAGAGAGCGAGTGCGCGTGGGAGTAAAAGAAAGAGCGAGAGTGCACCTGGGTGTGAGAGAGAGAGAGAGACTCTGCCTGGGAGTGAGAGAGAGAGAGAGTGCACGTTGGAGTGAAAGAAAGGGTGCTTTTGGGAGTGAGAGAGTGAGAGAAGGTGCATGTGGGAGTGAGAGGGAGAGAGAGTGCATGTGGGATTGAGAGAAAGAGTGTGTGTGGGAGTGAGAGAGAGTGTGCGCTTGGGAGTGAGAGAGTGAGAGAAGGTGCACGTGGGAGTGAGAGGGAGAGAGAGAGTGAGAGAGTGCGCGTGGGAGTGAGAGAGAGAGAGAGAGTGTGGTTGAGTGAGAGAGAGAGGTTGCGTGTGGGTGTGAGAGAGAGAGAGTGTGCGTGTGGGAGTGAGAGAGAGTGTGCGCTTGGGAGTGAGAGAGTGAGAGAAGGTGCACGTGGGAGTGAGAGGGAGAGAGAGGGAGAGAGAGTGCATGTGGGATTGAGAGAAAGAGTGTGTGTGGGAGTGAGAGAGAGTGTGCGCTTGGGAGTGAGAGAGTGAGAGAAGGTGCACGTGGGAGTGAGAGGGAGAGAGAGAGAGAGAGAGTGCACATGGGAGTGAGAGAGAGTGTGCGTGAGAGTGAGCAAAAGAGAGTGAGTGCACGTGGGAGTGAGCGAAAAATGGAGAGTGCGCTTGGGAGTAAGCGAAAGAGAGAGAGTGCACGTGGGTGTGAGAGAGAGACAGAGTGTGCGTGGGAGTGAGAGAGAGAGGTTGCGCGTGGGAGTGAGAGAGAGAGAGAGAGTGTGGTTGAGTGAGAGAGAGAGGTTGCGTGTGGGTGTGAGAGAGAGAGAGTGTGCGTGTGGGAGTGAGAGAGAGAGAGAGAGTGCACATGGGAGTGAGAGAGAGTGTGCGTGAGAGTGAGCAAAAGAGAGTGAGTGCACGTGGGAGTGAGCGAAAAAGTGAGAGTGCGCGTGGGAGTAAGCGAAAGAGAGAGAGTGCACGTGGGTGTGAGAGAGAGACAGAGTGTGCGTGGGAGTGAGAGAGAGAGGTTGCGTGTGGGAGTGAGAGAGAGAGATTGTGCGTGTGGGAGTGAGAGAGCGAGAGAGAGTGTGCATGGGAGTGAGAGAGAGTGTGCGCTGGGGAGTGAGAGAGTGAGAGAAGGTGCACGTGGGAGTGAAAGGGAGAGAGAGAGTGTGCATGGGAGTGAGAGAGAGTGTGCGCTGGGGAGTGAGAGAGTGAGAGAAGGTGCACGTGGGAGTGAGAGAGCGAGAGTGAGTGTGCATGGGAGTGAGAGAGAGTGTGCGCTGGGGAGTGAGAGAGTGAGAGAAGGTGCACGTGGGAGTGAGAGGGAGAGAGAGAGTGAGAGAGCGCACGTGGGAGTGAGAGAGAGAGAGAGTGTGTGGGAGTAAGAGAGAGAGGTTGCGTGTGGGAGTGAGAGAGAGAGATTGTGCATGTGGGAGTGAGAGAGCAAGAGAGAGTGTGCATGGGAGTGAGAGAGAGTTTGCGTGAGAGTGAGAAAACCAGAGAAAGAGCATGTTGTTGTGAGCAAAAGAGAGAGAGTGTGCGTGGGAGTGAGAGAGAGAGTGCGCTTGGGAGTGAGAGAGAGTGCAGGTGGGAGTGAGAGAGCGAGAGAGAGTCCGCATGGGAGTGAGAGAGTGAGAGGGAGTGCACGTGGGAGTGAGAAAGCGAGAGAGAGTTCGCGTGGGAGTGAGAGAGAGAGTGTGCGTGAGAGTGAGATAAAGAGACTGAGTGCATGTGGGAGTGAGAGAGAGAGAGTGCACATGGGAGTGAGCGAAAGAGAGAAAGAGCGTGTGGGGGTGAGCAAAAGAGAGAGAGTGTGCATGGGAGTGAGCGAAATAGAGAGAGCAAGTGCGCTTGGGAGTGAGCGAAAGAGAGAGAGTGCGTATTGGAGTGCGGGAACGAGAGAGAGAGAGTGCGCATGGGAGTGAGCGAAAGAGAGAGAGTGAGTGCGCTTGGGAGTTAGCGAAAGAGAGAGAGTGCGTGTTGCAGTGCGGGAACGAGAGAGAGAGCGAGTGCGTGTGGGAGTGAGAGCGAGAGCGAGAGTACGCTTGGGAGTGAGAGAGCGAGTGCGCATGTGGTGAGACAGAGAGAGAGCGAATGCGCGTGTGTGTGAGAGAGAGAGAGTTTGCATGGGAGTGAGAGAGAGAGAGAGTTTGTGCGTGGGAGTGAGAGAGAATGTGCATGGGAATGAGAGAGTGTGCGTGGGAGTGAGAGAAACAAAGAGAGTGCACGTGGGAGTGAGCGAAAGAGAGAAAGTGCGTGTGGGGGAGAGCCAAAGAGAGAGAGAGTGCACGTGGGAGTGAGAGAGCGAGAGAGAGTGCGCATGGCAGTGAGAGAGAGAGAGAGTGTGCGTGAGAGTGAGAGAAAGAGAGCGGGTGCGTGAGGGAGTGAGAGAGAGAGAGTGCAGGTGAGAGTGAGCGAAAGAGAGAAAGTGCATGTGGGGGTGAGCAAAAGAGAGTCTACGTAGGAGTGAGTGAAAGAGAGAGAGTGCACGTGGGAGTCAGCGGAAGAGAAAGAGTGCGCTTGGGTGTGAGTGAAAGAGAGAGAGTGGAGGTGGGTGTGAGAGAGAGAAAGAGTGTGCGTGGGAGTGAGAGAGAGAGACAGAGTGCATGTGGCTGTGAGAGAGAGACAGAGTGCACGTGGGAGTGCGAGAGAGAGAGTGCGCGTGGGAGTGAGAGAGAGTGCAGATGGGAGTGAGAGAGCGAGAGAGAGTGCGCATGGGAGTGAGAAAGCGAGAGAGAGTTCGCGTGGGAGTGAGCGAAAGAGAGAAAGTGTGCGTGGGAGTAAGCGAAAGAGAGAGAGTGCATGTGAGTGTGAGAAAGAGAGAGAGTGTGCGAGGGACTGAGAGTGAGAGAGAGCATGTGGGTGTGAGAGGAGAGAGAGATTGCACATGGGAGTGAGAGAAAAAGTGCGTGTGGGAGTGAGAGATCGAGTGCACTTGGGAGTGAGAGATGGAGAGAAGGTGCACGTGGGAGTGAGAGGGAGAGAGAGAGAGAGAGTGCGCGTGGGAGTGAGGGAAAGAGAGAGAGTGCGGGTGGGATTGAGATTAAGAGAGAGTGTGCACGTGGGATTGAGAGAAAGAGAGAGAATGCCTGTGGGAGAGAGAGAAAGAGAGAGAGTGCGCATGGGAGTGAGAGAGAGAGAGAGAGTGCATGGGAGGGAGAGAGAGAGGTTGCGTGTGGGAGTGAGAGAGAGAGAGTGTGCGTGTGGGAGTGAGAGAGGGAGAAAGAGTGTGAATGGGAGTGAGAGAGAGAGAGTGCACGTGGGAGTGAGCGAAAGAGAGAAAGTGCGCTTGGGTGTGAGCGAAAGAGAAAGAGTGCAGGTGGGTGTGAGAGAGAGAAAGACTGTGCGTGGGAGTGAGAGTGAGAGAGAGAGAGTGCATGTGGCTGTGAGAGAGAGACAGAGTGTGCATGGGAGTGAGAGAGAGTGCGCATGGGAGTGAGAGAGAGAGAGTGTGCATGGGAGTGAGAGAGCGAGCGAGGGTGCGCATGGGAGTGAGAGAGCGAGGGAGTGCACTTGGGAGTGAGAGGGAGAGAGAGAGTGAGAGAGTGCACTTGGGAGTGAGAGAGAGAGAGAGAGCGCGTGGGAGTGAGAGGGAGAGAGTGTGCGTGAGAGTGAGATAAAGAGATTGAGTGCGTGTGGGAGTGAGAGAGAGAGAGTGCACATGGGAGTGAGCGAAAGAGAGAGAGTGCGTGTGGGAATGAGCGAAAGAGAGAGAGCGAGTGCGCGTGGGAGGAAGCGAAAGAGAGAGAGTGCACCTGGTTGTATGAGAGAGAGAGAGTGTGCGTCGGATTGAGAGAGATAGAGAGTGCATGTGGGTGTGAGAGAGAGAGTGCACGTGGGATTGACAGAAAGAGTGCGCATGGGAGTGAGAGAGAGAGTGCGCTTGGGAGTGAGAGAGTGAGAGAAGGTCCACGTGGGAGTGAGGGGGAGAGAGAGAGTGAGAGAGTGCGCGTGGGAGTGAGAGAGAGAGAGAGTCTGGTTGAGTGAGAGAGAGAGGTTGCGTGTGGGAGTGAGAGAGAGAGTGTGCGTGTGGGAGTGAGAGAGAGAGAGAGAGAGTGCGCATGGGAGTGAGAGAGAGTGTGCGTGAGAGTGAGCAAAAGAGAGAAAGTGCGTTTGGGGGTGAGCGAAAGTGAGAGAGTGTGCGTGGGAGTGAGAGAGAGATTGCGCTTGGGAGAGAGAGAGAGAGAGAGTGCATGTGGCTGTGAGAGAGAGACAGAGTGCGCGTGGGAGTGAGAGAGAGAGAGAGAGTGCGCGTGGGAGTGAGAGAGAGAGAGAGTGCGCAAGGGAGTGAGAGAGCGAGCGAGAGTGCATTTGGGAGTGAGAGAGCGCGGGATTGCACGTGGGAGTGAGAGGGAGAGAGAGAGTGAGAGAGTGCACTTGGGAGTGAGAGAGAGAGAGAGAGAGTGCGCGTGGGAATGAGAGAGGGAGAGTGTGCATGAGATAAAGAGATTGAGTGCGTGTGGGAGTGAGAGAGAGAGAGTGCACATGGGAGTGAGCGAAAGAGAGAAAGTGCGTGTGGGGCAGAGGAAAAGAGAGAGATTGTGCGTGGGAGTGAGCGAAAGAGAGAGAGCGAGTGCGCGTGGGAGTAAAAGAAACAGCGAGAGTGCACGTGGGTGTGAGAGAGAGAGAGAATGTGCGTGGGAGTGAGAGAGAGAGAGAGTGCACGTTGGAGTGAGAGAAAGAGTGCTTTTGGGAGTGAGAGAGTGAGAGAAGGTGCATGTGGGAGTGAGAGGGAGAGAGAGTGCATGTGGGATTGAGAGAAAGAGTGTGAGTGGGAGTGAGAGAGAGTGTGCGCTTGGGAGTGAGAGAGTGAGAGAAGGTGCACGTGGGAGTGAGAGGGAGAGAGAGAGTGAGAGAGTGCGTGTGGGAGTGAGAGAGAGAGAGAGAGTGTGGTTGAGTGAGAGAGAGAGGTTGCGTGTGGGTGTGAGAGTGAGAGAGTGTGCGTGTGGGAGTGAGAGAGAGAGAGAGAGTGCACATGGGAGTGAGAGAGAGTGTGCGTGAGAGTGAGCAAAAGAGAGTGAGTGCACATGGGAGTGAGCGAAAAAGGGAGAGTGCGCGTGGGAGTAAGCGAAAGAGAGAGAGTGCACGTGGGTGTGAGAGAGAGACAGAGTGTGCGTGGGAGTGAGAGAGAGAGGTTGCGTGGTTGCGTGTGGGGGTGAGAGAGAGAGATTGTGCGTGTGGGAGTGAGAGAGCGAGAGAGAGTGTGCATGGGAGTGAGAGAGAGTGTGCGCTGGGGAGTGAGAGAGTGAGAGAAGGTGCACGTGGGAGTGAGAGGGAGTGAGAGAGTGAGAGAGTGCACGTGGGAGTGAGAGAGAGAGAGTGTGTGGGAGTAAGAGAGAGAGGTTGCGTGTGGGAGTGAGAGAGAGAGATTGTGCATGTGGGAGTGAGAGAGCGAGAGAGAGTGTGCATGGGAGTGAGAGAGAGTTTGCGTGAGAGTGAGAAAACCAGAGAAAGAGCATGTTGGAGTGAGCAAAAGAGAGAGAGTGTGCGTGGGAGTGAGAGAGAGAATGCGCTTGGGAGTGAGAGAGCGAGAGAGAGTGCACGTGTGATTGAGAGAAAGAGACAGTGCGCGTGGGTGTGAGAGAGATAGAGAGTGCGTAGAAGTGAGAGAGAGAGAGTTTGCACCTGGCATTGAGAGAGAGAGCGTGTGCATGTGGGAGTGAGAGAGAGAGTGCGTGTGAGAGTGAGGTAAAGAGATTGAGTGCATGTGGGAGTGAGCAAAAGAGAGAGAGTTTGCGTGGGAGTGAGCGAAGGAGAGAGAGTTCGTGTTGGAGTGCGGGAATGAGAGAGAGAGAGAGTGCGTCTGGGAGTGATGGCGAGAGCGAGAGCTAGAGTGCGCATGGGGTGAGACAGAGAGAGAGAGCGAATGCGCTTGTGTGTGAGAGAGAGTGAGTTTGCGTGGGAGTGAGAGAGAGCGAGAGTTTGTGCGTGGGAGTAAGAGAGAGAGAGTGTGCATGTGGGAGCGAGAGAGAGTGCGCGTGGGAGTGAGAGAGAATGTGCATGGGAGTGAGAGAGAGAGAGTGTGCGTGGGAGTGAGAGAAACAAAGAGAGTGCGCGTGGGAGTGAGCGAAAGAGAGAAAGTGCGTGTGGGGGTGAGCCAAAGAGAGAGAGAGTGCGCGTGGGAGTGAGCAAAAGAGAGAAAGTGTGCGTGGGAGTAAGCGAAAGAGAGAGAGTGCACGTGAGTGTGAGAAAGAGAGAGAGTGTGCGTGGGAGTGAGAGTGAGAGAGGGCATGTGGGTGTGAGAGGAGAGAGAGATTGCACGTGGGAGTGAGAGAAAGAGTGCGTGTGGGAGTGAGAGATCGAGTGCACTTGGGAGTGAGAGAGTGAGAGAGGGTGCACGTGGGAGTGAGAGGGAGAGAGAGAGAGAGAGTGCGCGTGGGAGTGAGGGAAAGAGAGAGAGTGCGGGTGGGATTGAGATTAAGAGAGAGAGTGCACGTGGGATTGAGAGAAAGAGAGAGAATGCCTGTGGGAGAGAGAGAAAGAGAGAGAGTGTGCATGGGAGTGAGAGAGAGAGAGAGTGCGTGGGAGGGAGAGAGAGAGGTTGCGTGTGGGAGTGAGAGAGGGAGAGTGTGCATGTGGGAGTGAGAGAGGGAGAAAGAGTGTGAATGGGAGTGAGAGAGAGAGAGTGCATGTGGGAATGAGCGAAAGAGAGAAAGTGCGCTTGGGTGTGAGCGAAAGAGAAAGAGTGCACGAGGGTGTGAGAGAGAGAAAGAGTGTGCGTGGGAGTGAGAGAGAGAGAGAGAGAGAGTGCATGTGGCTGTGAGAGAGAGACAGAGTGTGCATGGGAGTGAGAGAGAGTGCGCGTGGGAGTGAGAGTGCGAGGGAGTGCACTTGGGAGTGAGAGGGAGTGAGAGAGTAAGAGAGTGCGCTTGGGACTGAGAGAGAGAGCGAGAGAGAGAGCGCGTGGGAGAGAGAGAGAGTGTGCGTGAGAGTGAGATAAAGAGATTGAGTGCATGTGGGAGTGAGAGAGAGAGAGTGCGCATGGGAGTGAGCGAAAGAGAGAAAGTGCGTGTGGGGGTGAGCAAAAGAGAGAGAGTGTGCATGGGAGTGAGCGAAAGAGAGAGAGTGCGTGTGGGAATGAGCGAAAGAGAGAGAGCGAGTGCGCGTGGGAGGACGCAAAAGAGAGAGAGTGCACCTGGTTGTATGAGGGAGAGAGAGTGTGCGTGGGAGTGAGAGAGATAGAGAGTGCATGTGGGTGTGAGAGAGAGAGTGCACTTGGGATTGACAGAAAGAGTGCGCGTGGGAGTGAGAGAGAGAGTGCGCTTGGGAGTGAGAGAGTGAGAGAAGGTGCACGTGGGAGTGAGGGGGAAGAGAGAGTGAGAGAGTGCGCGTGGGAGTGAGAGAGAGAGAGAGTCTGGTTGAGTGAGAGAGAGAGGTGGCGTGTGGGAGTGAGAGAGAGAGAGAGTGTACGTGTGGGAGTGAGAGAGCGAGAGAGAGTGTGCATGAGAGTGAGAGAGAGTGTGCGCTTGGGAGTGAGAGAGCGAGAGAGAGTGCACGTGGGAGTGAGAGGGAGAGAGAGAGTGAACGTGGGAGTGAGAGTGAGTGTGTGCGTGGGAGTGAGAGAGAGAGTGCGCTTACGAGTGAGAGAGCAAGAGAGAGTGCGTGTGGGAGGGCGAGAAAGAGAGAGTGCACGTGGGAGTGAGAGAGAGAGAGTGTGCGTAGGATTGAGAGAGAGCGAATGCGCGTGTGTGTGAGAGAGAGTGAAAGTTTGCATGGGAGTGAGAGAGAGAGAGAGTTTGTGCGTGGGAGTGAGAGAGAGAGAGTGTGCATGTGGGAGTGAGAGAGAGTGTGCATGGGAGTGAGAAAGCGAGAGAGAATGTGCATGGGAGAGAGAGAGAGAGTGTACTTGGGAGTGAGAGAAACAAAGAGAGTGCGCGTGGGAGTGAGCGAAAGAGAGAAAGTGTGCGTGGGCGTGAGCCAAATAGAGAGAGAGTTCGCGTGGGAGTGAGCAAAACAGAGAGAGTGCACGTGGGAGTGAATGAAAGAGGGAGAGTGCACATGGGTGTTAGCGAAAGAGACAGAGTGCACGTGGGAGTGAGAGAGCGAGAGAGAGTGTGCATGGGAGTGAGAGAGCGAGAGGGAGTGCACGTGGGAGTGAGAGAGCGAGAGCGAGTTTGCGCGTGGGAGTGAGGGAAAGAGAGAGAGTGCCGGTGGGATTGAGATTAAGAGAGAGAGTGCACGTGGGAGTGAGAGAAAGAGAGGAGAATGCCTGTGGGAGAGAGAAAGAGAGAGAGTGCACATGGGAGTGAGAGAGAGAGAGAGTGCGTGGGAGTGAGAGAGAAAGGTTGCGTGTGGGAGTGAGAGAGAGACAGTGTGCATGTGGGAGTGAGAGAACGAGAAAGAGTGCGCATGGGAGTGAGAGAGAGAGAGTGCACATGGGAGTGAGCGAAAGAGAGAATGTGCGCTTGGGTGTGAGCTAAAGAGAAAGAGTGTACGTGGGTGTGAGAGAGAGAAAGAGTGTGCGTGCGAGTGAGAGAGAGAGAGAGAGTGCATGTGGCTGTGAGAGAGAGACAGAGTGCGCATGGGAGTGAGAGAGAGGGAGTGTGCATGAGAGTGAGAGAGAGAGAGTGCGCATGGGAGTGTGAGAGCGAGAGAGAGTACGCTTGGGCTTGAGAGAGCGGTTGGAGTGCAGGTGGGAGTGAGAGGGAGAGAGAGAGTGAGAGAGTGCGCTTGGGAGTTGAGAGAGAGAGAGAGTGCGCATGGGAGTGAGAGAGAGAGGGTGCAAATGGGAGTGAGCAAAGGAGAGAAAGTGCATGTGCAGGTGAGCAAAAGAGAGAGAGTGTGCATGGGAGCGGGTGAAATAGAGATAGTGCACGTGGTGTGGGTGAAAGAGAGAGAGTGCGCATGGGAGCGAGCGAATGAGAGAGAGCGAGTGCGCGTGGGAGTAATTGGAAGAGAGGGAGTGCACCTGGTTGTGAGAGAGAGAGAGAGTCTGCGTTGGAGTGAGAGAGATAGAGAGTGCATGAGGGTGTGAGAGAGAGAGAGAGTGCATGTGGCATTGAGAGAAAGAGTGTGCGTGGGAGTGAGAGGGAGAGTGCGCTTGGGAGTTAGAGAGTAAGAGAAGGTGCAAGTGGGAGTGAGAGGGAGAGAGAGACTAAGAGATTGCACATGGGAGTGAGAGAGAGAGAGAGTGTGTTTGAGTGAGAGAGAGAGGTTGCGTGTGGGAGTGAGAGAAACAAAGAGAGTGTGCGTGGGAGTGAGCAAAAGAGAGAAAGTGTGTGTGGGGGTGAGCCAAAGAGAGAGAGAGTTCGCGTGGGAGTGAGCAAAAGAGAGAGAGTGCACGTGGGAGTGAGCGAAAGAAGGAGAGTGTGCATGGGAGCAAGCGAAAGAGACAGAGTGCACGTGGGAGTGAGAGAGCGAGAGAGTGTGTGCATGGGAGTGAGAGAGCGAGAGGGAGTGCGCATGTGAGTGAGAGAGCGAGAGAGAGTGCGCGTGGGAGTGAGGGAAAGAGAGAGAGTGCTGGTGGGATTGAGATTAAGAGAGAGAGTGCACGTGGGAATGAGAGAAAGAGAGGAGAACGCCTGTGGGAGAGAGAGAAAGAGAAAGAGTGCACATGGGAGTGAGAGAGAGAGAGAGTGTGTGGGAGTGAAAGAGAAAGGTTGCGTGTGGGAGTGAGAGAGAGAGAGTGTGTGTGTGGGAGTGAGAGAGCGAAAAAGACTGCGCATGGGAGTGAGAGAGAGAGAGTGCACGTGGGAGTGAGCGAAAGAGAGAATGTGCGCTTGGGTGTGAGCGAAAGAGAAAGAGTGCACGTCAGTGTGAGAGAGAGAAAGAGTGTACATGCGAGTGAGAGAGAGAGAGTGCATGTGGCTGTGAGAGAGAGAGCGAGAGAGAGTGCGCATGGGCGTGAGAGAGCAGATAGAGTGCACGTGCGAGTGAGAGGGAGAGAGAGAGTGAGAGAGTGCGCTTGCGAGTTGAGAGAGAGTGAGAGTGCGCATGGGAGTGAGAGAGAGAGAGGGCACATGGGAGTGAGCAAAAGAGAGAAAGTGCGTGTGGCGGTGAGCAAAAGAGAGAGAGTGTGCAGGGAGTGAGTGAAATAGAGATAGTGCACGTGGGTGAGGTTGAAAGAGAGAGAGTGCGCATGGGAGCGAGCGAAAGAGAGAGAGCGAGTGCGTGTGGGAGTAAGTGAAAGAGAGAGAGTGCACTGGTTGTGAGAGAGAGAGACAGTGTGTGCGTTGGAGTGAGAGAGATAGAGAGTGCATGAGGGTGTGAGAGAGAGAGAGAGTGCATGTGGGACTGAGAGAAAGAGTGTGCGTAGTAGTGAGATTTAGAGAGCGAATGCGCGTGTGTGTCAGAGAGAGTGAGAGTTTGCATGGGAGTGAGAGAGAGAGAGAGTTTGCACATTGGAGTGAGAGATAGAGAGTGTGCATGTGGGATCGAGAGAGAGAGAGTGTGTGAGAGTGAGATTGCGAGGTTGAGTGTGGGAGTTAGAGAGAGAGATGTGCGTGTGGGAGTGAGAGAGAGAGAGAGTGTACGTGTGGGAGTGAGAGAGCGAGAGAGAGTGTGCATGAGAGTGAGAGAGAGTGTGCGCTTGGGAGTGAGAGAGCGAGAGAGAGTGCACGTGGGAGTGAGAGGGAGAGAGAGAGTGAACGTGGGAGTGAGAGTGAGTGTGTGCGTGGGAGTGAGAGAGAGAGTGCGCTTACGAGTGAGAGAGCAAGAGAGAGTGCGTGTGGGAGGGCGAGAAAGAGAGAGTGCACGTGGGAGTGAGAGAGAGAGAGTGTGCGTAGGATTGAGAGAGAGCGAATGCGCGTGTGTGTGAGAGAGAGTGAAAGTTTGCATGGGAGTGAGAGAGAGAGAGAGTTTGTGCGTGGGAGTGAGAGAGAGAGAGTGTGCATGTGGGAGTGAGAGAGAGTGTGCATGGGAGTGAGAAAGCGAGAGAGAATGTGCATGGGAGAGAGAGAGAGAGTGTACTTGGGAGTGAGAGAAACAAAGAGAGTGCGCGTGGGAGTGAGCGAAAGAGAGAAAGTGTGCGTGGGCGTGAGCCAAATAGAGAGAGAGTTCGCGTGGGAGTGAGCAAAACAGAGAGAGTGCACGTGGGAGTGAATGAAAGAGGGAGAGTGCACATGGGTGTTAGCGAAAGAGACAGAGTGCACGTGGGAGTGAGAGAGCGAGAGAGAGTGTGCATGGGAGTGAGAGAGCGAGAGGGAGTGCACGTGGGAGTGAGAGAGCGAGAGCGAGTTTGCGCGTGGGAGTGAGGGAAAGAGAGAGAGTGCCGGTGGGATTGAGATTAAGAGAGAGAGTGCACGTGGGAGTGAGAGAAAGAGAGGAGAATGCCTGTGGGAGAGAGAAAGAGAGAGAGTGCACATGGGAGTGAGAGAGAGAGAGAGTGCGTGGGAGTGAGAGAGAAAGGTTGCGTGTGGGAGTGAGAGAGAGACAGTGTGCATGTGGGAGTGAGAGAACGAGAAAGAGTGCGCATGGGAGTGAGAGAGAGAGAGTGCACATGGGAGTGAGCGAAAGAGAGAATGTGCGCTTGGGTGTGAGCTAAAGAGAAAGAGTGTACGTGGGTGTGAGAGAGAGAAAGAGTGTGCGTGCGAGTGAGAGAGAGAGAGAGAGTGCATGTGGCTGTGAGAGAGAGACAGAGTGCGCATGGGAGTGAGAGAGAGGGAGTGTGCATGAGAGTGAGAGAGAGAGAGTGCGCATGGGAGTGTGAGAGCGAGAGAGAGTACGCTTGGGCTTGAGAGAGCGGTTGGAGTGCAGGTGGGAGTGAGAGGGAGAGAGAGAGTGAGAGAGTGCGCTTGGGAGTTGAGAGAGAGAGAGAGTGCGCATGGGAGTGAGAGAGAGAGGGTGCAAATGGGAGTGAGCAAAGGAGAGAAAGTGCATGTGCAGGTGAGCAAAAGAGAGAGAGTGTGCATGGGAGCGGGTGAAATAGAGATAGTGCACGTGGTGTGGGTGAAAGAGAGAGAGTGCGCATGGGAGCGAGCGAATGAGAGAGAGCGAGTGCGCGTGGGAGTAATTGGAAGAGAGGGAGTGCACCTGGTTGTGAGAGAGAGAGAGAGTCTGCGTTGGAGTGAGAGAGATAGAGAGTGCATGAGGGTGTGAGAGAGAGAGAGAGTGCATGTGGCATTGAGAGAAAGAGTGTGCGTGGGAGTGAGAGGGAGAGTGCGCTTGGGAGTTAGAGAGTAAGAGAAGGTGCAAGTGGGAGTGAGAGGGAGAGAGAGACTAAGAGATTGCACATGGGAGTGAGAGAGAGAGAGAGTGTGTTTGAGTGAGAGAGAGAGGTTGCGTGTGGGAGTGAGAGAAACAAAGAGAGTGTGCGTGGGAGTGAGCAAAAGAGAGAAAGTGTGTGTGGGGGTGAGCCAAAGAGAGAGAGAGTTCGCGTGGGAGTGAGCAAAAGAGAGAGAGTGCACGTGGGAGTGAGCGAAAGAAGGAGAGTGTGCATGGGAGCAAGCGAAAGAGACAGAGTGCACGTGGGAGTGAGAGAGCGAGAGAGTGTGTGCATGGGAGTGAGAGAGCGAGAGGGAGTGCGCATGTGAGTGAGAGAGCGAGAGAGAGTGCGCGTGGGAGTGAGGGAAAGAGAGAGAGTGCTGGTGGGATTGAGATTAAGAGAGAGAGTGCACGTGGGAATGAGAGAAAGAGAGGAGAACGCCTGTGGGAGAGAGAGAAAGAGAAAGAGTGCACATGGGAGTGAGAGAGAGAGAGAGTGTGTGGGAGTGAAAGAGAAAGGTTGCGTGTGGGAGTGAGAGAGAGAGAGTGTGTGTGTGGGAGTGAGAGAGCGAAAAAGACTGCGCATGGGAGTGAGAGAGAGAGAGTGCACGTGGGAGTGAGCGAAAGAGAGAATGTGCGCTTGGGTGTGAGCGAAAGAGAAAGAGTGCACGTCAGTGTGAGAGAGAGAAAGAGTGTACATGCGAGTGAGAGAGAGAGAGTGCATGTGGCTGTGAGAGAGAGAGCGAGAGAGAGTGCGCATGGGCGTGAGAGAGCAGATAGAGTGCACGTGCGAGTGAGAGGGAGAGAGAGAGTGAGAGAGTGCGCTTGCGAGTTGAGAGAGAGTGAGAGTGCGCATGGGAGTGAGAGAGAGAGAGGGCACATGGGAGTGAGCAAAAGAGAGAAAGTGCGTGTGGCGGTGAGCAAAAGAGAGAGAGTGTGCAGGGAGTGAGTGAAATAGAGATAGTGCACGTGGGTGAGGTTGAAAGAGAGAGAGTGCGCATGGGAGCGAGCGAAAGAGAGAGAGCGAGTGCGTGTGGGAGTAAGTGAAAGAGAGAGAGTGCACTGGTTGTGAGAGAGAGAGACAGTGTGTGCGTTGGAGTGAGAGAGATAGAGAGTGCATGAGGGTGTGAGAGAGAGAGAGAGTGCATGTGGGACTGAGAGAAAGAGTGTGCGTAGTAGTGAGATTTAGAGAGCGAATGCGCGTGTGTGTCAGAGAGAGTGAGAGTTTGCATGGGAGTGAGAGAGAGAGAGAGTTTGCACATTGGAGTGAGAGATAGAGAGTGTGCATGTGGGATCGAGAGAGAGAGAGTGTGTGAGAGTGAGATTGCGAGGTTGAGTGTGGGAGTTAGAGAGAGAGATGTGCGTGTGGGAGTGAGAGAGTGAGAGGAGGTGCACGTGGGAGTGAGAGGGAGAGAGAGAGAGTGAGAGAGTGCGTGTGGGAGTGAGAGAGATAGAGTGTGTGGGAGTGAGAGAGTGAGAGATGGTGCACGTGGGAGTGAGAGGGAGAGATAGAGAGGATTTGCGTGTGGGAGTGAGAGAGCGACAGAGAGTGCAAGTGGGAGTGAGAGGCAGAGAGAGAGTGAGAGAGTGCGCGTGGGAGTGAGAGAGATAGATTGTGTGGTAGTGAGAAAGAAAGGTTGCATGTGGGAGTGAGAGAGAGAGAGTGTGTGTGTGGGAGTGAGCGAGGGAGAGACAGTGCGCATGGGAGTTAGAGAGAGTGTGCATGAGAGTGAGCAAAAGACAGAAAGTGCGTGTGGGGGTGAACGAAAGAGAAGAGTGTGCGTGGGAGTGAGAGAGCGAGTGAGAGTGCATGTGGGAATGAGAGAAAGAGAGAGTGCATGTGGGAGTGAGAGAGAGAGAGACTGCGTAGGAGTGAGAGAGAGAGAGTTTGCACCTGGCATTGAGAGAGAGAGCGTGTGCATGTGGGAGTGAGAGAGAGAGTGCGTGTAGGAGTGAGAGAGCGAGAGAGTGCTCATGGCAGTGAGAGAGAGAGAGAGTGTGCGTGAGAGTGAGAGAGAGAGAGTTGCGCATGGGAGTGAGAGAGAGAGAGTGCACATGGGAGTGAGCAAAAGAGAGAAAGTGCGTGTGGGGGTGAGCAAAAGAGAGAGAGTGTGCAGGGAGTGAGTGAAATAGAGATAGTGCACGTGGTTGAGGTTGAAAGAGAGAGAGTGCGCATGGGAGTGAGCGAAAGAGAGAGAGCGATTGTGTGTGGGAGTAAGTGAAAGAGAGAGAGTGCACCTGGTTGTGAGAGAGAGAGACAGTGTGTGCCTTGGTGTGAGAGAGATAGAGAGTGCATGAGGGTGTGAGAGAGAGAGAGTGCATGTGGGACTGAGAGAAAGAGTGCGCGTGGGAGTGAGAGGGAGAGTGCACTTGGGAGTGAGAGAGTAAGAGAAGGTGCACGTGGGAGTGAGAGGGAGAGAGTAAGAGAGTGCACATGGGAGTGAGAGAGAGAGACAGCGTGTTTGAGTGAGAGAGAGAGGTTGCGTGTGGGAGTGAGTGAGAGAGAGTGTGCATGAGAGTGAGAGAGAGTGTGCGCTTGGGAGTGAGAGAGCGATGAGAGTGTGCACGTGGGAGTGCGAGGGAGAGAGAGAGTGAACGTGGGAGTGAGAGTGAGTGTGTGCATGGGAGTGAGAGAGAGAGTGCACTTACGAGTGAGAGAGCAAGAGAGAGTGCGTGTGGGAGTGTGAGAAAGAGAGAGGGTGCGTGGGAGAGAGAGAGAGAGAGTGTGCGTAGGAGTGAGAGAGAGAGAGCGAATGCGCGTGTGTGTGAGAGAGAGTGAGAGTTTGCATGGGAGTGAGAGAGAGAGAGAGTTTGCGCGTGGGAGTGAGAGAGAGAGAGTGTGCACGTGGGATCGAGAGAGAGAGAGTGTGTGGGAGTGAGAGAGCGAGGTTTAGTGTGGGAGTTAAAGAGAGAGATGTGCATGTGGGAGTGAGAGAGTGAGAGGAGGTGCACGTGGGAGTGAGAGGGAGAGAGAGAGTGAGAGAGTGCGTGTGGGAGTGAGAGAGATAGAGTGTGTGGGAGTGAGAGAGTGAGAGAAGGTGCACGTGGGAGTGAGAGGGAGAGAGAGAGAGGATGTGCGTGTGGGAGTGAGAGAGCGACAGAGAGTGCACGTGGGAGTGAGAGGCAGAGAGAGAGTGAGAGAGTGCGCGTAGGAGTGAGAGAGATAGAATGTGTGGTAGTGAGAAAGAGAGGTTGCATGTGGGAGTGAGAGAGAGAGAGTGTGTGTGTGGGAGTGAGCGAGGGAGAGACAGTGCGCATG
Source organism: Carcharodon carcharias (assembly GCF_017639515.1). Classification (NCBI taxonomy): domain Eukaryota; kingdom Metazoa; phylum Chordata; class Chondrichthyes; order Lamniformes; family Lamnidae; genus Carcharodon; species Carcharodon carcharias. The sequence goes on from NC_054475.1 coordinate 116,554,791, forward strand.
GGAGTTAGAGAGAGTGTGCGTGAGAGTGAGCAAAAGAGAGAAAGTGCGTGTGGGGGTGAACGAAAGAGAAGAGTGTGCGTGGGAGTGAGAGAGTGAGTGAGAGTGCATGTGGGAATGAGAGAAAGAGAGAGTGCATGTGGGAGTGAGAGAGATAGAGACTGCATAGGAGTGAGAGAGAGAGAGTTTGCACCTGGCATTGAGATAGAGAGTGTGTGCATGTGGGAGTGAGAGAGAGAGTGCGTGTGGGAATGAGAGAGCGAGAGAGTGCTCATGGCACTGAGAGGGAGAGAGAGTGTGCGTGAGAGTGAGAGAAAGAGAGTGAGTGTATGAGGGAGTGAGAGAGAGAGTGCACATGGGAGTGAGCAAAAGAGAGAAAGTGCGTGTGGGGGTAAGCAAAAGAGAGAGAGTGTGCATGGGAGTGAGTGAAATAGAGATAGTGCACGTGGGTGTGGGTGAAAGAGAGAGAGTGCGCATAGGAGTGAGCGAAAGAGAGAGAGCGAGTGCGCGTGGGAGAAAGTGAAAGAGAGAGAGTGCACCTGGTTGTGAGAGAGAGAGAGTGTGCATTGGAGTGAGAGAGATAGAGAGTGCATGAGGGTGTGACACAGAGAGAGAGTGCATGTGGGATTGAGAGAAAGAGTGCGCGTGGGAGTGAGAGGGAGAGTGCGCTTGGGAGTGAGAGAGTAAGAGAAGGTGCACGTGAGAGTGAGAGGGAGAGAGAGAGTAAGAGAGCGCACGTGGGAGTGAGAGAGAGAGAGAGTGTGTTTGAGTGAGAGAGAGAGGTTGCGTGTGGGAGTGAGAGAGAGTGTGCATGTGGGAGTGAGAGAGCGAGAGAGAGTGTGCATGAGAGTGAGAGAGAGTGTGCGCTTGGGAGTGAGAGAGCAAGAGAGAGTGCACGTGGGAGTGAGAGGGAGTGTGTGCGTGTGAGTGAGCGAGAGAGTGCGCTTACGAGTGAGAGAGCAAGAGAGAGTGCGTGTGGGAGTGCGAGAAAGAGAGAGGGTGCGTGGGAGTGAGAGAGAGAGAGTGTGCTTAGGAGTGAGAGAGAGAGAGCGAATGCGCATGTGTGTGAGAGAGAGTGAGAGTTTGCATGGGAGTGAGAGAGAGAGAGAGTTTGCGCGTGGGAGTGAGAGAGAGAGAGTGTGCATGTGGGATCGAGAGAGAGTGTGTGGGAGTGAGAGAGCGAGGTTGAGTGTGGGAGTTAGAGAGAGAGATGTGCGTGTGGGAGTGAGAGAGTGAGAGGAGGTGCACGTGGGAGTGAGAGGGAGAGAGAGAGTGAGAGAGTGCGTGTGGGAGTGAGAGAGATAGAGTGTGTGGAAGTGAGAGACTGAGAGAAGGTGCACGTGGGAGTGAGTGGGAGAGAGAGAGAGGATGTGCGTGTGGGAGTGAGAGGGAGGGAGAGAGTGAGAGAGTGCGTGTGGGAGTGAGAGAGATAGAGTGTGTGGGAGTGAGAGAGTGAGAGAAGGTGCACGTGGGAGTGAGAGGGAGAGAGAGAGAGGATGTGCGTGTGGGAGTGAGAGGGAGGGAGAGAGTGAACATGGGAGTGAGAGTGAGAGTGAGTGTGTGCGTGGGAGTGAGAGAGAGAGTGCGCATGGGAGTGAGAGAAACAAAGAGAGTGTGCGTGGGAGTGAGCAAAAGAGAGAAAGTGTGTGTGTGGGTGTGCCAAAGAGAGAGAGAGTTCGCGTGGGAGTGAGCAAAAGAGAGAGAGTGCATGTGGGAGTGAGCGAAAGAAGGAGAGTCCGCATGGGAGTAAGCGAAAGAGACAGAGTGCACGTGGGAGTGAGAGAGCGAGAGAGAGTGTGCATGGGAGTGAGAGAGCGAGAGGGAGTGCGCATGGGAGTGAGAGAGCGAGAGAGAGTTCGCGTGGGAGTGAGGGAAAGAGAGAGAATGCCGGTGGGATTGAGATTAAGAGAGAGAGTGCATGTGGGAATGAGAGAAAGAGAGGAGAACGCCTGTGGGAAAGAGCGAAAGAGAAAGAGTGCACATGGGAGTGAGAGAGAAAGGTTGCCTGTGGGAGTGAGAGAGAGAGAGTGTGCATGTGGGAGTGAGAGAGCGAGAAAGACTGCGCATGGGAGTGAGAGAGAGAGTGCACGTGGGAGTGAGCGAAAGAGAGAATGTGCGCTTGGGTGTGAGCGAAAGAGAAAGAATGCACGTGGGTGTGAGAGCGAGAAAGAGTGTACCTGCGAGTGAGAGAGAGAGAGTGCATGTGGCTGTGAGAGAGAGACAGAGTGCGCATGGGAGTGAGAGAGAGAGAGTTTGCGTGAGAGTGAGAGAGAGAGTGCGCATGGGAGTGAGAGAGCGAGAGAGAGTGCGCATGGGCGTGAGAGAGCGGATGGAGTGCACGTGGGAGTGAGAGGGAGAGAGAGAGTGAGAGAGTGCGCTTGGGAGTTGAGAGAGAGAGTGAGTGCGCATGGTAGTGAGAGAGAGAGAGTGCACATGGGAGTGAGCAAAAGAGAGAAAGTGCGTGTGGGGGTGAGCAAAAGAGAGAGAGTGTGCACGGAGTGAGTGAAATAGAGATAGTGCACGTGGGTGAGGTTGAAAGAGATAGAGTGCGCATGGGAGTGAGCGAAAGAAAGAGAGCGAGTGCATGTGGGAGTAAGTGAAAGAGAGAGAGTGCACCTGGTTGTGAGAGAGAGAGACAGTGTGTGCCTTGGAGTGAGAGAGATAGAGAGTGCATGAGGGTGTGAGAGAGAGAGAGAGTGCATGTGGGATTGAGAGAAAGAGTGCACGTGGAAGTGAGAGGGATAGTGCGCTTGGGAGTGAGAGAGTAAGAGAAGGTGCACGTGGGAGTGAGAGGGAGAGAGAGAGTAAGTGAGTGCACGTGGGAGTGAGAGAAAGAGAGAGTGTGTTTGAGTGAGAGAGAGAGGTTGCGTGTGGGAGTGAGAGAGAGAGAGTGTGCGTGTGGGAGTGAGAGAGCGAGAGAGAGTGTGCATGAGAGTGAGAGAGAGTGTGCGCTTGGGAGTGAGAGAGCGAGAGAGAGTGCACGTGGGAGTGAGAGAGAGAGAGAGAGAGTGAACGTGGGAGTGAGAGTGAGTGTGTGCGTGGGAGTGAGAGAGAGAGTGCGCTTACGAATGAGAGAGCAAGAGAGAGTGCGTGTGGGAGTGCGAGAAAGAGAGAGGGCGCGTGGGAGAGAGAGAGAGAGAGTTTGCGTAGGAGTGAGAGAGAGAGAGCGAATGCGCGTGTGTGTGAGAGAGAGTGAGAGTTTGCATGGGAGTGAGAGAGTGAGAGAGTTTGCGCGTGGGAGTGAGAGAGAGAGAGTGTGCATGTTGGAGCGAGAGAGAGTGCACATGGGAGTGAGAGAGCGAGAGAGAATGTGCATGGGAGTGAGAGAGAGAGTGTACTTGGTAGCGAGAGAAACAAAGAGACTGCGCGTGGGAGTGAGCGAAAGAGAGAAAGTGTGTGTGGGCGTGAGCCAAAGAGAGAGAGAGAGTTCGCTTGGGAGTGAGCAAAAGAGAGAGAGGGCACGTGGGAGTGAGCGAGAGAGGGAGAGTGAGCGAGGGTTGTAAGCGAAAGAGAGAGAGTGCACGTGGGTGTGAGAGAGAGAGAGAGTGTGCGTGGGTGTGAGCGAGAGAGAGAGTGCATGTGGGTGTGAGAGAGAGAGAGATTTTGTGGGAGTGTGAGAGCGAGTTTGCGTGTGGGAGTTAGAGAGAGAGATGAGCGTGTGGGAGTGAGAGAGTGAGAGGAGGTCCACGTGGGAGTGAGAGGGAGAGAGAGAGAATGCGTGTTGGAGTGAGAGAGATAGAGTGTGTGGGAGTGAGAGAGTGAGAGAAGGTGCATGTGGGAGTGAGAGGGAGAGAGAGAGAGAATGTGCGTCTGGGAGTGAGAGAGCGACAGAGAGTGCACGTGGGAATGAGAGGCAGGAAGAGAGTGAGAGAGTGCGCGTGGGAGTGAGAGAGAGAGAGTGTGTGGGAGTGAGAGAGAGAGGTTGCATGTGGGTGTGAGAGAGAGAGAGAGTGCATGTGGGATTGAGAGAAAGAGTGCGCGTGGGAGTGAGAGGGAGAGTGTGCTTGGGAGTGAGAGAGTAAGAGAAGGTGCACGTGGGAGTGAGAGGGAGAGAGAGAGTAAGAGAGTGCACGTGGGAGTGAGAGAGAGAGAGTGTGCGTGTGGGAGTGAGAGAGCGAGAGAGAGTGTGCATGAGAGTGAGAGAGAGTGTGCGCTTGGGAGTGAGAGAGCGTGAGAGAGTGCACTTTGGAGTGAGACGGAGAGAGAGAGTGAACGTGGGAGTGAGAGTGAGTGTGTGCATGGCAGTGAGAGAGAGATTGCGCTTACGAGTGAGAGAGCAAGAGAGAGTGCGTGTGGGAGTGCGAGAAAGAGAGAGTGTGCGTGGGAGTGAGAGAGAGAGAGCGAATGCGCGTGTGTGTGAGAAAGAGTGAGAGTTTGCATGGGAGTGAGAGAGCGAGAGATAATGTGCATGGGAGTGAGAGATAGAGTGTGCTTGGGAGTGAGAGAAACAAAGACAGTGCATGTGGGAGTGAGCGAAAGAGAGAAATTGTGTGTGTGGGTGAGCCAAAGAGAGAGAGAGTTCGCGTGGGAGTGAGCAAAAGAGAGAGAGTGCACGTGGGAGTGAGCAAAAGAGGGAGAGTGCGCGTGGGAGTAAGCAAAAGAGACAGAGTGCACGTGGGTGTGAGAGAGCGAGAGAGAGTGTACATGGGAGTGAGAGAGCGAGAGGGAGTGCACGTGGGAGTGAGCGAAAGAGGGAGAGTGTGCGTGGGAGTAAGCGAAAGAGACAGAGTGCACGTGGGTGTGAGAGAGCGAGAGAGAGTGTACATGGGAGTGAGAGAGAGAGAGGGAGTGCTTGTGGGAGTGAGAGAGCGAGAGAGAGTGCGCGTGGGAGTGAGGGAAAGAGAAAGAGTGCCGGTGGGATTGAGATTAAGAGAGAGAGTGCACGTGGGAATGATAGAAAGAGAGGAGAATGCCTGTGGGAGAGAGAGAAAGAGAGATAGTGCGCATGGGAGTGAGAGAGATAGAGAGTGCGTGGGAGTGAGAGAGAAAGGTTGCGTGTGGGAGTGAGAGAGAGAGAGTGTGCGTGTGGGAGTAAGAGAGCGAGCAAGAGTGGCATGGGAATGAGAGAGAGAGAGTGCACATGGGAGTGAGCGAAAGAGAGAATGTGCGCTTGGGTGTGAGCGAAAGAGAAAGAGTGCACGTGGGTGTGAGAGAGAGAAAGAGTGTGCATGCGAGTGAGAGAGAGAGAGAGTGCATGTGGCTGTGAGAGAGAGACAGAGTGCGCATGGGAGTGAGAGAGAGAGAGTGTGCGTGAGAGTGAGAGAGAGATAGTGCGCATGGGAATGTGAGAGCGAGAGAGAGTGCGCATGGGCGTGAGAGAGTGGATGGAGTGCACGTGGGAGTGAGAGGGAGAGAGAGAGTGAGAGAGTGCGCTTGGATGTTGAGAGAGAGAGAGAGTGCGCATGGGAGTGAGAGAGAGAGAGTGCACATGGGAGTGAGCAAAAGAGAGAAAGTGCGAGTGGGGGTGAGCAAAAGAGAGAGAGTGCGCATGGGAGTGAGCGAAAGAGAGAGAGCGAGTGCGCATGGGAGTAAGTGAAAGAGAGTGAGTGCAACTGGTTGTGAGAGAGAGAGAGAGTGTGCGTTGGAGTGAGAGAGATAGAGAGTGCATGAGGGTGTGAGAGAGAGAGAAAGTGCATGTGGGATTGAGAGAAAGAGTGCGCTTGGGAGTGAGAGAGTAAGAGAAGGTGCACGTTGGAGTGAGAGGGAGAGAGAGAGTAAGAGAGTGCACGTGGGAGTGAGAGAGAGAGAGAGAGTTTGTGTTTGAGTGAGAGAGAGAGGTTGCGTGTGGGAGTGAGAGAGAGAGAGTGTGCGTGTGGGAGTGAGAGAGAGAGAGAGTGCATGTGGGTGTGAGAGAGAGAGAGAGTGTGTGGGAGTGAGAGAGTGAGGTTGCGTGTGGGAATTAGAGAGAGAGATGTGCGTGTGGGAGTGAGAGAGTGAGAGGAGGTGCACGTGGGAGTGAAAGGGAGAGAGAGAGTGAGAGAGTGTGTGTGGGAGTGAGAGAGATAGAGTGTGTGGGAGTGAGAGAGTGAGAGAAGGTGCACGTGGGAGTGAGAGGGAGAGAGAGAGAGAATGTGCGTCTGGGAGTGAGAGAGCGACAGAGAGTGCACGTGGGAGTGAGAGGCAGAGAGAGAGTGAGAGAGTGCGCGTGGGAGTGAGAGAGAGAGAGTTTGTGGGAGTGAGAGAGAGAGGTTGCATGTGGGTGTGAGAGAGAGAGAGAGTGCATGTGGGATTGAGAGAAAGAGTGCGCGTGGGAGTGAGAGGGAGTGTGCGCTTGGGAGTGAGAGAGTAAGAGAAGGTGCACGTGGGAGTGAGAGGGAGAGAGAGAGTAAGAGAGTGCGTGTGGGAGTGAGAGAGAGAGAGTGTGTTTGACTGAGAGAGAGAGGTTGCGTGTGGGAGTGAGAGAGAGAGAGTGTGCGTGTGGGAGTGAGAGAGTGAGAGAGAGTGTGCATGAGAGTGAGAGAGAGTGTGCGCTTGGGAGTGAGAGAGCGAGAGAGAGTGCACTTTGGAGTGAGAGGGAGAGAGAGAGTGAATGTGTGAGTGAGAGTGAGTGAGTGCGTGGGAGTGAGAGAGAGAGTGCGCTTACAAGTGAGAGAGCAAGAGACAGTGCGTGTGGGAGTGCGAGAAAGAGAGTGCGCGTGGGAGTGAGAGAGAGAGAGCGAATGCGCATGTATGTGAGAGAGAGTGAGAGTTTGCATGGGAGTGAGAGAGAGAGAGAGTTTGCGCGTGGGAGTGAGAGAGAGAGAGTGTGCATGTTGGTGCGAGAGATTGTGCGCATGGGAGTGAGTGAGCGAGAGAGAATGTGCATGGGAGTGAGAGAGAGAGTTTGCTTGGGAGTGAGAGAAACAAAGAGAGTGCGCGTGGGAGTGAGCGAAAGAGAAAAAGTGTGTGTGGGGGTGAGCCAAAGAGAGTGCACGTGGGAGTGAGCCAAAGAGAGAGAGTGCACGTGGGAGTGAGCGAAAGAGGGAGAGTGCGCATGGGAGAAAGCGAAAGAGACAGAGTGCACGTGGGAGTGAGAGAGCGAGAGGCAGTGCACGTGGGAGTGAGAGAGCGAGAGAGAGTGCGCGTGGTAGTGAGGGAAAGAGAGAGAGTGCAGGTGGGATTGAGATTAAGAGAAAGAGTGCACGTGGGAGTGAGAGAAAGAGTGGAGAATGCCTGTGGGAGAGAGAGAAAGAGAGAGAGTGCGCATGGGAGTGAGAGAGAGAGAGAGTGCGTGGGAGTGAGAGAGAAAGGTTGCATGTGGGAGTGAGAGAGAGAGAGTGTGCGTGTGGGAGTGAGAGAGAGAAAGAGCACGTGGGAGTGAGCGAAAGAGAGAATGTGCGCTTGGGTGTGAGCGAAAGAGAAAGAGTGCACGTGGGTGTGAGAGAGAGAAAGAGTGTGCGTGGGAGTGAGAGAGAGAGAGTGCATGTGGGTGTGAGAGAGAGAGAGAGTGTGTGGGAGTGAGAAAGCGAGGTTGCGTGTGGGAGTTAGAGAGAGAGATTGGGTGTGGGAGCGAGAGAGTGAGTGGAGGTGCACATAGGAGTGAGAGGGAGAGAGAGAGTGAGAGAGTGCGTGTGGGAGTGAGAGAGATAGGGAGTGTGGGAGTGAGAGTGAGAGAAGGTGCACGTGGGAGTGAGAGGGAGAGAGAGAGAGAATGTGCGCGTGGGAGTGAGAGAGCGACAGAGAGTGCACGTGGGAGTGAGAGGCAGAGAAAGAGTGAGAGAGTGCACGTGGGAGTGAGAGAGTGAGAGTGTGTGGTAGTGAGAGAGAGAGGTTGCATGTGGGAGTGAGAGAGAGAGTGTGTGTGTGGGAGTGATCGAGGGAGAGACAGTGCGCATGGGAGTTAGAGAGAGTGTGCGTGAGAGTGAGCAAAAGAGAGAAAGTGCGTGTGCGGGTGAGCGAAAGAGAGAGAGTGTGCTTGGGAGAGAGAGAGCGAGAGTGAGTGCATGTGGGAGTGAGAGAAAGAGAGTGCGTGTGGGAGTGAGAGAGATAGAGACTGCGTAGGAGTGAGAGAGAGAGAGTTTGCACCTGGCATGGAGAGAGAGAGCGTGTGCATGTGGGAGTGAGAGAGAGAGTGCATGTGGGAGTGAGAGAGCGAGAGAGTACTCATGGCAGTGAGAGAGAGAGAGAGTGTGCATGAGAGTGAGAGAAAGAGAGTGAGTGTATGAGGGAGTGAGAGAGAGAGAGTGCAGGTGGGAGTGTACAAAAGAGAGAAAGTGCGTGTGGGGGTAAGCAAAAGAGAGAGAGTGTGCTTGGGAGTGAGTGAAATAGAAATAGTGCACGTGGGTGTGGGTGAAAGAGAGAGAGTGCGCATGGGAGTGAGCGAAAGAGAGAGAGCGAGTGCACGTGGGAGCAAGTGAAAGAGAGAGAGTGCACCTGGTTGTGAGCGAGAGAGAGAGAATGTGCATTGGAGTGAGAGAGATAGAGAGTGCATGAGGCTGTGAGAGAGAGAGAGTGTGCATGTGGGAGTGAGAGAGTGAGAGAGAGTTTGCATGAGAGTGAGAGAGAGTGTGCGCTTGGGAGTGAGAGAGCGAGAGAGAGTGCACGTGGGAGTGAGAGGGAGAGATAGAGTGAACGTGGGAGTGAGAGAGAGAGTGCGCGTGGGTGTGAGAGAGCAAGAGAGATTGCATGTGGGAGTGCGAGAAAGAGAGAGTGTGTGTGGGAGTGAGAGAGAGTGTGCGTAGGAGGGAGAGAGAGAGAGCGAATGCGCATGTGTGTGAGAGAGAGTGAGAGTTTGCATGGGACTGAGAGAGAGTGAGAGTTTGCGCGTGGGAGTGAGAGAGAGAGGGTGTGCATGTGGGAGCGAGAGAGAGTGCGCATGGGAGTGAGAGAGAGAGTGTGCTTGGGAGTGAGAGAAACAAAGAGAGTGCATGTGGGAGTGAGCGAAAGAGAGAAAGTGTGTGTGGGGGTGAGCCAAAGAGAGAGAGAGTTCGCGTGGGAGTGAGCAAAAGAGAGAGAGTGCACGTGGGAGTGAGAGAGCGAGAGAGAGTATGCATGGGAGTGAGAGAGCGAGAGGGAATGCACGTGGGAGTTAGAGAGCGAGAGAGAGTGTGCGTGGTAGTGAGGGAAAGAGAGGAGAATGCCTGTGGGAGAGAGAGAAAGAGAGAGAGTGCACATGGGAGTGAGAGAGAGAGATAGTGCGTGGGAGTGAGAGAGAAAGGTTGCGTGTGGGAGTGAGAGAGCGAGAAAGAGTGCGCATGAGAGTGAGAGAGAGAGAGTGCACGTGGGAGTGAGCGAAAGAGAGAATGTGCGCTTGGGTGTGAGCGAAAGAGAAAGAGTGTACGTGGGTGTGAGAGAGAGAAAGAGTGTGCGTGCGAGTGAGAGAGAGAGAGAGAGTGCATGTGGCTGTGGGAGAGAGACAGAGTGCGCATGGGAGAGAGAGAGAGAGAGTGTGCGTGAGAGTGAGAGAGAGAGAGTGCGCATGGGAGTGAGAGAGCGAGAGAGAGTGTGCATGGGCGTGAGAGAGCGGATGGAGTGCACGTGGGAGTGAGAGGGAGAGAGAGAGTGAGAGAGTGCGCTTGGGAGTTGAGAGAGAGAGAGTGCGCATGGGAGTGTGTGAGAGAGAGTGCACATAGGAGTGAGCAAAAGAGAGAAAGTGCGTGTGGGGTGAGCAAAAGAGAGAGAGTGTGCATGGGAGTGAGTGAAATAGAGATAGTGCACGTGGGTGTGGGTGAAAGAGATAGAGTGCGCATGGGAGTGAGCGAAAGAGAGAGAGCGAGTGCGCGTGGGAGTAAAGGAAGAGAGAGAGTGCACCTGGTTGTGAGAGACAGAGAGAGTGTGCGTTGGAGTGAGAGAGATAGAGAGTGCATGAGGGTGTGAGAGAGAGAGAGAGAGTGCATGTGGGAATGAGGGAAAGAGTGCGCATGGGAGTGAGAGGGAGAGTGCGCTTGGGAGTGAGAGAGTCAGAGAAGGTGTACGTGGGAGTGAGAGGGAGAGAGAGCGAGAGAGAGTGCACGTGGGAGTGAGAGAGAGAGAGTGTGCGTGTGGGAGAGAGAGAGAGAGTGCATGTGGGTGTGAGAGAGAGAGAGAGTGTGTGGGAGTGAGAGAGCGAGGTTGCGTGTGGGAGTTAGAGAGAGAGATGTGCGTGTGGGAGTGAGAGAGTGAGAGGAGGTGCACGTGGGAGTGAAAGGGAGAGAGAGAGTGAGAGAGTGTGTGTGGGAGTGAGAGAGATAGAGTGTGTGGGAGTGAGAGAGTGAGAGAAGGTGCACGTGGGAGTGAGAGGGAGAGAGAGAGAGAATGTGCGTGTGGGAGTGAGAGAGCGACAAAGAGTGCACGTGGGAGTGAGAGGCAGAGAGAGAGTGAGAGTGTGCGTGGGAGTGAGAGAGAGAGAGAGAGAGTGCATGTGGGTGTGAGAGAGAGAGAGAGTGCATGTGGGATTGAGAGAAAGAGTGCGCGTGGGAGTGAGAGGGAGAGTGCGCTTGGGAGTGAGAGAGCAAGAGAAGGTGCACGTGGGACTGAGAGGGAGAGAGAGAGTAAGAGAGTGCACGTGGGAGTGAGAGAGAGAGAGAGTGTGTTTGAGTGAGAGAGAGAGTGTGCATGTGGGAGTGAGAGAGCGAGAGAGAGTTCACTTTGGAGTGAGACGGAGAGAGAGAGTGAACGTGTGAGTGAGAGTGAGTGTGTGCATGGGAGTGAGAGAGAGAGTGCGATTATGAGTGAGAGAGCAAGAGTGAGTGCGTGTGGGAGTGCGAGAAAGAGAGAGTGCGCATGGGAGTGAGAGAGAGAGTGTGCGTAGGAGTGAGAGAGAGAGAGAGTGCATGTGGGTGTGAGAGAGAGAGAGAGTGTGTGGGAGTGAGAAAGCGAGGTCGCGTGTGGGAGTTAGAGAGAGAGATTGCGTGTGGGAGCGAGAGAGTGAGAGGAGGTGCACGTAGGAGTGAGAGGGAGAGAGAGAGTGAGAGAGTGCATGTGGGAGTGAGAGAGATAGATTGTGTGGGAGTGAGAGAGTGAGAGAAGGTGCACGTGGGAGTGAGAGGGAGAGAGAGAGAGAATGTGCGTGAGGGAGTGAGAGAGCGACAGAGTGCAAGTGGGAGTGAGAGGCAGAGAAAGAGTGAGGGAGTGCGCGTGGGAGTGAGAGAGAGAGAGTGTGTGGGGTGAGAGAGAGAGGTTGCATGTGGGAGTGAGAGAGAGAGAGTGTGTGTGTGGGAGTGAGCGAGGGAGAGACAGTGCGCATGGGAGTTAGAGAGAGTGTGCGTGAGAGTGAGCAAAAGAGAGAAACTGCGTGTGGGGGTGAGCGAAAGAGAGAGAGTGTGCGTGGGAGTGAGAGAGTGAGAGAGAGTGCATGTGGGAGTGAGAGAAAGAGAGAGTGCATGTGGGAGTGAGAGAGATAGAGACTGTGTAGGAGTGAGAGAGAGAGAGTTTGCACCTGGCATTGAGAGAGAGAGCGTGTGCATGTGGGAGTGAGAGAGAGAGTGCGTGTGGGAGTGAGAGAGCGAGAGAGTACTCATGGCTGTGAGAGAGAGAGAGAGTGTGCATGAGATCGAGAGAAAGACAGTGAGTGCGTGAGGGAGTGAGAGAGAGAGAGTGCAGGTGTGAGTGTGCAAAAGAGAGAAAGTGCATGTGGGGGTAAGCAAAAGAGAGAGAGTGTGCATGGGAGTGAGTGAAATAGAGATAGTGCACGTGGGTGTGGGTGAAAGAGAGAGAGTGCGCATGGGAGTGAGCAAAAGAGAGAGAGTGAGTGCGCGTGGGAGTAAGTGAGAGATAGAGTGCACCTAGTTGTGAGAGAGAGAGAGAGTGTGCTTTGGAGTGAGAGAGATAGAGAGTGCATGAGACTGTGAGAGAAAGAGAGAGTGCATGTGGGATTGAGAGAAAGAGTGCGCGTGGGAGTGAGAGGGAGAGTGCGCTTGGGAGTGAGAGAGTAAGAGAAGGTGCACGTGGGAGTGAGAGGGAGAGAGAGAGTAAGAGAGTGTACGTGGGAGTGAGAGAGAGAGAGTGTGTTTGAGTGAGAGAGAGAGGTTGTGTTTGGGAGTGAGAGAGAGAGAGTGTGCATGTGGGAGTGAGAGAGTGAGAGAGAATGTGCACGTGGGAGTGAGAGGGAGAGATAGAGTGAACGTGGGAGTTAGAGTGAGTGTGTGCGTGCCAGTGAGAGAGAGAGTGCGCTTATGAGTGAGAGAGCAAGAGAGAGTGCGTGTGGGAGTGCGAGAAAGAGAGAGTGCGCATGGGAATGAGAGAGAGAGAGTGTGCGTAGGAGTGAGAGAGAGAGAGAGCGAATGCGCGTGTGTGTGAGAGAGAGTGAGAGTTTGCATGGGAGTGAGGGAGAGAGAGAGTTTGCGCGTGGGAGTGAGAGAGAGAGAGTGTGCATGTGGGAGCGAGAGAGAGTGCGCATGGGAGTGAGAGAGCGAGAGAGAATGTGCATGGGAGTGAGAGAGAGAGTGTGCTCATGTGGGAGCGAGAGAGAGTGCACATGGGAGTGAGAGAGCGAGAGAGAATGTGCATGGGAGTGAGAGAGAGAGTGTGCTTGGGAGTGAGAGAAACAAATAGAGTGCGCGTGGGAGTGAGCGAAAGAGAGAAAGTGTGTGTGGGCGTGAGCCAAAGAGAGAGAGAGTTCGCGTGGGAGTGAGCAAAAGAGAGAGAGTGCACGTGGGAGTGAGCGCAAGAGGGAGAGTGCGTGTGGGAGTAAACGAAAGAGACAGAGTGCACGTGGGAGTGAGAGAGCGAGAGAGAGTGTGCATGGGAGTGAGAGAGCGAGAGGGAGTGCATGTGGGAGTGAGAGAGCGAGAGAGAGTGCGCGTGGGAGTGAGGGAAAGAGAGCAAAATGCACTTGGGTGCGAGCGAAAGAGATAGAGTGTACGTGGGTGTGAGAGAGAGAAAGAGTTTGCGTGCGAGTGAGAGAGAGAGAGTGCATGTGGCTGTGAGAGAGAGACAGAGTGCGCATGGGAGTGAGAGAGAGAGAGTGCGCATGGGCGTGAGAGAGCGGATGGCGTGCACGTGGGAGTGAGAGGGAGAGAGAGAGTGAGAGAGTGCGTTTGGAAGTTGAGAGAGAGAGAGAGAGTGCGCATGGGAGTGAGAGACAGAGAGTGCACATGGGAGTGAGCAAAAGAGAGAAAGTGCGAGTGGGGGTGAGCAAAAGAGAGAGAGTGCGCATGGGAGTGAACGAAAGAGAGAGAGCGAGTGCGCGTGGGAGTAAGTGAAAGAGAGAGAGTGCACCTGGTTGTCAGAGAGAGAGAGAGTGTGCGTTGGAGTTAGAGAGATAGAGAGTGCATGAGGGTGTGAGAGAGAGAGAGAGTGCATGTGGGATTGAGAGAAAGAGTGCGCGTGGGAGTGAGAGGGAGTGTGCGCGTGGGAGGGAGAGAGTAAGAGAAGTTGCACGTGGGAGTGAGAGGGAGAGAGAGAATAAGAGAGTGCACGTGGGAGTGAGAGAGAGAGAGAGTGTGTTTGAGTGAGAGAGAGAGGTTGCGTGTGGGACTGAGAGACAGTGTGCGTGTGGGAGTGAGAGGGCGAGAGAGAGTGTGCATGAGAGTGAGAGAGAGTGTGCGCTTGGGAGTGAGAGAGCGAGAGAGAGGGCACGAAAGAGTGATAGGGAGAGAGAGAGTGAACGTGTGAGTGAGAGTGAGTGTGTGCGTGGGAGTGAGAGAAAGAGTGCGCTTACGAGTGAGAGAGCAAGAGAGAGTGCGTGTGGGATTGCGAGAAAGAGAGAGGGCTCGTGGGAGTGAGAGAGAGATTGTGTGCGTAGGAGTGAGAGAGAGAGAGCGAATGCACGTGTGTGTGAGAGAGAGTGAGAGTTTGCATGGGAGTGAGAGAGAGAGAGAGTTTGCGCGTGGGAGTGAGAGAGAGAGAGTGTGCATGTTGGAGCGAGAGAGTGTGCGCATGGGAGTGAGAGAGCGAGAGAGAATGTGCATGGGAGTGAGAGAGAAAGTTTGCTTGGGAGTGACAGAAACAAAGCGTGTGCGTGTGAGAGTGAGTGAAAGAGAGAAAGTGTGTGTGGGGGTGAGCCAAAGAGAGAGAGAGTTTGCGTGGGAGCGAGCAAAAGACAGAGAGTGCACGTGGGAGTGAGCGAAAAAGGAAAAGTGCGCGTGGGAGTAAGCGAAAGAGAGAGAGTGCACGTGGGTGTGAGAGAGAGAGTGTGCGTGGGAGTGAGAGAGAGAGAGAGTGCATGTGGGTGTGAGAGAGAGAGAGAGTGTGTGGGAGTGAGAAAGCGAGGTTGCGTGTGGGAGTTAGAGAGAGAGATTGCGTGTGGGAGGGTGAGAGTGAGAGGAGATGCACGTAGGAGTGAGAGAGAGAGAGAGAGAGTGAGAGAGTGCGTGTGGGAGTGAGAGAGATAGAGTATGTGGGAGTGAGAGAGTGAGAGAAGGTGCACGTGGGAGTGAGAGGGAGAGAGATAGAGAATGTGCGTGGGGGAGTGAGAGAGCGACAGAGAGTGCACATGGGAGTGAGAGGCAGAGAAAGATTGAGAGAGTGCACGTGGGAGTGAGAGAGAGAGAGTGTGTGGGAGTGAGAGAGAGAGGTTGCATGTGGGAGTGAGAGAGAGAGAGAGTGTGTGTGGGAGTGAGCGAGGGAGAGACAGTGCGCATGGGAGTTAGAGAGAGTGTGCGTGAGAGTGAGCAAAAGAGAGAAAGTGCGTGTGGGGGTGAGCGAAAGATAGAGAGTGTGCGTGGGAGAGAGAGAGCGAGAGAGTGTGCATGTGGGAGTGAGAGAAAGAGAGAGTTCGTGTGGGAGTAAGAGAGATAGAGACTGCGTAGGAGTGAGAGAGAGAGAGTTTGCACCTGGCATTGAGAGAGAGAGTGTGTGCATGTGGGAGTGAGAGAGCGAGAGAGAGTGCACATGGCAGTGAGAGAGAGAGAGAGTGTGCGCGAGAGTGAGAGAAAGAGAGTGAGTGTGTGTGGGAGTGAGAGAGAGAGAGAGTGCACGTGGGAGTGAGAGAGAGAGAGTGCACATGGGAGTGAGCAAAAGAGAGAAAGTGCGTGTGGGGGTGAGCAAAAGAGAGAGAATGTGCAAGGGAGTGAGTGAAATAGAGACAGTGCACGTGGGTGTGAGTGAAAGAGAGAGAGTGCGCATGGGAGTGAGCAAAAGAGAGAGAGTGAGTGCGCGTGGGAGTAAGTGAGAGATAGAGTGCACCTAGTTGTGAGAGAGAGAGAGAGTGTGCTTTGGAGTGAGAGAGATAGAGAGTGCATGAGACTGTGAGAGAAAGAGAGAGTGCATGTGGGATTGAGAGAAAGAGTGCGCGTGGGAGTGAGAGGGAGAGTGCGCTTGGGAGTGAGAGAGTAAGAGAAGGTGCACGTGGGAGTGAGAGGGAGAGAGAGAGTAAAAGAGTGTACGTGGGAGTGAGAGAGAGAGAGTGTGTTTGAGTGAGAGAGAGAGGTTGTGTTTGGGAGTGAGAGAGAGAGAGAGTGCATGTGGGAGTGAGAGAGTGAGAGAGAATGTGCACGTGGGAGTGAGAGGGAGAGATAGAGTGAACGTGGGAGTTAGAGTGAGTGTGTGCGTGCCAGTGAGAGAGAGAGTGCGCTTATGAGTGAGAGAGCAAGAGAGAGTGCGTGTGGGAGTGCGAGAAAGAGAGAGTGCGCATGGGAATGAGAGAGAGAGAGTGTGCGTAGGAGTGAGAGAGAGAGAGAGCGAATGCGCGTGTGTGTGAGAGAGAGTGAGAGTTTGCATGGGAGTGAGGGAGAGAGAGAGTTTGCACGTGGGAGTGAGAGAGAGAGAGTGTGCATGTGGGAGCGAGAGAGAGTGCGCATGGGAGTGAGAGAGCGAGAGAGAATGTGCATGGGAGTGAGAGAGAGAGTGTGCTCATGTGGGAGCGAGAGAGAGTGCGCATGGGAGTGAGAGAGCGAGAGAGAATGTGCATGGGAGTGAGAGAGAGAGTGTGCTTGGGAGTGAGAGAAACAAATAGAGTGCGCGTGGGAGTGAGCGAAAGAGAGAATGTGTGTGTGGGCGTGAGCCAAAGAGAGAGAGAGTTCGCGTGGGAGTGAGCAAAAGAGAGAGAGTGCACGTGGGAGTGAGCGCAAGAGGGAGAGTGCGTGTGGGAGTAAACGAAAGAGACAGAGTGCACGTGGGAGTGAGAGAGCGAGAGAGAGTGTGCATGGGAGTGAGAGAGCGAGAGGGAGTGCACGTGGGAGTGAGAGAGCGAGAGAGAGTGCGCGTGGGAGTGAGGGAAAGAGAGCAAAATGCACTTGGGTGCGAGCGAAAGAGATAGAGTGTACGTGGGTGTGAGAGGGAGAAAGAGTTTGCGTGCGAGTGAGAGAGAGAGAGTGCATGTGGCTGTGAGAGAGAGACAGAGTGCGCATGGGAGTGAGAGAGAGAGAGTGCGCATGGGCGTGAGAGAGCGGATGGCGTGCACGTGGGAGTGAGAGGGAGAGAGAGAGTGAGAGAGTGCGTTTGGAAGTTGAGAGAGAGAGAGAGAGTGCGCATGGGAGTGAGAGACAGAGAGTGCACATGGGAGTGAGCAAAAGAGAGAAAGTGCGAGTGGGGGTGAGCAAAAGAGAGAGAGTGCGCATGGGAGTGAGCGAAAGAGAGAGAGCGAGTGCGCGTGGGAGTAAGTGAAAGAGAGAGAGTGCACCTGGTTGTCAGAGAGAGAGAGAGTGTGCGTTGGAGTTAGAGAGATAGAGAGTGCATGAGGGTGTGAGAGAGAGAGAGAGTGCATGTGGGATTGAGAGAAAGAGTGCGCGTGGGAGTGAGAGGGAGTGTGCGCGTGGGAGGGAGAGAGTAAGAGAAGTTGCACGTGGGAGTGAGAGGGAGAGAGAGAATAAGAGAGTGCACGTGGGAGTGAGAGAGAGAGAGAGTGTGTTTGAGTGAGAGAGAGAGGTTGCGTGTGGGACTGAGAGACAGTGTGCGTGTGGGAGTGAGAGGGCGAGAGAGAGTGTGCATGAGAGTGAGAGAGAGTGTGCGCTTGGGAGTGAGAGAGCGAGAGAGAGGGCACGAAAGAGTGAGAGGGAGAGAGAGAGTGAACGTGGGAGTGAGAGTGAGTGTGTGCGTGGGAGTGAGAGAAAGAGTGCGCTTACGAGTGAGAGAGCAAGAGAGAGTGCGTGTGGGATTGCGAGAAAGAGAGAGGGCTCGTGGGAGTGAGAGAGAGAGTGTGTGCGTAGGAGTGAGAGAGAGAGAGCGAATGCACGTGTGTGTGAGAGGGAGTGAGAGTTTGCATGGGAGTGAGAGAGAGAGAGAGTTTGCGCGTGGGAGTGAGAGAGAGAGAGTGTGCATGTTGGAGCGAGAGAGTGTGCGCATGGGAGTGAGAGAGCGAGAGAGAATGTGCATGGGAGTGAGAGAGAAAGTTTGCTTGGGAGTGACAGAAACAAAGCGTGTGCGTGTGAGAGTGAGTGAAAGAGAGAAAGTGTGTGTGGGGGTGAGCCAAAGAGAGAGAGAGTTTGCGTGGGAGTGAGCAAATGACAGAGAGTGCACGTGGGAGTGAGCGAAAAAGGAAGAGTGCGCGTGGGAGTAAGCGAAAGAGAGAGAGTGCACGTGGGTGTGAGAGAGAGAGTGTGCGTGGGAGTGAGAGAGAGAGAGAGTGCATGTGGGTGTGAGAGAGAGAGAGAGTGTGTGGGAGTGAGAAAGCGAGGTTGCGTGTGGGAGTTAGAGAGAGAGATTGCGTGTGGGAGGGTGAGAGTGAGAGGAGATGCACGTAGGAGTGAGAGAGAGAGAGAGAGAGTGAGAGAGTGCGTGTGGGAGTGAGAGAGATAGAGTATGTGGGAGTGAGAGAGTGAGAGAAGGTGCACGTGGGAGTGAGAGGGAGAGAGATAGAGAATGTGCGTGGGGGAGTGAGAGAGCGACAGAGAGTGCACATGGGAGTGAGAGGCAGAGAAAGATTGAGAGAGTGCACGTGGGAGTGAGAGAGAGAGAGTGTGTGGGAGTGAGAGAGAGAGGTTGCATGTGGGAGTGAGAGAGAGAGAGTGTGTGTGTGGGAGTGAGCGAGGGAGAGACAGTGCGCATGGGAGTTAGAGAGAGTGTGCGTGAGAGTGAGCAAAAGAGAGAAAGTGCGTGTGGGGGTGAGCGAAAGATAGAGAGTGTGCGTGGGAGAGAGAGAGCGAGAGAGCGTGCATGTGGGAGTGAGAGAAAGAGAGAGTTCGTGTGGGAGTAAGAGAGATAGAGACTGCGTAGGAGTGAGAGAGAGAGAGTTTGCACCTGGCATTGAGAGAGAGAGTGTGTGCATGTGGGAGTGAGAGAGCGAGAGAGAGTGCACATGGCAGTGAGAGAGAGAGAGAGTGTGCGCGAGAGTGAGAGAAAGAGAGTGAGTGTGTGTGGGAGTGAGAGAGAGAGAGAGTGCACGTGGGAGTGAGAGAGAGAGAGTGCACATGGGAGTGAGCAAAAGAGAGAAAGTGCGTGTGGGGGTGAGCAAAAGAGAGAGTGTGTGCAAGGGAGTGAGTGAAATAGAGACAGTGCACGTGGGTGTGAGTGAAAGAGAGAGAGTGTGCATGGGAGTGAGCGAAAGAGAGAGAGCGAGTGCGTGTGGGAGTAATTGAAAGAGAGAGAGTGCACCTGGTTGTGAGAGAGAGAGAGAGTGTGCTTTGGAGTGAGAGAGATAGAGAGTGCATGTGGGTGTGAGAGAGAGAGAGAGTGCATGTGGGATTGAGAGAAAGCGTGCGCATTGGAGTGAGAGGGATAGTGCGCTTGGGAGTGAGAGAGTAAGAGAAGGTGCACGTGGGAATGAGAGGGAGAGAGAGAGTAAGAGAGTGCACGTGGGAGTGAGAGAGAGAGAGAGTGTGTTTGAGTGAGAGAGAGAGGTTGCGTGTGGGAGTGAGAGAGAGAGTGTGTGCATGTGGGAGTGAGAGGGCGAGAGAGAGTGTGCATGAGATTGAGAGAGGGTGTGCGCTTGGGAGTGAGAGAGCGAGAGAGAGGGCACGAAAGAGTGAGAGGGAGAGAGAGAGTGAACGTGGGAGTGAGAGTGAGTGTGTGCGTGCCAGTGAGAGAGAGAGTGCGCTTACGAGTGAGAGAGCAAGAGAGAGTGCGTGTGGGAGTGCGAGAAAGAGAGAGTGCGCATGGGAGTGAGAGAGAGAGAGTGTGCGTAGGAGTGAGAGAGAGAGAGCGAATGCACGTGTGTGTGAGAGAGAGTGAGAGTTTGCATGGGAGTGAGGGAGAGAGAGAGTTTGCGCGTGGGAGTGAGAGAGAGAGAGTGTGCATGTGGGAGCGAGAGAGAGTGCGCATGGGAGTGAGAGAGCGAGAGAGAATGTGCATGGGAGTGAGAGAGAGAGTGTGCTTGGGAGTGAGAGAAACAAAGAGAGTGCGCGTGGGAGTGAGCGAAAGAGAGAAAGTGTGTGTGGGCGTGAGCCAAAGAGAGAGAGAGTTCGCGTGGGAGTGAGCAAAAGAGAGAGAGTGCACGTGGGAGTGAGCGCAAGAGGGAGAGTGCGTGTGGGAGTAAACGAAAGAGACAGAGTGCACGTGGGAGTGAGAGAGCGAGAGAGAGTGTGCATGGGAGTGAGAGAGCGAGACGGAGTGCACGTGGGAGTGAGAGAGCGAGAGAGAGTGCGCGTGGGAGTGAGAGAGAGAGAGCGAATGCGCGTGTGTGTGAGAAAGAGTGAGAGTTTGCATGGGAGTGAGAGAGCGAGAGATAATGTGCATGGGAGTGAGAGATAGAGTGTGCTTGGGAGTGAGAGAAACAAAGACAGTGCATGTGGGAGTGAGCGAAAGAGAGAAATTGTGTGTGTGGGTGAGCCAAAGAGAGAGAGAGTTCGCGTGGGAGTGAGCAAAAGAGAGAGAGTGCACGTGGGAGTGAGCAAAAGAGGGAGAGTGCGCGTGGGAGTAAGCAAAAGAGACAGAGTGCACGTGGGTGTGAGAGAGCGAGAGAGAGTGTACATGGGAGTGAGAGAGCGAGAGGGAGTGCACGTGGGAGTGAGCGAAAGAGGGAGAGTGTGCGTGGGAGTAAGCGAAAGAGACAGAGTGCACGTGGGTGTGAGAGAGCGAGAGAGAGTGTACATGGGAGTGAGAGAGCGAGAGGGAGTGCATGTGGGAGTGAGAGAGCGAGAGAGAGTGCGCGTGGGAGTGAGGGAAAGAGAAAGAGTGCCGGTGGGATTGAGATTAAGAGAGAGAGTGCACGTGGGAATGATAGAAAGAGAGGAGAATGCCTGTGGGAGAGAGAGAAAGAGAGATAGTGCGCATGGGAGTGAGAGAGATAGAGAGTGCGTGGGAGTGAGAGAGAAAGGTTGCGTGTGGGAGTGAGAGAGAGAGAGTGTGCGTGTGGGAGTAAGAGAGCGAGCAAGAGTGGCATGGGAATGAGAGAGAGAGAGTGCACATGGGAGTGAGCGAAAGAGAGAATGTGCGCTTGGGTGTGAGCGAAAGAGAAAGAGTGCACGTGGGTGTGAGAGAGAGAAAGAGTGTGCATGCGAGTGAGAGAGAGAGAGAGTGCATGTGGCTGTGAGAGAGAGACAGAGTGCGCATGGGAGTGAGAGAGAGAGAGTGTGCGTGAGAGTGAGAGAGAGATAGTGCGCATGGGAATGTGAGAGCGAGAGAGAGTGCGCATGGGCGTGAGAGAGTGGATGGAGTGCACGTGGGAGTGAGAGGGAGAGAGAGAGTGAGAGAGTGCGCTTGGATGTTGAGAGAGAGAGAGAGTGCGCATGGGAGTGAGAGAGAGAGAGTGCACATGGGAGTGAGCAAAAGAGAGAAAGTGCGAGTGGGGGTGAGCAAAAGAGAGAGAGTGCGCATGGGAGTGAGCGAAAGAGAGAGAGCGAGTGCGCATGGGAGTAAGTGAAAGAGAGTGAGTGCAACTGGTTGTGAGAGAGAGAGAGAGTGTGCGTTGGAGTGAGAGAGATAGAGAGTGCATGAGGGTGTGAGAGAGAGAAAAAGTGCATGTGGGATTGAGAGAAAGAGTGCGCTTGGGAGTGAGAGAGTAAGAGAAGGTGCACGTTGGAGTGAGAGGGAGAGAGAGAGTAAGAGAGTGCACGTGGGAGTGAGAGAGAGAGAGAGAGTTTGTGTTTGAGTGAGAGAGAGAGGTTGCGTGTGGGAGTGAGAGAGAGAGAGTGTGCGTGTGGGAGTGAGAGAGAGAGAGAGTGCATGTGGGTGTGAGAGAGAGAGAGAGTGTGTGGGAGTGAGAGAGTGAGGTTGCGTGTGGGAATTAGAGAGAGAGATGTGCGTGTGGGAGTGAGAGAGTGAGAGGAGGTGCACGTGGGAGTGAAAGGGAGAGAGAGAGTGAGAGAGTGTGTGTGGGAGTGAGAGAGATAGAGTGTGTGGGAGTGAGAGAGTGAGAGAAGGTGCACGTGGGAGTGAGAGGGAGAGAGAGAGAGAATGTGCGTGTGGGAGTGAGAGAGCGACAGAGAGTGCACATGGGAGTGAGAGGCAGAGAGAGAGTGAGAGAGTGCGCGTGGGAGTGAGAGAGAGAGAGTTTGTGGGAGTGAGAGAGAGAGGTTGCATGTGGGTGTGAGAGAGAGAGAGAGTGCATGTGGGATTGAGAGAAAGAGTGCGCGTGGGAGTGAGAGGGAGTGTGCGCTTGGGAGTGAGAGAGTAAGAGAAGGTGCACGTGGGAGTGAGAGGGAGAGAGAGAGTAAGAGAGTGCACGTGGGAGTGAGAGAGAGAGAGTGTGTTTGACTGAGAGAGAGAGGTTGCGTGTGGGAGTGAGAGAGAGAGATTGTGCGTGTGGGAGTGAGAGAGTGAGAGAGAGTGTGCATGAGAGTGAGAGAGAGTGTGCGCTTGGGAGTGAGAGAGCGAGAGAGAGTGCACTTTGGAGTGAGAGGGAGAGAGAGAGTGAATGTGTGAGTGAGAGTGAGTGAGTGCGTGGGAGTGAGAGAGAGAGTGCGCTTACAAGTGAGAGAGCAAGAGACAGTGCGTGTGGGAGTGCGAGAAAGAGAGTGCGCGTGGGAGTGAGAGAGAGAGAGCGAATGCGCATGTATGTGAGAGAGAGTGAGAGTTTGCATGGGAGTGAGAGAGAGAGAGAGTTTGCGCGTGGGAGTGAGAGAGAGAGAGTGTGCATGTTGGTGCGAGAGATTGTGCGCATGGGAGTGAGTGAGCGAGAGAGAATGTGCATGGGAGTGAGAGAGAGAGTTTGCTTGGGAGTGAGAGAAACAAAGAGAGTGCGCGTGGGAGTGAGCGAAAGAGAAAAAGTGTGTGTGGGGGTGAGCCAAAGAGAGTGCACGTGGGAGTGAGCCAAAGAGAGAGAGTGCACGTGGGAGTGAGCGAAAGAGGGAGAGTGCGCATGGGAGAAAGCGAAAGAGACAGAGTGCACGTGGGAGTGAGAGAGCGAGAGGCAGTGCACGTGGGAGTGAGAGAGCGAGAGAGAGTGCGCGTGGTAGTGAGGGAAAGAGAGAGAGTGCAGGTGGGATTGAGATTAAGAGAAAGAGTGCACGTGGGAGTGAGAGAAAGAGTGGAGAATGCCTGTGGGAGAGAGAGAAAGAGAGAGAGTGCGCATGGGAGTGAGAGAGAGAGAGAGTGCGTGGGAGTGAGAGAGAAAGGTTGCATGTGGGAGTGAGAGAGAGAGAGTGTGCGTGTGGGAGTGAGAGAGAGAAAGAGCACGTGGGAGTGAGCGAAAGAGAGAATGTGCGCTTGGGTGTGAGCGAAAGAGAAAGAGTGCACGTGGGTGTGAGAGAGAGAAAGAGTGTGCGTGGGAGTGAGAGAGAGAGAGTGCATGTGGGTGTGAGAGAGAGAGAGAGTGTGTGGGAGTGAGAAAGCGAGGTTGCGTGTGGGAGTTAGAGAGAGAGATTGGGTGTGGGAGCGAGAGAGTGAGTGGAGGTGCACATAGGAGTGAGAGGGAGAGAGAGAGTGAGAGAGTGCGTGTGGGAGTGAGAGAGATAGGGAGTGTGGGAGTGAGAGTGAGAGAAGGTGCACGTGGGAGTGAGAGGGAGAGAGAGAGAGAATGTGCGCGTGGGAGTGAGAGAGCGACAGAGAGTGCACGTGGGAGTGAGAGGCAGAGAAAGAGTGAGAGAGTGCACGTGGGAGTGAGAGAGTGAGAGTGTGTGGTAGTGAGAGAGAGAGGTTGCATGTGGGAGTGAGAGAGAGAGTGTGTGTGTGGGAGTGATCGAGGGAGAGACAGTGCGCATGGGAGTTAGAGAGAGTGTGCGTGAGAGTGAGCAAAAGAGAGAAAGTGCGTGTGCGGGTGAGCGAAAGAGAGAGAGTGTGCTTGGGAGAGAGAGAGCGAGAGTGAGTGCATGTGGGAGTGAGAGAAAGAGAGTGCGTGTGGGAGTGAGAGAGATAGAGACTGCATAGGAGTGAGAGAGAGAGAGTTTGCACCTGGCATGGAGAGAGAGAGCGTGTGCATGTGGGAGTGAGAGAGAGAGTGCATGTGGGAGTGAGAGAGCGAGAGAGTACTCATGGCAGTGAGAGAGAGAGAGAGTGTGCATGAGAGTGAGAGAAAGAGAGTGAGTGTATGAGGGTGTGAGAGAGAGAGAGTGCAGGTGGGAGTGTACAAAAGAGAGAAAGTGCGTGTGGGGGTAAGCAAAAGAGAGAGAGTGTGCTTGGGAGTGAGTGAAATAGAAATAGTGCACGTGGGTGTGGGTGAAAGAGAGAGAGTGCGCATGGGAGTGAGCGAAAGAGAGAGAGCGAGTGCACGTGGGAGCAAGTGAAAGAGAGAGAGTGCACCTGGTTGTGAGCGAGAGAGAGACAATGTGCATTGGAGTGAGAGAGATAGAGAGTGCATGAGGCTGTGAGAGAGAGAGAGAGTGTGCATGTGGGAGTGAGAGAGTGAGAGAGAGTTTGCATGAGAGTGAGAGAGAGTGTGCGCTTGGGAGTGAGAGAGCGAGAGAGAGTGCACGTGGGAGTGAGAGGGAGAGATAGAGTGAACGTGGGAGTGAGAGAGAGAGTGCGCGTGGGTGTGAGAGAGCAAGAGAGATTGCATGTGGGAGTGCGAGAAAGAGAGAGTGTGTGTGGGAGTGAGAGAGAGTGTGCGTAGGAGGGAGAGAGAGAGAGCGAATGCGCATGTGTGTGAGAGAGAGTGAGAGTTTGCATGGGACTGAGAGAGAGTGAGAGTTTGCGCGTGGGAGTGAGAGAGAGAGGGTGTGCATGTGGGAGCGAGAGAGAGTGCGCATGGGAGTGAGAGAGCGAGAGAGAGTGTGCATGGGTGTGAGAGAGAGAGTGTGCTTGGGAGTGAGAGAAACAAAGAGAGTGCATGTGGGAGTGAGCGAAAGAGAGAAAGTGTGTGTGGGGGTGAGCCAAAGAGAGAGAGAGTTCGCGTGGGAGTGAGCAAAAGAGAGAGAGTGCACGTGGGAGTGAGAGAGCGAGAGAGAGTATGCATGGGAGTGAGAGAGCGAGAGGGAATGCACGTGGGAGTTAGAGAGCGAGAGAGAGTGTGCGTGGTAGTGAGGGAAAGAGAGGAGAATGCCTGTGGGAGAGAGAGAAAGAGAGAGAGTGCACATGGGAGTGAGAGAGAGAGATAGTGCGTGGGAGTGAGAGAGAAAGGTTGCGTGTGGGAGTGAGAGAGCGAGAAAGAGTGCGCATGAGAGTGAGAGAGAGAGAGTGCACGTGGGAGTGAGCGAAAGAGAGAATGTGCGCTTGGGTGTGAGCGAAAGAGAAAGAGTGTACGTGGGTGTGAGAGAGAGAAAGAGTGTGCGTGCGAGTGAGAGAGAGAGAGAGAGTGCATGTGGCTGTGGGAGAGAGACAGAGTGCGCATGGGAGAGAGAGAGAGAGAGTGTGCGTGAGAGTGAGAGAGAGAGAGTGCGCATGGGAGTGAGAGAGCGAGAGAGAGTGTGCATGGGCGTGAGAGAGCGGATGGAGTGCACGTGGGAGTGAGAGGGAGAGAGAGAGTGAGAGAGTGCGCTTGGGAGTTGAGAGAGAGAGAGTGCGCATGGGAGTGTGTGAGAGAGAGTGCACATAGGAGTGAGCAAAAGAGAGAAAGTGCGTGTGGGGTGAGCAAAAGAGAGAGAGTGTGCATGGGAGTGAGTGAAATAGAGATAGTGCACGTGGGAGTGGGTGAAAGAGATAGAGTGCGCATGGGAGTGAGCGAAAGAGAGAGAGCGAGTGCGCGTGGGAGTAAAGGAAGAGAGAGAGTGCACCTGGTTGTGAGAGAACAGAGAGAGTGTGCGTTGGAGTGAGAGAGATAGAGAGTGCATGAGGGGTGTGAGAGAGAGAGAGAGAGTGCATGTGGAATGAGGGAAAGAGTGCGCATGGGAGTGAGAGGGAGAGTGCGCTTGGGAGTAGAAGATGAGGTCAGAGAAGGTGTTCCGAGGGAGTGAGAGGGAGACAGAGAGAGCGAGAGAGAGTGCACTTGGGAGTGAGAGAGAGAGAGAGAGTGTTTGGTTTGAGTGACGTGAGAGAGAGTTTGCGTGTGGTGAACGAAAGAGAGAGAGCGAGTGCGCGTGGGAGTAAGTGAAAGAGAGAGAGTGCACCTGGTTGTCAGAGAGAGAGAGAGTGTGCGTTGGAGTTAGAGAGATAGAGAGTGCATGAGGGTGTGAGAGAGAGAGAGAGTGCATGTGGGATTGAGAGAAAGAGTGCGCGTGGGAGTGAGAGGGAGTGTGCGCGTGGGAGGGAGAGAGTAAGAGAAGTTGCACGTGGGAGTGAGAGGGAGAGAGAGAATAAGAGAGTGCACGTGGGAGTGAGAGAGAGAGAGAGTGTGTTTGAGTGAGAGAGAGAGGTTGCGTGTGGGACTGAGAGACAGTGTGCGTGTGGGAGTGAGAGGGCGAGAGAGAGTGTGCATGAGAGTGAGAGAGAGTGTGCGCTTGGGAGTGAGAGAGCGAGAGAGAGGGCATGAAAGAGTGATAGGGAGAGAGAGAGTGAACGTGTGAGTGAGAGTGAGTGTGTGCGTAGGAGTGAGAGAAAGAGTGCGCTTACGAGTGAGAGAGCAAGAGAGAGTGCGTGTGGGATTGCGAGAAAGAGAGAGGGCTCGTGGGAGTGAGAGAGAGATTGTGTGCGTAGGAGTGAGAGAGAGAGAGCGAATGCACGTGTGTGTGAGAGAGAGTGAGAGTTTGCATGGGAGTGAGAGAGAGAGAGAGTTTGCGCGTGGGAGTGAGAGAGAGAGAGTGTGCATGTTGGAGCGAGAGAGTGTGCGCATGGGAGTGAGAGAGCGAGAGAGAATGTGCATGGGAGTGAGAGAGAAAGTTTGCTTGGGAGTGACAGAAACAAAGCGTGTGCGTGTGAGAGTGAGTGAAAGAGAGAAAGTGTGTGTGGGGGTGAGCCAAAGAGAGAGAGAGTTTGCGTGGGAGTGAGCAAAAGACAGAGAGTGCACGTGGGAGTGAGCGAAAAAGGAAAAGTGCGCGTGGGAGTAAGCGAAAGAGAGAGAGTGCACGTGGGTGTGAGAGAGAGAGAGTGTGCGTGGGAGTGAGAGAGAGAGAGAGTGCATGTGGGTGTGAGAGAGAGAGAGAGTGTGTGGGAGTGAGAAAGCGAGGTTGCGTGTGGGAGTTAGAGAGAGAGATTGCGTGTGGGAGGGTGAGAGTGAGAGGAGATGCACGTAGGAGTGAGAGAGAGAGAGAGAGAGTGAGAGAGTGCGTGTGGGAGTGAGAGAGATAGAGTATGTGGGAGTGAGAGAGTGAGAGAAGGTGCACGTGGGAGTGAGAGGGAGAGAGATAGAGAATGTGCGTGGGGGAGTGAGAGAGCGACAGAGAGTGCACATGGGAGTGAGAGGCAGAGAAAGATTGAGAGAGTGCACGTGGGAGTGAGAGAGAGAGAGTGTGTGGGAGTGAGAGAGAGAGGTTGCATGTGGGAGTGAGAGAGAGAGAGTGTGTGTGTGGGAGTGAGCGAGGGAGAGACAGTGCGCATGGGAGTTAGAGAGAGTGGGCGTGAGAGTGAGCAAAAGAGAGAAAGTGCGTGTGGGGGTGAGCGAAAGATAGAGAGTGTGCGTGGGAGAGAGAGAGCGAGAGAGTGTGCATGTGGGAGTGAGAGAAAGAGAGAGTTCGTGTGGGAGTAAGAGAGATAGAGACTGCGTAGGAGTGAGAGAGAGAGAGTTTGCACCTGGCATTGAGAGAGAGAGTGTGTGCATGTGGGAGTGAGAGAGCGAGAGAGAGTGCACATGGCAGTGAGAGAGAGAGAGAGTGTGCGCGAGAGTGAGAGAAAGAGAGTGAGTGTGTGTGGGAGTGAGAGAGAGAGAGAGTGCACGTGGGAGTGAGAGAGAGAGAGTGCACATGGGAGTGAGCAAAAGAGAGAAAGTGCGTGTGGGGGTGAGCAAAAGAGAGAGAATGTGCAAGGGAGTGAGTGAAATAGAGACAGTGCACGTGGGTGTGAGTGAAAGAGAGAGAGTGCGCATGGGAGTGAGCAAAAGAGAGAGAGTGAGTGCGCGTGGGAGTAAGTGAGAGATAGAGTGCACCTAGTTGTGAGAGAGAGAGAGAGTGTGCTTTGGAGTGAGAGAGATAGAGAGTGCATGAGACTGTGAGAGAAAGAGAGAGTGCATGTGGGATTGAGAGAAAGAGTGCGCGTGGGAGTGAGAGGGAGAGTGCGCTTGGGAGTGAGAGAGTAAGAGAAGGTGCACGTGGGAGTGAGAGGGAGAGAGAGAGTAAGAGAGTGTACGTGGGAGTGAGAGAGAGAGAGTGTGTTTGAGTGAGAGAGAGAGGTTGTGTTTGGGAGTGAGAGAGAGAGAGAGTGCATGTGGGAGTGAGAGAGTGAGAGAGAATGTGCACGTGGGAGTGAGAGGGAGAGATAGAGTGAACGTGGGAGTTAGAGTGAGTGTGTGCGTGCCAGTGAGAGAGAGAGTGCGCTTATGAGTGAGAGAGCAAGAGAGAGTGCGTGTGGGAGTGCGAGAAAGAGAGAGTGCGCATGGGAATGAGAGAGAGAGAGTGTGCGTAGGAGTGAGAGAGAGAGAGAGCGAATGCGCGTGTGTGTGAGAGAGAGTGAGAGTTTGCATGGGAGTGAGGGAGAGAGAGAGTTTGCACGTGGGATTGAGAGAGAGAGAGTGTGCATGTGGGAGCGAGAGAGAGTGCGCATGGGAGTGAGAGAGCGAGAGAGAATGTGCATGGGAGTGAGAGAGAGAGTGTGCTCATGTGGGAGCGAGAGAGAGTGCGCATGGGAGTGAGAGAGCGAGAGAGAATGTGCATGGGAGTGAGAGAGAGAGTGTGCTTGGGAGTGAGAGAAACAAATAGAGTGCGCGTGGGAGTGAGCGAAAGAGAGAAAGTGTGTGTGGGCGTGAGCCAAAGAGAGAGAGAGTTCGCGTGGGAGTGAGCAAAAGAGAGAGAGTGCACGTGGGAGTGAGCGCAAGAGGGAGAGTGCGTGTGGGAGTAAACGAAAGAGACAGAGTGCACGTGGGAGTGAGAGAGCGAGAGAGAGTGTGCATGGGAGTGAGAGAGCGAGAGGGAGTGCACGTGGGAGTGAGAGAGCGAGAGAGAGTGCGCGTGGGATTGAGGGAAAGAGAGCAAAATGCACTTGGGTGCGAGCGAAAGAGATAGAGTGTACGTGGGTGTGAGAGGGAGAAAGAGTTTGCGTGCGAGTGAGAGTGAGAGAGTGCATGTGGCTGTGAGAGAGAGACAGAGTGCGCATGGGAGTGAGAGAGAGAGAGTGCGCATGGGCGTGAGAGAGCGGATGGCGTGCACGTGGGAGTGAGAGGGAGAGAGAGAGTGAGAGAGTGCGTTTGGAAGTTGAGAGAGAGAGAGAGAGTGCGCATGGGAGTGAGAGACAGAGAGTGCACATGGGAGTGAGCAAAAGAGAGAAAGTGCGAGTGGGGGTGAGCAAAAGAGAGAGAGTGCGCATGGGAGTGAGCGAAAGAGAGAGAGCGAGTGCGCGTGGGAGTAAGTGAAAGAGAGAGAGTGCACCTGGTTGTCAGAGAGAGAGAGAGTGTGCGTTGGAGTTAGAGAGATAGAGAGTGCATGAGGGTGTGAGAGAGAGAGAGAGTGCATGTGGGATTGAGAGAAAGAGTGCGCGTGGGAGTGAGAGGGAGTGTGCGCGTGGAGGGAGAGAGTAAGAGAAGTTGCACGTGGGAGTGAGAGGGAGAGAGAGAATAAGAGAGTGCACGTGGGAGTGAGAGAGAGAGAGAGTGTGTTTGAGTGAGAGAGAGAGGTTGCGTGTGGGACTGAGAGACAGTGTGCGTGTGGGAGTGAGAGGGCGAGAGAGTGTGCATGAGAGTGAGAGAGAGTGTGCGCTTGGGAGTGAGAGAGCGAGAGAGAGGGCACGAAAGAGTGAGAGGGAGAGAGAGAGTGAACGTGGGAGTGAGAGTGAGTGTGTGCGTGGGAGTGAGAGAAAGAGTGCGCTTACGAGTGAGAGAGCAAGAGAGAGTGCGTGTGGGATTGCGAGAGAGAGGGCTCGTGGGAGTGAGAGAGAGAGTGTGTGCGTAGGAGTGAGAGAGAGAGAGCGAATGCACGTGTGTGTGAGAGGGAGTGAGAGTTTGCATGGGAGTGAGAGAGAGAGAGAGTTTGCGCGTGGGAGTGAGAGAGAGAGAGTGTGCATGTTGGAGCGAGAGAGTGTGCGCATGGGAGTGAGAGAGCGAGAGAGAATGTGCATGGGAGTGAGAGAGAAAGTTTGCTTGGGAGTGACAGAAACAAAGCGTGTGCGTGTGAGAGTGAGTGAAGGAGAGAAAGTGTGTGTGGGGGTGAGCCAAAGAGAGAGAGAGTTTGCGTGGGAGTGAGCAAATGACAGAGAGTGCACGTGGGAGTGAGCGAAAAAGGAAGAGTGCGCGTGGGAGTAAGCGAAAGAGAGAGAGTGCACGTGGGTGTGAGAGAGAGAGTGTGCGTGGGAGTGAGAGAGAGAGAGAGTGCATGTGGGTGTGAGAGAGAGAGAGAGTGTGTGGGAGTGAGAAAGCGAGGTTGCGTGCGGGAGTTAGAGAGAGAGATTGCGTGTGGGAGGGTGAGAGTGAGAGGAGATGCACGTAGGAGTGAGAGAGAGAGAGAGAGAGTGAGAGAGTGCGTGTGGGAGTGAGAGAGATAGAGTATGTGGGAGTGAGAGAGTGAGAGAAGGTGCAAGTGGGAGTGAGAGGGAGAGAGATAGAGAATGTGCGTGGGGGAGTGAGAGAGCGACAGAGAGTGCACATGGGAGTGAGAGGCAGAGAAAGATTGAGAGAGTGCACGTGGGAGTGAGAGAGAGAGAGTGTGTGGGAGTGAGAGAGAGAGGTTGCATGTGGGAGTGAGAGAGAGAGAGTGTGTGTGTGGGAGTGAGCGAGGGAGAGACAGTGCGCATGGGAGTTAGAGAGAGTGTGCGTGAGAGTGAGCAAAAGAGAGAAAGTGCGTGTGGGGGTGAGCGAAAGATAGAGAGTGTGCGTGGGAGCGAGAGAGCGAGAGAGCGTGCATGTGGGAGTGAGAGAAAGAGAGAGTTCGTGTGGGAGTAAGAGAGATAGAGACTGCGTAGGAGTGAGAGAGAGAGAGTTTGCACCTGGCATTGAGAGAGAGAGTGTGTGCATGTGGGAGTGAGAGAGCGAGAGAGAGTGCACATGGCAGTGAGAGAGAGAGAGAGTGTGCGCGAGAGTGAGAGAAAGAGAGTGAGTGTGTGTGGGAGTGAGAGAGAGAGAGAGTGCACGTGGGAGTGAGAGAGAGAGAGTGCACATGGGAGTGAGCAAAAGAGAGAAAGTGCGTGTGGGGGTGAGCAAAAGAGAGAGAATGTGCAAGGGAGTGAGTGAAATAGAGACAGTGCACGTGGGTGTGAGTGAAAGAGAGAGAGTGCGCATGGGAGTGAGCGAAAGAGAGAGAGCGAGTGCGTGTGGGAGTAATTGAAAGAGAGAGAGTGCACCTGGTTGTGAGAGAGAGAGAGAGTGTGCTTTGGAGTGAGAGAGATAGAGAGTGCATGTGGGTGTGAGAGAGAGAGAGAGTGCATGTGGGATTGAGAGAAAGCGTGCGCATTGGAGTGAGAGGGATAGTGCGCTTGGGAGTGAGAGAGTAAGAGAAGGTGCACGTGGGAATGAGAGGGAGAGAGAGAGTAAGAGAGTGCACGTGGGAGTGAGAGAGAGAGAGAGTGTGTTTGAGTGAGAGAGAGAGGTTGCGTGTGGGAGTGAGAGAGAGAGTGTGTGCATGTGGGAGTGAGAGGGCGAGAGAGAGTGTGCATGAGATTGAGAGAGGGTGTGCGCTTGGGAGTGAGAGAGCGAGAGAGAGGGCACGAAAGAGTGAGAGGGAGAGAGAGAGTGAACGTGGGAGTGAGAGTGAGTGTGTGCGTGCCAGTGAGAGAGAGAGTGCGCTTACGAGTGAGAGAGCAAGAGAGAGTGCGTGTGGGAGTGCGAGAAAGAGAGAGTGCGCATGGGAGTGAGAGAGAGAGAGTGTGCGTAGGAGTGAGAGAGAGAGAGCGAATGCACGTGTGTGTGAGAGAGAGTGAGAGTTTGCATGGGAGTGAGGGAGAGAGAGAGTTTGCGCGTGGGAGTGAGAGAGAGAGAGTGTGCATGTGGGAGCGAGAGAGAGTGCGCATGGGAGTGAGAGAGCGAGAGAGAATGTGCATGGGAGTGAGAGAGAGAGTGTGCTTGGGAGTGAGAGAAACAAAGAGAGTGCGCGTGGGAGTGAGCGAAAGAGAGAAAGTGTGTGTGGGCGTGAGCCAAAGAGAGAGAGAGTTCGCGTGGGAGTGAGCAAAAGAGAGAGAGTGCACGTGGGAGTGAGCGCAAGAGGGAGAGTGCGTGTGGGAGTAAACGAAAGAGACAGAGTGCACGTGGGAGTGAGAGAGCGAGAGAGAGTGTGCATGGGAGTGAGAGAGCGAGAGGGAGTGCACGTGGGAGTGAGAGAGCGAGAGAGAGTGCGCGTGGGAGTGAGGGAAAGAGAGGAAAATGCACTTGGGTGCGAGTGAAAGAGATAGAGTGTACGTGGGTGTGAGAGAGAGAAAGAGTTTGCGTGCGAGTGAGAGAGAGAGAGTGCATGTGGCTGTGAGAGAGACACAGAGTGCGCATGGGAGTGAGAGAGAGAGAGTGTGCGTGAGAGTGAGAGAGAGAGAGTGCGCATGGGCGTGACAGAGCGGATGGCATGCACATGGGAGTGAGAGGGAGAGAGAGAGTGAGAGAGTGCGTTTGGAAGTTGAGAGAGAGAGAGAGTGCGCATGGGAGTGAGAGAGAGAGAGTGCGCATGTGAGTGAGCAAAAGAGAGAAAGTGCGTGTGGGGGTGAGCAAAAGAGAGAGAGTGCGCATGGGAGTGAGCGAAAGAGAGAGAGCGAGTGCGCGTGGGAGTAAGTGAAAGAGAGAGAGTGCACCTGGTTGTCAGAGAGAGAGAGAGTGTGCGTTGGAGTTAGAGAGATAGAGAGTGCATGAGGGTGTGAGAGAGAGAGAGAGTGCATGTGGGATTGAGAGAAAGAGTGCGCGTGGGAGTGAGAGGGAGTGTGCGCGTGGGAGGGAGAGAGTAAGAGAAGTTGCACGTGGGAGTGAGAGGGAGAGAGAGAATAAGAGAGTGCACGTGGGAGTGAGAGAGAGAGAGAGTGTGTTTGAGTGAGAGAGAGAGGTTGCGTGTGGGACTGAGAGAGAGTGTGCGTGTGGGAGTGAGAGGGCGAGAGAGAGTGTGCATGAGAGTGAGAGAGAGTGTGCGCTTGGGAGTGAGAGAGCGAGAGAGAGGGCACGAAAGAGTGAGAGGGAGCGAGAGAGTGAACGTGGGAGTGAGAGTGAGTGTGTGCGTGGGATTGAGAGAAAGAGTGTGCTTACGAGTGAGAGAGCAAGAGAGAGTGCGTGTGGGATTGCGAGAAAGAGAGAGGGCTCGTGGGAGTGAGAGAGAGAGTGTGTGCGTAGGAGTGAGAGAGAGAGAGCGAATGCACGTGTGTGTGAGAGAGAGTGAGAGTTTGCATGGGAGTGAGAGAGAGAGAGAGTTTGCGCGTGGGAGTGAGAGAGAGAGAGTGTGCATGTTGGAGTGAGAGAGTGTGCGCATAAGAGTGAGAGAGCGAGAGAGAATGTGCATGGGAGTGAGAGAGAAAGTTTGCTTGGGAGTGACAGAAACAAAGCATGTGCGTGTGAGAGTGAGCGAAAGAGAGAAAGTGTGTGTGGGGGTGAGCCAAAGAGAGAGAGAGTTTGCGTGGGAGTGAGCAAAAGACAGAGAGTGCACTTGGGAGTGAGCGAAAAAGGAAGAGTGCGCGTGGGAGTACGCGAAAGAGAGAGAGTGCACATGGGTGTGAGAGAGAGAGTGTGCGTGGGAGTGAGAGAGAGAGAGAGTGCATGTAGGTGTGAGAGAGAGAGAGAGTGTGTGGGAGTGAGAAAGCGAGGTTGCGTGTGGGAGTTAGAGAGAGAGATTGCGTGTGGGAGGGAGAGAGTGAGAGGAGATGCACGTAGGAGTGAGAGAGAGAGAGAGAGTGAGAGAGTGCGTGTGGGAGTGAGAGAGATAGAGTATGTGGGAGTGAGAGAGTGAGAGAAGGTGCACGTGGGAGTGAGAGGGAGAGAGATAGAAAATGTGCATGGGGGAGTGAGAGAGCGACAGAGAGTGCACATGGGAGTGAGAGGAAGAGAAAGATTGAGAGAGTGCGCGTGGGAGTGAGAGAGAGAGAGTGTGTGGGAGTGAGAGAGAGAGGTTGCATGTGGGAGTGAGAGAGAGAGAGTGTGTGTGTGGGAGTGAGCGAGGGAGAGACAGTGCGCATGGGAGTTAGAGAGAGTGTGCGTGAGAGTGAGCAAAAGAGAGAAAGTGAATGTGGGGGTGAGCGAAAGATAGAGAGTGTGCGTGGGAGAGAGAGCGAGAGAGAGTGCATGTGGGAGTGAGAGAAGGAGAGAGTTCGTGTGGGAGTGAGAGAGATAGAGACTGCGTAGGAGTGAGAGAGAGAGAGTTTGCACGTGGCATTGAGAGAGAGAGCGTGTGCATGTGGGAGTGAGAGAGCGAGAGAGAGTGCACATGGCAGTGAGAGACAGAGAGAGTGTGCGCGAGAGTGAGAGAAAGAGAGTGAGTGTGTGTGGGAGTGAGAGAGAGAGAGAGAGTGCACGTGGGAGTGAGAGAGAGAGAGTGCACATGGGAGTGAGCAAAAGAGAGAAAGTGCGTGTGGGGGTGAGCAAAAGAGAGAGAGTGTGCATGGGAGTGAGTGAAATAGAGAGAGTGCACGTGGGTGTGAGTGAAAGAGAGAGAGTGCGCATGGGAGTGAGCGAAAGAGAGCGAGCGAGTGCGTGTGGGAGTAATTGAAAGAGAAAGAGTGCACCTGGTTGTGAGAGAGAGAGAGAGTGTGCTTTGGAGTGAGAGAGATAGAGAGTGCATGTGGGTGTGAGAGAGAGAGAGAGTGCATGTGGGATTGAGAGAAAGCGTGCGCGTTGGAGTGAGAGGGAGAGTGCGCTTGGGAGTGAGAGAGTAAGTGAAGGTGCATGTGGGAGTGAGAGGGAGAGAGAGAGTAAGAGAGTGCACGTGGGAGTGAGAGAGAGAGAGAGTGTGTTTGAGTGAGAGAGAGAGGTTGCGTGTGGGAGTGAGAGAGAGAGTGTGTGCGTGTGGGAGTGAGAGGGCGAGAGAGAGTGTGCATGAGATTGAGTGAGGGTGTGCGCTTGGGAGTGAGAGAGCGAGAGAGAGGGCATGAAAGAGTGAGAGGGAGCGAGAGAGTGAACGTGGGAGTGAGAGTGAGTGTGTGCGTGGGAGTGACAGAAAGAGTGAGCTTATGAGTGAGAGAGCAAGAGAGAGTGCGTGTGGGAGTGCGAGAAAGAGAGAGGGCTCGCGGGAGTGAGAGAGAGAGAGTGTGCGTAGGAGTGAGAGAGAGAGAGCGAATGCACGTGTGTGTGAGAGTGAGAGTTTGCATGGGAGTGAGAGAGAGAGAGAGTTTGCGCGTGGGAGTGAGAGAGAGAGAGTGTGCATGTTGGTGCGAGAGAGTGTGCGCATGGGAGTGAGAGAGCGAGAGAGAATGTGCATGGGAGTGAGAGAGAAAGTTTGCTTGGGAGTGACAGAAACAAAGCGTGTGTGCGTGGGAGTGAGCGAAAGAGAGAAAGTGTGTGTGGGGGTGAGCCAAAGAGAGAGTGAGTTCGCGTGGGAGTGAGCAAAAAAGAGAGAGTGCACGTGGGAGTGAGCGAAAAAGGAAGAGTGCGCGTGGGAGTAAGCGAAAGAGAGAGAGTGCATTTGGGTGTGAGAGAGAGATAGAGTGTGCGTGGGAGTGAGAGAGAGAGAGTGCATGTGGGTGTGAGAGAGAGAGAGAGTGTGTGGGAGTGAGAAAGCGAGGTTGCGTGTGGGAGTTAGAGAGAGAGATTGCGTGTGGGAGCGAGAGAGTGAGAGGAGGTGCACGTAGGAGTGAGAGAGAGAGAGAGTGTGAGAGAGTGCGTGTGGGAGTGAGAGAGATAGAGTGTGTGGGAGTGAGAGAGTGAGAGAAGGTGCACATGGGAGTCAGAGGGAGAGAGATAGAGAAAGTGCGTGTGGGAGTGAGAGAGCGACAGAGAGTGCACGTGGGAGTGAGAGGCAGAGAAAGAGTGAGAGAGTGCGCGTGGGAGTGAGAGAGAGAGAGTGTGTGGGAGTGAGAGAGAGAGGTTGCATGTGGGAGTGAGAGAGAGAGTGTGTGTGTGGGAGTGAGCGAGGGAGAGACAGTGCGCATGGGAGTTAGAGAGAGTGTGCGTGAGAGTGAGCAAAAGAGAGGAAGTGCATGTGGGGGTGAGCGAAAGATAGAGATTGTGCGTGGGAGTGAGAGAGAGAGAGAGAGAGTGCATGTGGGAGTGAGAGAAAGGGAGAGTGCGTGTGGGAGTGAGAGAGATAGAGACTGCGTAGGAGTGAGAGAGAGAGAGTTTGCACCTGGCATTGAAAGAGAGAGCGTGTGCATATGGGAGTGAGAGAGAGAGTGCGTGTGGGAGTGAGAGAGAGAGAGAATGTGCGTGAGAGTTAGAGAAAGAGACTGAGTGCGTGTGGGAGTGAGAGGGAGAGAGTGCAGGTGGGATTGAGCAAAAGAGAGAAAGTGCATGTGGGGGTGAGCGAAAGAGAGGCAGTGTACGTGGGAGTGAGTGAAAGAGAGAGAGTGCATGTGGGAGTCAGCGGAGGAGAGAGAGTGCCCGTGGGAGTGAGCGAAAGAGAAAGAGTGCGCTTGGTTTTGAACGAAAGAGAGAGTGTGGAGGCGGGTGTGAGAGAAAGAAAGAGTGTGCATGGCAGTGAGAGAGAGAGACAGAGAGTGCTTGAGGCTTTGAGAGAGAGACAGAGTGCAGGTGGGAGTGAGAGAGCGAGAGAGAGTGCGCATGGGAGTGAGAGAGTGAGAGGGAGTGCACGTGGGAGTGAGAGAGCGAGAGAGAGTCCGCCTGGGAGTGAGGGAAAAAGAGAGAGTGCCGGTGGGATTGAGATTAAGAGAGAGAGTGCAAGTGGGAGTGAGAGAGAGAGAGTGCACATGGGAGTGAGCAAAAGAGAGAAAGTGCGTGTGGGGTGAGCAAAAGAGAGAGAGTGTGCATGGGAGTGAGTGAATAGAGAGAGTGCACGTGGGTGTGGGTGAAAGAGAGAGAGTGCGCATGGGAGTGAGCGAAAGTGAGAGAGCGAGTGCGCGAGGGAGTAATTGAAAGAGAGAGAGTGCACCTGGTTGTGAGAGAGAGAGAGAGTGTGCTTTGGAGTGACAGAGATAGAGAGTGCATGTGGGTGTGAGAGAGAGAGAGTGCATGTGGGATTGAGAGAAAGCGTGCGCGTTGGAGTGAGAGGGAGACTGCACTTGGGAGTGAGAGAGTAAGAGAAGGTGCACGTGGGAGTGAGAGGGAGAGAGAGAATAAGAGAGTGCACGTGGGAGTGAGAGAGAGAGGGAGTGTGTTTGAGTGAGAGAGAGAGAGTGTGCATGTGGGAGTGGGAGAGCGAGAGAGATTCTGCATCAGAGTGAGAGAGAGTGTGCGTGAGAGTGAGCAAAAGAGAGAAAGTGCATGTGGGTGTGAGCGAAAGAGAGAGAGTGTGCGTGGGAGTGAGAGAGAGAATCCGCTTGGGAGTGAGATAGCGAGAGAGAGTGCACATGGGAGTGAGAGGGAGAGAGAGAGTGAACGTGGGAGTGAGAGTGAGTGTGTGCGTGGTAGTGAGAGGGAGAGTGCGCTTACAAGTGAGAGAGCAAGAGAGAGTGCATGTGGGAGTGCGAGAAAGAGAGAGTGCGCGTGGGAGTGAGAGAGAGGGTGTGCGTAGGAGTGAAAGAGAGAGAGTTTGCAAGTGGCATTGAGAGAGAGAGAGTGTGCGTGTGGGAGTGAGAGAGAGAGTGCGTGTGGGAGTGAGAGAGCGAGAGAGAGTGCGCATGGCAGTGAGAGAGAGAGAGAGTGCATGTGGGAGTGAGAGAAAGAGCGAAAGTGCATGTGGGGGTGAGCGATAGAGAGAGAGTGTACGTGGGAGTGAGTGAAAGAGAGAGAGTGCACATGGGAGTCAGCGGAAGAGAGAGAGTGCGCATGGGAGTGAGCAAAAGAGAAAAAGTGCGATTGGGAGTGAGCGAAAGAGAGA
This sequence comes from Carcharodon carcharias, assembly GCF_017639515.1. Lineage (NCBI taxonomy): Eukaryota > Metazoa > Chordata > Chondrichthyes > Lamniformes > Lamnidae > Carcharodon > Carcharodon carcharias. Next base: position 116,591,714 of record NC_054475.1, read on the forward strand.
GAGTGGATGTGGGTGTGAGAGAGAGAGAGAGTGTGCGTGGGAGTGAGAGAGAGTGCATGTGGGTGTGAGAGAGAGAGAGCGTGTGGGAGTGAGAGAGAGAGTGTGCGTGTGGGAGTGAGAGAGTGACAGAGAGTGCACGTGGCAGTGAGAGGGAGAGAGTGCGAGAGTGCACGTGGGAGTGAGAGAGAGAGAGAGAGTGTGTGGGAGTGAGAGAGAGGGGTTGCGTGTGGGAGTGAGAGAGAGAGAGTGTGTGTGTGGGAGTGAGAGAGGGAGAGAGAGTGCGCATGGGAGTTAGAGAGAGTGTGCGTGAGAGTGAGCAAAAGAGCGAAAGTGCGTGTGGGGGTGAGCGAAAGAGAGAGAGTGTGCGTGGGAGTGAGAGAGCGAGAGAGAGTGCACATGGGAGTGAGAGAAAGAGAGAGTGCGCTTGGGAGTGAGAGAGAGAGAGCTTGCACCTTGCATTGAGAGAGAGAGCGTGAGCACGTGGGAGTGAGAGAGAGAGAGGAGAATGCCTGTAGGAGAGAGAGAAAGAGAGAGAGTGCGCATGGGAGTGAGAGAGAGAGGGTGTGCATAGGAGTGAGAGAGAGATAGTTTGCACGTGGCAATGAGAGAGAGAGAGTGTGCATGTGGGAGTGAGAGATAGAGTGCGTGTGGGAGTGGGAGAGCGAGGGAGAGTGCGCATGGCAGTGAGAGAGAGAGAGAGTGCACATGGGAGTGAGAGAAATAGATAAAGTGCATGTGGGGGTGAGCAATAGAGAGACAGTGTACGTGGGAGTGAGTGAAACAGAGAGAGTGTACGTGGGAGTCAGCGGAAGAGAGAGAGTGCATGTGGGAGTGAGCGAAAGGGAAAAAGTGCTCTTGGAAGTGAGCAAAAGAGAGAGAGTGCACGTGTATGTGAGAGAGAGAGAGAGTGTGTGTGGGAGTGAGAGAGAGAGAGAGTGCATGTGGGTGTGAGAGAGAGAGTGTGTGGGAGTGAGAGAGTGAGAGAAGGTGCACATGGGAGTGAGAGTGAGAGAGAGAGGGAGAGAGTTCACGTGGGAGTGAGAGAGAAAGAGAGTATGTGGGAGTGTGAGAGTGAGAGAAGGTGCACGTGGGAGTGAGAGGGAGAGAGAGAGAGAAAGTGTGCATGTGGGAGTGAGAGAGCGACAGAGCGTGCACGTTGGAGTGAGAGGGAGAGAGTGAGAGAGTGCGTGTGGGAGTGAGAGAGAGAGAGAGTGTGTGGGAGTGAGAGAGAGAGGTTGCGTGTGGGAGTGAGAGAGAGAGAGTGTGTGTGTGGGAGTGAGAGAGGGAGAGACAGTGAGCATGGGAGAGTGCGTGAGAGTGAGCAAAAGAGAGAAAGTGCGTGTCGGGGTGAGCAAAAGAGAGAGAGTGTGCGTGGGAGTGAGATAGCGAGAGAGAGTGCATGTGGGAATGAGAGAAAGAGAGAGTGCGCGTGGGAGTGAGAGAGATAGAGAGTGCGTAGGAGTGAGAGAGAGCGAGTTTGCACCTGGCATTGAGAGAGAGCGTGTGCATGTGGGAGTGAGAGAGAGAGTGCGTGTGGGGGTGAGAGAGCGAGAGAGTGCTCATGGCAGTGAGAGAGAGAGAGTGTGCGTGAGAGTGAGAGAAAGAGAGTGAGTGCGTGAGGGAGTGAGAGAGAGAGAGTACAGGTGGGAGTGAGAGAAAGTGCATGTGGGGGTGAGCGAAAGAGAGAGAGTGCACGTGGGAGTCAGCGGAAGAGAGAGAGTGCGCGTGGGAGTGAGCGAAAGAGAAAGAGTGCACTTGGGTGTGAGCGAAAGAGAGAGAGTGGAGGTGGGTGTGAGAGAGAGAAGGAGTGTGTGTGGGAGTGAGAGAGAGAGGGAGAGTGCATGTGGCTGTGAGAGAGAGACAGAGTGCACGTGGGAGTGAGAGAGAGAGAGTGCATGTGGGAGTGAGAGAGCGAGAGAGAGTGCGCGTGGGAGTGAGGGAAAGAGAGAGAGTGCGTTGGGATTGAGATTAAGAGAGAGAGTGCGCATGGGAGTGAGAGAGACAGAGTGTGTGGGAGTGAGAGAGAGGTTGCGTGTGGGAGTGAGAGGGAGAGAGTGTGCATGTGGGAGTGAGAGAGCGAGAAAGAGTGCGCATGGGAGTGAGAGAGAGAGAGAGTGCACGTGGGTGTGAGCGAAAGGGAGAAAGTGCGTTTGGGTGTGAGCGAAAGAGAAAGAGTGCACGTGGATGTGAGAGAGAGAAAGAGTGTGCGTGCGAGTGAGAGAGAGAGAGAGAGTGCATGTGTCTGTGAGAGAGAGACAGAATGCGCATGGGAGTGAGGGAGAGAGAGTGCGCATGGGAGTGAGAGAGAGAGAGTGAGCATAGGATTCTGAGAGCGAGAGTGCACTTGGGAGTGAGCAAAAGAGAGAAAGTGCGTGTGGGGGTGAGCAAAAGAGAGAGAGTGTGCATGGGAGTGAGAGAAAGAGAGAGAGTGCACGTGGGTGTGGGTGAAAGAGAGAGAGTGCGCATGGGAGTGAGCGAAAGAGAGAGAGCGAGTGCGCGTGGGAGTAAGTGAAAGAGAGAGAGTGCATGTGGGATTGAGAGAAAGAGGGCGCGTGGGAGTGAGAGGGAGAGTGCACTTGGGAGTGAGAGAGTAAGAGAAGGTGCACATGGGAGTGAGACGGAGAGAGAAAGTAAGAGAGTGCACATGGGAGTGAGAGAGAGTCAGAGTGTGTTTGAGTGAGAGAGAGAGAGAGTGCACATGGGAGTGAGAGAGAGAGAGTGCACATGGGAGTGAGCAAAAGAGAGAAAGTGCATGTGGGGGTGAGCAAAAGAGAGAGAGTGTGCGTGGGAGTGAGAGAGAGAGTGCACATGGGAGTGAGAGAGTGCCCGTGGGAGTGAGAGGGAGAGAGAGAGTGAACGTGGGAGTGAGAGTGAGTGTGTGCGTGGGAGTGAGAGAGAGAGAGTGTGCTTACGAGTGAGAGAGCAAGAGAGAGTGCATGTGGGAGTGTGAGAAAGAGAGAGTGCGCGTGGGAGTGAGCGAGAGAGGGTGTGCGTAGGAGTGAGAGAGAGAGAGTTTGCACGTGGCATTGAGAGGGAGAGAGTGTGCATGAGGGAGTGAGAGAGAGAGTGCGTGTGGGAGTGAGAGAGCGATAGAGAGTGCGCATGGCAGTGAGAAAGAGAGAGAGAGTGCACGTGGGAGTGAGAGAAAGAGAGAAAGTGCATGTGGGGGTGAGCGATAGAGAGAGAGTGTACATGGGAGTGAGTGAAAGAGAGAGAGTGCACGTGGGAGTAAGCAGAAGAGAGAGAGTGCGCGTGGGAGTGAGCAAAAGTGAAAAAGTGCGCTTGGGAGTGAGCAAAAGAGAGACAGTGGACGTGGGTGTGAGAGAGAGAGAGAGTGTGGGAGTGAGAGAGAGTGGTTGCGTGTGGGATTGAGAGAGTGTGTGTGTGGGAGTGAGAGATTGAGAGAAAGTGCACATTGGAGTGAGAGGGAGAGAGAGTGAACGTGGGAGTGAGAGTGAGTGTGTGCGCGGGAATGAGAGAGAGAGTGAAATTACTAGTGAGAGAGCAATAGAGAGTGCGTGTGGGAGTGCGAGAATGAGAGAGTGCGCATGGGAGTGAGAGAGAGAGGGTGTGCGTAGGAGTGAGAGAGAGAGCGTTTGCATGTGGCATTGAGAGAGAGAGAGTGTGCGTGTGGGAGTGAGAGAGAGAGTGCGTGTGGGATTGAGAGAGCGAGAGAGAGTGCTCATGGCAGTGAGAGAGAGAGAGAGTGCACGTGGGAGTGAGAGGGAGAGAGAAAGTGAACGTGGGAGTGAGAGTGATTGTGTGCGTGGGAGTTAGAGAGAGAGTGCGCTTACGAGTGAGAGAGCAAGAGAGAGTGCATGTGGGAGTGCGAGAAAGAGAGAGTGCATTTGGGAGTGAGAGAGAGAGGGTGTGCGTAGGAGTGAGAGAGATAGAGTTTGCACGTGGCATTGAGAGAGAGAGAGTGTGCATGTGGGAGTGAGAGAGAGAGTGCGTGTGGGAGTGAGAGAGCAAGAGAGAGCGCGCATGGCAGTGAGAGAGAGAGAGATTGCACGTGGGACTGAGCGAAAGAGAGAAAGTGCATGTGGGGGTGAGCGATAGAGAGAGAGTGTACGTGGGAGTGAGTGAAAGAGAGAGAGTGCACGTGGGAGTCAGTGGAAGAGAGAGAGTGCGCGTGGGAGTGAGCGAAAGAGAAAAAGTGCGCTTGGGAGTGAACGAATGAGAAAAAGTGCGCTTGGGAGTGAGCGAAAGAGAGAGAGTGGACATGGGTGTGAGAGAGAGAAAGAGTGTGCATGGGAGTGAGAGAGAGAGAGAAAGTGTGCATGTGGCTGAGAGAGAGAGAGAGACAGAGTGCACGTGGAAGTGAGAGAGAGAGTGTGCGCGTGGGAGTGAGAGATAGTGCAGGTGGGAGTGAGATAGAGAGAGAGTGCATGTGGGATTGAGAGAAAGAGTGAGCGTGGGAGTGAGAGGGAGAGTGCGCTTGGGAGTGAGAGAGTAAGAGAAGGTGCACGTGGGAGTGAGAGGGAGAGAGAAAGTAAAAGAGGTCACGTGGGAGTGAGAGAGAGAGAGTGTGTTTGAGTGAGAGAGAGAGGTTGTGTGTGGTAGTGAGAGAGAGAGACTGTGCATGAGAGTGAGAGAGATTGTGCGTGAGAGTGAGCAAAAGAGAGAAAGTGCATGTGGGGGTGAGCGAATGAGAGAGAGTGTGCGTGGGAGTGAGAGAGAGAGTGCGCTTGGGAGTGAGAGGGCGAGAGAAAGTGCATGTGGGAGTGAGAGGGAGAGAGAGAGTGAACGTGGGAGTGAGAGTGAGTGTGTGCGTGGGAGTGAGAGAGAGAGTGCACTTACGAGTGAGAGAGCAAGAGAGAGTGCGCATGGGAGTGAGAGAGAGAGGGTGTGCGTAGGAGTGAGAGAGAGAGAGTTTGCATGTGGCATTGAGAGAGAGAGAGTGTGCGTGTGGGAGTGGGAGAAAGAGTGCGTGTGGGAGTGAGAGAGCGAGAGAGAGTGCGCATGGCAGTGAGAGAGAGAGAGAGTGCACGTGGGAGTGAGAGAAAGAGAGAAAGTGCATGTGGGGGTGAGCGATAGAGAGAGAGTGTACGTGGGAGTGAGTGAAAGAGAGAAAGTGCATGTGGAAGTAAGCGGAAGAGAGAGAGTGCGCGTGGGAGTGAGCAAAAGAGAAAAAGTGCGCTTGGGAGTGAGCGAAAGAGAGAGAGTGGACATGGGTGTGAGGGAGAGAGAGAGTGTGCGTGGGAGTGAGAGAGAGAGAGTGCATGTGGGTGTGAGAGAGAGAGAGAGCATGTGGAAGTGAGAGAGAGTGGTTGAGTGTGGGATTGAGAGAGTGTGCGTGTGGGAGTGAGAGAGTGGGAGAAAGTGCACATGGGAGTGAGAGGGAGAGAGAGAGTGAGAGAGTGCGCGTGGGAGTGAGTGAGAGAGAGAGTGTGTGGGAGTGAGAGATTGAGAGAAGGTGCACGTGGGAGTGAGAGTGAGAGAGAGAGTGAACGTGGGAGTGAGAGTGAGTGTGTGCGCGGGAGTGAGAGAGAGAGTGCGCTTACTAGTGAAAGAGCAATAGAGAGTGCGTGTGGGAGTGCGAGAATGAGAGAGTGCATGTGGGAGTGAGAGAGAGAGGGTGTGCGTAGGATTGAGAGAGAGATAGTTTGCACGTGGCATTGAGAGAGAGAGTGTGCGTGTGGGAGTGAGAGAGAGAGTGCTTGTGGGAGTGAGAGAGCGAGAGAGAGTGCGCATGGCAGTGAGAGAGAGAGAGAGTGCACGTGGGAGTGAGCGAAAGAGAGGAAGTGCATGTGGGGGTGAGCGATAGATAGAGAGTGTACGTGGGAGTGAGCGAAAGAGAAAAATTGCGCTTGGGTGTGAACGAAAGAGGGAGAGTGGACATGGGTGTGAGAGAGAGAAAGAGTGTGCGTGGGAGTGAGAGAGAGAGAAAGAGTGCATGTGGCTGAGAGAGAGAGAGACAGAGTGCACGAGGAAGTGAGAGAGAGAGTGTGCGCGTGGGAGTGAGAGATAGTGCAGGTGGGAGTGAGATAGAGAGAGTGCATGTGGGATTGAGAGAAAGAGTGAGCGTGGGAGTGAGAGGGAGAGTGTGCTGGGAGTGAGAGAGTAAGAGAAGGTGCACGTGGGAGTGAGAGGGAGAGAGAGAGTAAGAGATGTCACGTGGGAGTGAGAGAGAGAGAGTGTGTTTGAGTGAGAGAGAGAGGTTGCGTGTGGGAGTGAGAGAGAGAGAGTGTGCATGAGAGTGAGAGAGAATGTACGTGAGAGTGAGCAAACGAGAGAAAGTGCATGTGGGGGTGAGCGAATGAGAGAGAGTGTGCGTGGGAGTGAGAGAGAGAGTGCACTTACGAGTGAGAGAGCAAGAGAGAGTGCATGTGGGAGTGCGAGAAAGAGAGAGTGCGCGTGGGAGTGAGAGAGAGAGGGTGTGCGTAGGAGTGAGAGAGAGAGAGTTTGCACGTGGCATTGAGAGAGAGAGCGTGTGCATGTGGGAGTGAGAGAAAGAGTGCGTGTGGGAGTGAGAGAGTGAGAGAGAGTGCGCATGGCAGTGAGAGAGAGAGAGAGTGCACGTGGGAGTGAGAGAAAGAGAGAAAGTGCATGTGGGGGTGAGCGATAGAGAGAGAGTGTACGTGGGAGTGAGTGAAAGAGAGAGAGTGCATGTGGGAGTCAGCGGAAGAGAGAGAGTGCGTGTGGGAGTGAGCAAAAGAGAAAAAGTGCGCTTGGGAGTGAGCGAAAGAGAGACAGTGGATGTGGGTGTGAGAGAGAGAGAGCGTGTGCGTGGGACTGAGAGAGAGAGTGCATGTGGGTGAGAGAGAGAGAGAGAGTGTGTGGGAGTGAGAGAGAGTGGTTGCATGTGGGATTGAGAGAGAGCGAGTGTGCGTTTGGGAGTGAGAGAGTGAGAGAATGTCTACATGGGAGTGAGAGGGAGAGAGAGAGTGAGAGAGTGCGCGTGGGAGTGAGAGAGAGACAGAGTGTGTGGGAGTGAGAGAGTGAGAGAAGGTGCATGTGGGAGTGAGAGTGAGAGAGAGAGTGAACGTGGGAGTGAGAGTGAGTGTGTGCATGGGAGTGAGAGGGAGAGTGCGCTTACTAGTGAGAGAGCAATAGAGAGTACGTGTGGGAGTGCGAGAATGAGAGAGTGCGCGTGGGAGTGAGAGAGACATAGTTTGCACGTGGCATTGAGAGAGAGAGAGTGTGCGTGTGGGAGTGAGAGAGAGAGAGTGCGTGTGGGAGTGAGAGAGCGAGGGAGAGTGCACATGGCAGTGAGAGAGAGAGAGAGTGCACGTGGGAGTGAGCGAAAGAGAGAGAGTGTACGTGGGAGTGAGTGAAAGAGAGAACGTGCACGTGGGAGTCAGCGGAAGAGAGAGAGTGCGCGTGGGAGTGAGCAAAAGAGAAAAAGTGCGCTTGGGAGTGAGCGAAAGAGAGAGAGTGGACGTGGGTGCGAGATTGAGAGATAGTGTGCGTGGGACTGAGAGAGAGAGTGCATGTGGGTGTGAGAAGAGAGAGAGAGTGTGTGGGAGTGAGAGAGAGTTGTTGCGTGTGGGATTGAGAGAGAGAGAGTGTGCGTGTGGGAGTGAGAGAGTGAGAGAAGGTGCACTTGGGAGTGAGAGGGAGAGAGAGTGTGAGAGAGTGCGCGTGGGAGTGAGATTGAGAGAGACTGTGAACGTGGGAGTGAGAGTGAGTGTGTGCGTGGGAGTGAGAGAGAGAGTGCGCTTACTAGTGAGAGAGCAATAGAGAGTGCGTGTGGGAGTGAGAGAATGAGATTGTGCGAATGGGAGTGAGAGAGAGAGGGTGTGCGTAGGAGTGAGAGAGAGATAGTTTGCACGTGGCAATGAGAGGGAGAGAGTGTGCGTGTGGGAGTGAGAGAGAGAGTGCGTGTGGGAGTGAGAGAGCGAGAGAGAGTGCACATGGCAGTGAGAGAGATAGAGAGTGCACGTGGGAGTGAGCAAAAGAGAGAAAGTTCATGTGGGGGTGAGCGATAGAGAGAGAGTGCACGTGGGAGTGAGTGAAAGAGAGAGAGTGCACGTGGGAGTCAGCGGAAGAGAGAGAGTGCGCGTGGGAGTGAGCGAAGGAGATAAAGTGCGCTTGGGAGTGAGCGAAAGAGAGAGAGTGGACGTGGGTGTGAGAGAGAGAAAGATTGTGCATGGGAGTGAGAGAGAGAGAGAGTGCTTGTGGCTGTGAGAGAGAGACAGAGTGCAAGTGGGAGTGGAGAGAGAGAGTGCGCATGGGAGTGAGAGAGAGAGTGCGCGTGGGAGTGAGAGAGCGACAGAGAGTGCACTTGGGAGTGAGAGGGAGAGAGAGAGTGAGAGAGTGCACGTGGGAGTGAGAGAGAGAGTGTGCGTGTGGGAGTGAGAGAGAAAGTGAGCTTGGGAGTGAGAGAGTGAGAGAGAGTGCACATGGGAGTGAGAGGGAGAGAGAGAGTGAACGTGGGAGTGAGAGAGTGAGTGTGTGCGTGGGAGTGAGAGAGAGAGTGCATGCGGTTGTGAGAGAGAGAGAGAGTGTGTGGGAGTGAGTGAGAGTGGTTGTGTGTGGGATTGAGAGAGAGAGAGTGTGCATGTGGGAGTGAGAGAGTGAGAGAAGGTGCACATGGGAGTGAGAGGGAGAGAGAGAGTGAACGTGGGCGTGAGAGTGAGTGTGTGCATGGGAATGAGAGAGAGTGTGCTTACTAGTGAGAGAGCAATAGAGAGTGCGTGTGGGATTGCGAGAATGGGAGTGTGCGCATGGGAGTGAGAGAGAGAGGGTGTGCGTAGGAGTGAGAGAGAGATAGTTTGCACGTCGCATTGAGCGAGAGAGAGTGTGCGTGTGGGAGTGAGAGAGAGAGTGTGTTTGGGAGTGAGAGAGTGAGAGAGAGTGCGCATGGCAGTGAGAGAGAGACAGAGTGCACATGGGAGTGAGCGAAAGAGAAAGAGTGTACGTGGGAGTGAGTGAAAGAGAGAGAGTGCACGTGGGAGTCAGCAGAAGAGAGAGAGTGCGCGTGGGAGTGAGCCAAAGAGAAAAAGTGCACTTGGGAATGAGCGAAAGAGAGACAGTGGACGTGGGTGTGAGAGAGAGAGAGAGTGTGTGGGAGTGAGAGAGAGTGGTTGCGTGTGGGATTGAGAGAGAGAGAGTGTGTGTGTGGGAGTGAGAGAGTGAGAAGAGGTGCACATGGGAGTGAGAGGGAGAGAGGGAGTGAGAGAATGTGCGTGGGAGTGAGAGAGAGAGAGAGTGTGTGGGGGTGAGATAGTGAGAGAAGGTGCACGTGGGAGTGAGATTGAGAGAGAATGAACGTGGGAGTGAGAGTGAGTGTGCGCGTGGGAGTGGGAGAGAGAGTGCGCTTACTAGTGAGAGAGCAATAGAGAGTGCGTGTGGGAGTGCCAGAATGAGATAGTGCGAGTGGGAGTGAGAGAGAGAGGGTGTGCGTAGAAGTGAGAGAGAGATAGTTTGCACGTGGCATTGAGAGAGAGAGTGTGCGTGTGGGAGTGAGAGAAAGAGTGCGTGTGGGAGTGAGAGAGCGAGAGAAGGTGCACATGGGAGTGAGCGGGAGAGAGAGAGTGAGAGAGTGCGCGTGGGAGTGAGAGAGAGAGAGAGTGTGTTGGAGTGAGAGAGTGAGAGAAGCTGCACGTGGGAGTGAGAGTGAGAGAGAGAGTGAACGTGGGAGTGAGAGTGAGTGTGTGCGTGGGAATGAGAGAGAGTGCGCTTACTAGTGAGAGAGCAATAGAGAGTGCGTGTGGGATTGCGAGAATGAGAGAGTGCGCATGGGAGTGAGAGAGAGAAGGTGTGCATAGGAGTGAGAGAGAGATAGTTTGCACGTCGCATTGAGAGACAGAGAGTGTGCGTGTGGGAGTGAGAGAGAGTGTGTGTTTGGGAGTGAGAGAGTGAGAGAGAGTGCGCATGGCAGTGAGAGGGAGAGAGTGCACATGGGAGTGAGCGAAAGAGAGAGAGTGCACGTGGGAGTGAGTGAAAGAGATAGAGTGCACGTGGGAGTCAGCGGAAGAGAGAGAGTGCGCGTGGGAGTGAGCCAAAGAGAAAAAGTACACTTGAGAATGAGCGAAAGAGAGACAGTGGACGTGGGTGTGAGAGAGAGAGAGAGTGTGTGTGAGTGAGAGAGAGTGGTTGCGTGTGGGATTGAGAGAAAGAGAGAGTGTGTGTGTGGGAGTGAGAGAGAGAGGGTGTGCGTAGGAGTGAGAGAGAGATAGTTTGCACGTGGCATTGAGAGAGAGCGAGTGCGTGTGGGAGTGAGAGAGAGAGTGCGTGTGGGAGTGAGAGAGCAAGAGAGAGTGCGCATGGCAGTGAGAGAGAGAGAGAGTGCATGTGGGAGTGAGCGAAAGAGAGAAAGTGCATGTGGGGGTGAGCGATAGAGAGAGAGTATACGTGGGAGTGAGTGAAAGAGATAGAGTGCACGTGGGAGTCAGCGGAAGAGAGAGAGTGCGCGTGGGAGTGAGCCAAAGAGAAAAAGTACACTTGGGAATGAGCGAAAGAGAGACAGTGGACGTGGGTCTGAGAGAGAGAGAGAGTGTGTGGGAGTGAGAGAGAGTGGTTGCGTGTGGGATTGAGAGAGAGAGAGTGTGTGTGTGGGAGTGAGAGAGTGAGAAGAGGTGTACATGGGAGTGAGAGGGAGAGAGGGAGTGAGAGAGTGCGCGTGGGAGTGAGATTGAGAGAGAATGAACGTGGGAGTGAGAGTGAGTGTGTGCGTGGGAGTGAGAGAGAGAGTGCGCTTACTATTGAAAGGGCAATAGAGAGTGCGTGTGGGAGTGCGAGAATGAGATAGTGCAAGTGGGAGTGAGTGAGAGAGGGTGTGCGTAGGAGTGAGAGAGAGATAGTTTGCACGTGGCATTGAGAGAGAGCGAGTGCGTGTGGGAGTGAGAGAGAGAGTGCGTGTGGGAGTGAGAGAGCGAGAGAGAGTGCGCATGGCAGTGAGAGAGGGAGAGAGAGAGTGCATGTGGGAGTGAGCGAAAGAGAGAAAGTGCATGTGGGGGTGAGCGATAGAGAGAGAGTGTACGTGGGAGTGAGTGAAAGAGAGAGAGTGCACGTGGGAGTCAGCGGAAGAGAGAGAGTGCGCGTGGGAGTGAGCGAAGGAGATAAAGTGCGCTTGGGAGTGAGCGAAAGAGAGAGAGTGGACGTGGGTGTGAGAGAGAGAGAGAGAGTGTGCGTGGGAGTGAGAGAGAGAGTGCATGTGGGCGTGAGAGATAGAGTGTGTGGGAGTGAGAGAGAGAGAGTGCGCATCGGAGTGAGAGAGAGAGAGTGCGCGTGGGAGTGAGAGAGCGAGAGAGAGTGCACGTGGGAGTGAGAGAGAGAGAGAGTGAGAGAGTGCACGTGGGAGTGAGAGAGAGAGAGTGTGTGGGAGTGAGAGAGAGAGAGTGCGCATCGGAGTGAGAGAGAGACAGTGCGCGTGGGAGTGAGAGAGAGAGTGCACATGGGAGTGAGCTAAAGAGAGAAAGTGCGTGTGGGGGTGAACAAAAGAGAGAGAGTGTGCTTGGGAGTGAGCGAAAGAGAGAGAGTGCACCTGGGTGTGGGTGAAAGAGAGAGAGTGCACATGGGAGTGAGCGAAAGAGAGAGAGTGAGTGCGCGTGGTAGTAAACTAAAGAGAGAGAGCGCATCTGGTTGTGAGAGAGAGAGAGAGTGTGCGTTGAAGTGAGAGAGATAGAGAGTGCATGTGGGTGTGAGAGAGAGAGTGAGTGCATGTGGGATTGAGAGAAAGAGTGCACGTGGGAGTGAGAGGGAGAGTGCGCTTGGGAGTGAGAGAGTAAGAGAAGGTGCACTTGGGAGTGAGAGGGAGAGAGAGAGTGAGAGAGTGTACGTGGGAGTGAGAGAGAGAGAGAGAGTGTTTGAGTGAGAGAGAGAGGTTGCATGTGGGAGTGAGAGAGAGAGAGTGTGCGTGTGGGAGTGAGAGAGCAAGAGAGAGTGTGCATGAGAGTGAGAGAGAGTGTGCATGAGAGTGAGCAAAAGAGAGAAAGTGCGTGTGGGGGTGAGCGAAAGAGAGAGAGTGTGCGTGGGAGTGAGAGAGAGAGTGAGCTTGGGAGTGAGATAGCGAGAGAGAGTGCACGTGGGAGTGAGAGGGAGAGAGAGAGTGAACGTGGGAGTGAGAGTGAGTGTGTGCGTGGGAGTGAGAGAGAGAGTGTGCTTACGAGTGAGAGAGCAAGAGAGAGTGCGTGTGGGAGTGCGAGAAAGAGAGAGTGCGCTTGTGAGTGAGAGAGAGAGGGTGTGCGTAGGAGTGAGAGAGAGAGAGATTGCACGTGGCATCGAGAGAGAGAGAGTGTGCGTGTGGGAGTGAGAGAGAGAGTGCGTGTGGGAGAGAGAGAGCGAGTGAGAGTGCGCATGGCAGTGAGAGGGAGAGAGAGTGCATGTGGGAGTGAGAGAAAGAGAGAAAGTGCATGTGGGGGTGGGCGATAGAGAGAGAGTGTACGTGGGAGTGAGTGAAAGAGAGAGAGTGCACGTGGGAGTCAGCGGAAGAGAGAGAGTGCGCGTGGGAGTGAGCGAAGGAGAAAAAGTGCGCTTGGGAGTGAGCGAAAGAGAGAGAGTGGACGTGGGTGTGAGAGAGAGAGAGAGTGTGTGAGAGTGAGAGAGAGTGGCTACATGTGGGATTGAGAGAGAGAGAGTGTGCGTGTGGGAGTGAGAGAGTGAGGGAAGGTGCACGTGAGAGGGAGAGAGAGAGTGAGAGAGTGCGCGTGGGAGTGAGAGAGAGAGAGAGAGTGTGTGCGGTAGTGAGAGTTTGAGAGAAGGTGCATGTGGGAGTGAGAGTGAGAGAGAGAGAGAGAGAGTGTGCATGTGGGAGTGGGAGAGTGACAGAGAGTGCACATGGCAGTGAGAGGGAGAGAGTGAGAGAGTGCGCGTGGGAGTGAGAGAGAGAGATTGTGTGTGTGGGAGTGAGAGAGGGAGAGAGAGTGCGCATGGGAGTTAGAGAGAGTGTGCGTGAGAGTGAGCAAAAGAGCGAAGGTGAGTGTGGGGGTGAGCGAAAGACAGAGAATGTGCATGGGAGTGAGAGAGCGCGAGAGAGTGCACGTGGGAGTGAGAGAAAGAGAGAGTGCGCGTGGGAATGAGAGAGATAGAGAGTGCGTAGGAGTGAGAGAGAGAGAGTTTGCACCTGGTACTGAGAGAGAGAGCGTGTGCATGTGGGAGTGAGGGAGAGAGAGGAGAATGCCTGTGGGAGAGAGAGAAAGAGAGAGAGTGCGCATGGGAGTGAGAGAGAGAGAGAGTGCATGGGAGTGAGACTGAGAGGTTGCATGTGGGAGTGAGAGAGAGAGGTAGTGTGCGTTTGGGAGTGAGAGAGCGAGAAAGAGTGCGCATGGGAGTGAGAGAGAGAGAGTGCACGTGGGAGTGAGCTAAAGAGAGAAAGTGTGCTTGGGCATGAGCGAAAGAGAAAGAGTGCACGTGGGTGTGAGAGAGAGAAAGAGTGTGCGAGTGAGTGAGAGAGAGAGAGAGAGAGAGTGCATGTGGCTGTGAGATAGAGACAGAATGTGCATGGCAGTGAGAGAGCGAGAGAGAGTGCGCATGGGAATGAGAGAGAGAGAGTGCACATGGGAGTGAGCAAAAGAGAGAAAGTGCATGTGGGGGTGAGCAAAAGAGTGAGATTGTGTGTGGGAGTGAGCGAAAGACAGAGAATGCACGTGGGTTTGGGTGAAAGAGAGAGAGTGCGCATGGGAGTGAGAGAGCGAGGGAGTGCACGTGGGAGTGAGAGGGAGAGAGTGCACATGGGAGTGAGCAAAAGAGAGAAAGTGCATGTGGGGGTGAGAGAGAGAGAGGGTGCATGTGGGATTGAGAGAAAGAGTGCGTGTGGGAGTGAGAGAGTAAGAGAAGGTACACGTGGGAGGGAGAGGGAGAGAGAGAGTGAGAGAGTGTAAGTGGGAGTGAGAGAGAGAGAGTGTGTGTTTGAGTGAGAGAGAGAGGTTGCGTGTGGGAGTGAGAGAGCGAGAGAGAGTGTGCATGAGAGTGAGAGAGAGTGTGCGTGAGAGTGAGCAAAAGAGAGAAAGTGTGTGTGGCGGTGAGCGAAAGAGAGAGAGTGTGCGTGGGAGTGAGAGAGAGAGTGAGCTTGGGAGTGAGAGAGCGAGAGAGAGTGCGCGTGGCAGTGAGAGGGAGAGAGGGAGTGATCGTGGGAGTGAGAGTGAGTGTGTGCGTGGGAGTGAGAGAGAGAGTTCGCTTACAAGTGAGAGAGCAAGAGAGAGTGCGTGTGGGAGCGCGAGAAAGAGAGAGTGCGCTTGTGATTGAGAGTGAGAGTGTGCGTAGGAGTTAGAGAGAGAGAGCGAATGCACGTGTTTGTGAGAGAGAGTGAGAGTGTGCATAGGAGTGAGAGAGAGAGAGTTTGCGCGTGGGAGTGAGAGAGAGAGAGTGTGCATGTGGGAGCGAGAGAGTGTACGCATGGGAGTGAGAGAGCGACAGAGAAAATGCATTGGATTGAGAGAGAGAGTGTGCTTGGGAGTGAGAGAAACAAAGAGAGTGCGCATGGGAGTGAGCAAACGAGAGAAAGTGTGTGTGGGGGTGAGCCAAAGAGAGAGAGAGAGTTCGCGTGGGAGTGAGCAAAAGAGAGAGAATGCACGTGGGAGTGAGAGAGAGAGACAGTGTGCGTGGGAGTGAGAGAGAGAGAGAGTGCATGTGGGTGTGAGTGAGAGAGAGAGAGTGTGGGAGTGAGAGAGAGAGGTTGCGTGTGGGAGTGAGAGAGAGAGAGTGTGCGTGTGGGAGTGAGAGACTGAGAGAAGATGCACGTGGGAGTGAGAGGGAGAGAGAGAGAGAGAGTGAGCGTGGGAGTGAGAGAGAGAGAGAGAGTGAGTGTGTGGTAGTGAGAGAGTGAGAGAAGGTGCACGTGGGAGTGAGAGAGAGAGAGAGTGAGAGAGTGCACGTGGGAGTGAGAGAGAGAGAGTGTGTGGGAGTGAGAGAGAGAGGTTGCGTGTGGGAGTGAGAGAGAGAGAGTGTGTGTGTGGGAGTGAGAGAGGGAGAGACAGTGCGCATGGGATTTAGAGAAAGTGTGCGTGAGAATGAGCAAAAGAGAGAAAGTGCGTGTGGGGGTGAGCGAAAGAGAGAGATTGTGCGTGGGAGTGAGAGAGCGAGAGAGAGAGTGAGCATGGGAGTGAGAGAGAGAGAGTGCGCATGGGAGTGAGAGTGTGCATGGGAGTGAGAGAGCAAGGGAGTGCACGTGGGAGTGAGAGGGAGAAAGGGAGTGAGAGATTGCGCTTGGGAGTGAGAAAGAGAGAGAGAGAGAGTGCGCGTGGGAGTGAGAGAGAGAGAGTGCACATGGGAGTGAGCAAAAGAGAGAAAGTGTGTGTGGGGGTGAGCAAATGAGAGAGAGTGTGCGTGGGAGTGAGCGAAAGAGAGAGAGTGCACTTGGGTGTGGGTGAAAGAGAGAGATGGTGCATGGGAGTGAGCAAAAGAGAGAGAGCGAGTGCGCGTGGGAGTAAGCGAAAGAGAGAGAGTGCACCTGGTTGTGAGAGAGAGAGAGTGTGCGTTTAAGTGAGAGAGATAAAGAGTGCATGTGGGTGTGAGAGAGAGAGAGAGTGCATGTGGGATTGAGAAAAAGAGAGCGCTTGGGAGTGAGAGGGAGAGTGTGCTGGGAGTGAGAGAGTAAGAGAAGGTGCACGTGCGAGTGAGAGGGAGAGAGAGAGTGAGGGTGTGTACGTGGGAGTGAGAGAGAGAGAGAGTGTGTTTGAGTGAGAGAGAGAGGTTGCGTGTGGGAGTGAGAGAGAGAGAGTGTGCGTGTGGGAGTGAGAGAGCGAGAGAGAGTGTGCATGAGAGTGAGAGAGAGTGTGCGTGAGAGTGAGCAAAAGAGAGAAAGTGCATGTGGGGGTGAGCGAAAGAGAGAGAGTGTGCATGGGAGTGAGAGAGAGAGTGAGCTTGGGAGTGAGAGAGCGAGAGAGAGTGCACATGGGAGTGAGAGGGAGTTAGAGAGTGTACGTGCGAGTGAGAGTGAGTGTGTGCGTGGGAGTGAGAGAGAGAGTGCGCTTACAAGTGAGAGAGCATGAGAGAGTGCGTGTGGGAGTGCGAGAAAGAGAGAGTGCGCTTGTGAGTGAGAGAGAGAGGGTGTGCGTAGGAGTGAGAGAGAGAGAGTTTGCACGTGGCATTGAGAGAGAGAGAGTGTGCGTTTGGGAGTGAGAGATAGAGTGCATGTGGGAGTGAGAGAGTGACAGAGATTGCACGTGGTAGTGAGAGGGAGAGAGTGAGAGAGTGCGTGTGGGGGTGAGCGAAAGAGAGAGTGTGGGAGTGAGAGAGCGTGAGAGAGTGCACGTGGGAGTGAGAGAAAGAGAGAGTGCGCGTGGGAGTGAGAGAGATAGAGAGTGCATAGGAGTGAGAGAGAGAGAGTTTGCACCTGCATTGAGAGAGAGAGCGTGTGCATGTGGGAAAGAGGGAGAGAGAGGAGAATGCCTGTGGGAGAGAGAGAAAGAGAGAGAGTGCGCATGGGAGTGAGAGAGAGAGAGAGTGCATGGGAGTGAGACAGAGAGGTTGCATGTGGGAGTGAGAGAGAGAGATAGTGTGCGTGTGGGAGTGAGAGAGCGAGAAAGAGTGCGCATGGGAGTGAGAGAGAGAGAGTGCACGTGGGAGTGAGCGAAAGAGTGAAAGTGCGCTTGGGTGTGAGCGGAAGAGAAAGAGTGCACGTGGGTGTGAGAGAGAGAGAGAGTGTGCGTTGGAGTGAGAGAGATAGAGAGTGCATGTGGGTGCGAGTGAGAGAGACAGTGAGCGTGCATGTGGCTGTGAGAGAGAGACAGAGTGCGCATGGGAGTGAGAGAGAGAGATTGTGCGTGGGAGTGAGAGAGAGAGAGTGCGCATGGGAGTGAGAGAGCGAGGGAGTTCACGTGGGAGTGAGAGGGAGAGAGAGAGTGAGAGACTGCACTTGGGAGTGAGAGAGAGAGAGAGAGAGTGCGTGGTAGTGAGAGAGAGAGAGTGCATATGGGAGTGAGCCAAAGAGAGAAAGTGCGTGTGGGGGTGAGAAAAAGAGAGAGAGTGCGCATGGGAGAGAGAGAGCAAGGGAATGCACGTGGGAGTGAGACGGAGAAAGAGAGTGAGAGAGTGCGCGTGGGAGTGAGGGAAAGAGAGAGAGTGCGGGTGGGATTGAGAGTAAGAGAGAGAGTGCACGTGGGTGTGAGTGAGAGAGAGTGTGCGTGGGAGTGAGAGAGAGAGAGAGTGCCTGTGGGTGTGAGAGCGAGAGAGAGTGCGCATGGGAGTGAGAGAGTGAGGGAGTGCACGTGGGAGTGAGAGGGAAAGAGAGAGTGAGAGACTGCGCTTGGGAGTGAGAGAGAGGGAGAGAGTGCGCGTGGTAGTGAGAGAGAGAGAGTGCATATGGGAGTGAGCCCAAGAGAGAAAGTGCGTGTGTGGGTGAGCAAAAGAGAGAGAGTGCGCATGGGAGAGAGAGAGCAAGGGAGTGCACGTGGGAGTGAGAGGGAGAAAGAGAGTGAGAGATTGCACGTGGGAGTGAGAGAGAGAGTGCACATGGGAGTGAGCAAAAGAGAGAAAGTGTGTGCGGGGGTGAGCAAAAGAGAGAGAGTGTGCGTGGGAGTGAGCGAAAGAGAGAGAGTGCACCTGGGTGTGGGTGAAAGAGAGAGAATGCGCATGGGAGTGAGCGAAAGAGTGAGAGCGAGTGCGCGTGGGAGTAAGCGAAAGAGAGAGTGCACCTGGTTGTGAGAGAGAGAGAGTGTGCGTTTAAGTGAGAGAGATAAAGAGTGCATGTGGGTGTGAGAGAGAGGGAGAGTGCATGTGGGATTGAGAGAAAGAGTGAGCATGGGAGTGAGAGGGATAGTGTGCTGGGAGTGAGAGAGTAAGAGAAGGTGCACGTGCGAGTGAGAGGGAGAGAGAGAGTGTGAGTGAGTAAGTGGGAGTGAGAGAGAGAGAGAGTGTGTTTGAGTGAGAGAGAGAGGTTGCGTGTGGGAGTGAGAGAGAGAGAGTGTGCGTGTGGGAGTGAGAGAGCGAGAGAGAGTGTGCATGAGAGTGAGAGAGGGTGTGCGTGAGAGTGAGCAAAAGAGAGAAAGTGCGTGTGGGGGTGAGCGAAAGAGAGAGAGTGTGCGTGGGAGTGAGAGAGAGAGTGAGCTTGGGAGTGAGAGAGCGAGAGAGAGTGCACGTGGCAGTGAGAGGGAGAGAGTGAACGTGGGAGTGAGAGTGAGTGTGTGCGTGGGAGTGAGAGAGAGAGTGCGCTTACGAGTGAGAGAGCATGAGAGAGTGAGTGTGGGAGTGCGAGAAAGAGAGAGTGCGCTTGTGAGTGAGAGAGAGGGTGTGCGTAGGAGTGAGAGAGAGAGCGTTTGCACGTGGCATTGAGAGAGAGAGAGTGTGCGTATGGGAGTGAGAGAAAGAGTGCGTGTGGGAGTGAGAGAGCGAGAGAGAGTATGCATGGCAGTGAGAGAGAGAGAGAGTGCACGTGGGAGTGAGAGAAAGAGAGAAAGTGCATGTGGGGGTGAGCGATAGAGAGAGAGTGCACGTTGGAGTGAGTGAAAGAGAGAGAGTGCACGTGGGAGTCAGCGGAAGAGAGAGAGTGCACGTGGGAGTGAGCGAAGGAGAAAAAGTGCGCTTGGGAGTGAGCGAAAGAGAGAGAGTGGAGGTGGGTGTGAGAGAGAGAGAGAGTGTGTGGGAGTGAGAGAGGGAGAGAGAGTGCGCATGGGAGTTAGAGAGAGTGTGCGTGAGAGTGAGCAAAAGAGCAAAAGTGCGTGTGGGGCTGAACGAAAGAGAGAGAGTTTGTGTGGGAGTGAGAGAGCGCGAGAGAGTGCACGTGGGAGTGAGAGATATAGAGAGTGCGTAGGAGTGAGAGAGAGAGAGTTTGCACCTGGCATTGAGAGAGAGAGCGTGTGCATGTGGGAGTGAGAGAGAGAGAGAGGAGAATGCCTGTGGGAGAGAGAGAAAGAGAGAGAGTGCGCATGGGAGTGAGAGAGAGTGTGAGTGGATGGGAGAGAGAGAGAGAGAGGTTGCGTGTGGGAGTGAGAGAGAGAGAGATAGTGTGCGTGTGGGAGTGAGAGAGCGAGAAAGAGTGCGCATGGGAGTGAGAGAGAGAGAGAGTGCACGTGGGATTGAGCGAAAGAGAGAAAGTGCGCTTGGGCGTGAGCGAAAGAGAAAGAGTGCACGTGGGTGTGAGAGAGAGAAAGAGTGTGCGTGTGAGTGTGAGAGAGAGAGAGAGAGTGCATGTGGCTGTGAGATGGAGACAGAGTGCGAATGGGACTGAGAGAGCGAGAGAGAGTGCGCATGGGAGTGAGAGAGAGAGAGAGAGAGTGCGCGTGGTAGTAAGAGAGAGAGAGTGCATATGGGAGTGAGCCCAAGAGAGAAAGTGCGTGTGGGGGTGAGCAAAAGAGAGAGAGTGCGCATGGGAGAGAGAGAGCAAGGGAGTGCACGTGGGAGTGAGAGGGAGAAAGAGAGTGAGATTGCACGTGGGAGTGAGAGAGAGAGAGTGCACATGGGAGTGAGCAAAAGAGAGAATGTGTGTGCGGGGGAGAGCAAAAGAGAGAGAGTGTGCGTGGGAGTGAGCGAAAGAGAGATAGTGCACGTGGGTGTGGGTGAAAGAGAGAGATTGCGCATGGGAGTGAGCGAAAGAGTGAGAGCGAGTGCGCGTGGGAGTAAGCGAAAGAGAGAGAGTGCACCTGGTTGTGAGAGAGAGAGAGAGTGTGCTTTTAAGTGAGAGAGATAAAGAGTGCATGTGGGTGTGAGAGAGAGAGAGAGTGCATGTGGGATTGAGAGAAAGAGTGCGCATGGGAGTGAGAGGGACAGTGTGCTGGGAGTGAGAGAGTAAGAGAAGGTGCACATGCGAGTGAGAGGGAGAGAGATGGTGTGAGTGAGTAAGTGGGAGTGAGAGAGAGAGAGAGTGTGTTTGAGTGAGAGAGAGCGGTTGCGTGTGGGAGTGAGAGAGAGAGAGTGTGCGTGTGGGAGTGAGAGAGCGAGAGAGAGTGTGCATGAGAGTGAGAGAGGGTGTGCGTGAGAGTGAGCAAAAGAGAGAAAGTACGTGTGGGGGTGAGCGAAAGAGAGAGAGTGTGCGTGGGAGTGAGAGAGAGAGTGAGCTTGGGAGTGAGAGAGCGAGAGAGAGCGCACGTGGCAGGAAGAGGGAGAGTGAGAGTGAACGTGGGTGTGAGAGTGAGTGTGTGCGTGGGAGTGAGAGAGAGAGTGCGCTTACGAGTGAGAGAGCATGAGAGAGTGCGTGTGGGAGTGCGAGAAAGAGAGAGCGCGCTTGTGAGTGAGAGAGAGAGGGTGTGCGTAGGAGTGAGAGAGAGAGAGTTTACACGTGGCATTGAGAGAGAGAGAGTGTGCGTGTGGGAGTGATAGAGAGTGTGCATGTGGGAGCGTGAGAGAGTCCGTGGGAGTGAGAGAGAGAGAGTGCAAGTGGGTGTGAGCAAAAGAGAAAGAGTGCATGTGGGTGTGAGAGAGAGAAAGAGTGTGCGTGCGAGTGAGAGAGAGAGAGAGAGAGTGCATGTGTCTGTGAGAGAGATAAAGAGTGCACGTGGGAGTGATAGAGAGAGTGTGCTTGGGAGTGAGAGAGTGAGTGAAGGTGCACATGGGAGTGAGAGAGAGGGAGCATGAGAGAGTCCGCGAGGGAGTGAGGGAAAGAGAGAGAGTGCGGGTGGGATTGAGATTAAAAGAGAGAATGCACGTGGGAGTGAGAGAAAGAGAGAGAATGCATGTGGGAGTGAGAGAAAGAGAGAGAGTGCGCATGGGAGTGAGAGAGAGTGGTTGCGTGTGGGAGTGAGAGAGAGAGTGTGCATGTGGGTGTGAGAGAGCGAGAGAGAGTGCGCATGGCAGTGAGAGGGAGAGAGAGTACACGTGGGAGTGAGCGAAAGAGAGAAAGTGCATGTGGGGGTGAGCGATAGAGAGAGATTGTACGTGGGAGGGAGTGAAAGAGAGAGAGTGCACGTGGGAGTCAGCGGAAGAGAGAGAGTGTGCGTGGGAGTGAGCGAAGGAGATAAAGTGTGCTTGGGAGTGAGCGAAAGAGAGAGAGTGGACGTGGGTGTGAGAGAGAGAAAGAGTGTGCATGGGAGTGAGAGAGAGAGAGAGAGTGCTTGTGGCTGTGAGAGAGAGACAGAGTGCAAGTGGGAGTGAGAGAGAGAGATTGCGCATGGGCTTGAGAGGGAGAGAGTGCACGTGGGAGTGAGAGAGCGACAGAGAGTGCACGTGGGAGTGAGAGGGAGAGAGAGAGTGAGTGAGTGCGCGTGGGAGTGAGAGAGAGAGAGAGTGGGTGGGAGTGAGAGAGTGAGAGAAGATGCACGTGGGAGTGAGAGTGAGAGAGTGTGCATGTGGGAGTGAGAGAGAGAGTGAGCTTGGGATTGAGAGAGCGAGAGAGAGTGCACGTGGGAGTGAGAGGGAGAGAGAGAGTGAACGTGGGAGTGAGAGTGAGTGTGTGCATGGGAGTTAGAGAGAGAGTGCGCTTACGAGTGAGAGAGCAAGAGAGAGTGCATGTGGGAGTGCGAGAAAGAGAGAGTGCATTTGGGAGTGAGAGAGAGAGGGTGTGCGTAGGAGTGAGAGAGAGAGAGTTTACACGTGGCATTGAGAGAGAGAGAGTGTGCGTGTGGGAGTGAAAGAGAGAGTGCGTGTGGGAGTGAGAGAGTGAGAGAGAGTGCGCTAGGCAGTGAGAGAGAGAGTGCACGTGGGAGTGAGCGAAAGAGAGAAAGTGCATGTGGGGTTGAGTGATAGAGAGAGAGTGTACGTGGGAGTGAGTGAAAGAGAGAGAGTGCACGTGGGAGTCAGCGGAAGAGAGAGACTGCGCGTGGGAGTGAGCGAAAGAGAAAAAGTGCGCTTGGGAGTGAGCGAAAGAGAGAGTGTGCTTGTGGCTGTGAGAGAGAGACAGAGTGCATGTGGGAGTGAGAGAGAGAGAGTGCGCGTGGGAGTGAGAGAGAGAGAGTGTGTGGTAGTGAGAGAAGGTGCACGTGGGAGTGAGAGTGAGAGAGAGAGAGTGAGTGTGCATGTGGGAGTGAGAGAGTGACAGAGACTGCACCTGGCAGTGAGAGGGAGAGAGTGAGAGAGTGCACGTGGGAGTGATAGAGAGAGAGAGTGTGCATGGGAGTGAGAGAAAGAGAGAGATTGCACGTCGGTTTGGGTGAAAGAGCGAGAGTGCGCATGGGAGTGAGCGAAAGAGAGAGAGTGCACCTGGTTGTGAGAGAGAGAGAGAGAGTGCGTTGGAGTGAGCGAGATAGAGAGTGCATGTGGGTGTGAGAGAGAGAGAGAGTGGGATTGAGAGAAAGAGTGTGCATGGGAGTGAGATGGAGAGTGCGCTTGGGAGTGAGAGAGTAAGAGAAGGTGTACGTGGGAGTGATAGGTAGAGAGGGAGTTAGAGAGTGCACATGGGTGCGAGAGAGAAAGTGTGTTTGAGTGAGAGAGAGAGGTTGCGTGTGGGAGTGAGAGAGCGAGAGAGAGTGTGCATGAGAGTGAGAGAGAGTGTGCTTGAGAGTGAGCAAAAGAGAGAAAGTGCGTGTGGGGGTGAGCGAAAGATAGAGAGTGTGCGTGGGAGTTAGAGAGAGAGTGAGCTTGGGAGTGAGAGAGCGAGAGAGACTGCACATGGGAGTGAGAGGGCGAGAGAGAGTGAACGTGGGAGTGAGAGTGAGTGTGTGCGTTGGAGAGAGAGAGAGATTGCGCTTACTAGTGAGAGAGCATGCGAGAGTGCGTGTGGGAGTGCGAGAATGAGAGAGTGCACGTGGGAGTGAGGGAGAGAGTGCGTGTGTGGGAGTGAGAGAGAGATGTTGCGTGTGGGAGTGAGAGAGAGAGAGTGTGTGTGTGGGAGTGAGAGAGGGAGAGACAGTGCGCATGGGAGTTACAGAGAGTGTGCGTGAGAGTAAGCAAATGAGAGAAAGTGCGTGTGGGAGTGAGCGAAAGAGAAAGAGTGTGCTTGAGTGTGAGCGGAAGAGAGAGAGTGGAGCTGGGTGTGAGAGAGAGAAAGAGTGTGCGTGGGAGTGAGAGAGAGAGAATGCGCGTGGGAGTGAGAGAGAGAGAGTGCACGTGGGAGTGAGAGAGGTAGAGAGAGTGCATGTGGCTGTTTGAGAGAGACAGAGTGCACGTGGGAGTGAGAGAGAGAGAATGCGCATGGGAGTGAGAGAGAGAGAGTGCACGTGGGAGTGAGAGAGTGAGAGACAGCGTGCGTGGGAGTGAGGGAAAGAGAGAGAGTGCGGGTGGGATTGAGATTAAGGTAGAGAGTGCAGGTGGGGGTGAGAGAAAGAGAGAGAATGCCTGTGGGAGAGAGAGGGAGAGAGAGAGTGCACATGGGAGTGAGAGAGAGAGAGTGTGTGTGTGGGAGTGAGAGAGCGAGAAAGAGTGCACATGGGAGTGAGAGAGAGAAAGTGCAAGTGGGAGTGAGCGAAAGAGAGAAAGTGCGCTTGGGTGTGAGCGAAAGAGAAAGAGTGCATGTGGGTGTGGGAGAGAGAAACAGTGTGCGTGTGAGTGAGAGAGAGAGAGAGAGTGCATGTGTCTGTGAGAGAGAGACAGAGTGCGCATGGGAGTGAGAGAGAGAGAGTGCACGTGGGAGTGAGAGAGAGAGTGTGCATGGGAGTGAGAGAGCGAGAGAGAGTGCACGTGGGAGTGAGAGGGAGAGAGAGAGTGAACGTGGGAGTGAGAGTGAGTGCGTGCGTGGGAGTTAGAGAGAGAGTGCGCTTACGAGTGAGAGAGCAAGAGAGAGTGCATGTGGGAGTGCGAGAAAGAGAGGGTGCATTTGGGAGTGAGAGAGAGAGGGTGTGCGTAGGAGTGAGAGAGAGAGAGTTTACACGTGGCATTGAGAAAGAGAGAGTGTGCATGAGAGTGAGAGAGAGTGTGCGTGAGAGTGAGCAAAAGAGAGAAAGTGCGTGTGGGGCTGAGCGAAAGAGAAAGAGTGTGCGTGGGAGTGAGAGAGCGAGAGAGACTGCACATGGGAGTGAGAGGGAGAGAGAGAGTGAACGTGAGAGTGAGAGTGAGTCTGTGCGTTGGAGTGAGAGAGAGATTGCACTTACTAGTGAGAGAGCATGCGAGAGTGCGTGTGGGAGTGCGAGAATGAGAGACTGCGCGTGGGAGTGAGGGAGAGAGTGCGTGTGTGGGAGTGAGAGAGAGAGAGAGTGTGTGTGGGAGTGAGAGAGGGAGAGACAGTGCGCATGGGAGTTACAGAGAGTGTGCGTGAGAGTAAGCAAATGAGAGAAAGTGTGTGTGGGGGTGTGCGAAAGAGAGAGTTTGTGCGTGGGAGTGAGAGAGCGAGAGAGAGTGCACGTGGGAGTGAGAGAAATACAGAGTGCGCATGGGAGTGAGAGAGTTAGAGAGTGCATTGGAATTAGAGAGAGAGAGAGTTTGCACCTGGCATTGAGAGAGAGAGCGTATTGCATGTGGGAGTGAGAGAGAGAGTGCGTGTGGGAGTGAGAGAGCGAGAGAGTACTCATGGCAGTGAGAGAGAGAGAGTGTGCGTGAGAGTGAGAGAAAGAGAGTGAGTGCGTGAGGGAGTGAGAGAGCGAGAGTGTAGTTGGGAGTGAGCAAAAGGGAGAAAGTGCATGTAGGGGTGAGCGAAAGAGAGTGAGTGTACGTGGGAGTGAGTGAAAGAGAGAGAGTGCACGTGGGAGTCAGCAGAAGAGAGAGAGTGCGCGTGGGAGTGAGCGAAAGAGAAAGAGTGTGCTTGAGTGTTAGCGAAAGAGAGAGAGTGGAGCTGGGTGTGAGAGAGAGAAAGAGTGTGCGTGGGAGTGAGAGAGAGAGAATGCGCGTGGGAGTGAGAGAGAGAGAGTGCACGTGGGAGTGAGAGAGGGAGAGAGAGTGCATGTGGCTGTTTGAGAGAGACAGAGTGCACGTGGGAGTGAGAGAGAGAGAATGCGCATGGGAGTGAGAGAGAGAGAGTGCACGTGGGAGTGAGAGAGTGAGAGAGAGTGCACGTGGGAGTGAGGGAGAGAGTGCGTGTGTGGGAGTGAGAGAGAGATGTTGCGTGTGGGAGTGAGAGAGAGAGAGTGTGTGTGTGGGAGTGAGAGAGGGAGAGACAGTGCACATGGGAGTTACAGAGAGTGTGCGTGAGAGTAAGCAAATGAGAGAAAGTGTGTGTGGGTGTGTGCGAAAGAGAGAGTTTGTGCGTGGGAGTGAGAGAGCGAGAGAGAGTGCACGTGGGAGTGAGAGAAAGACAGAGTGCGCGTGGGAGTGAGAGAGTTAGAGAGTGCATTGGAATTAGAGAGAGAGAGAGTTTGCACCTGGCATTGAGAGAGAGAGCGTATTGCATGTGGGAGTGAGAGAGAGAGTGCGTGTGGGAGTGAGAGAGCGAGAGAGTACTCATGGCAGTGAGAGAGAGAGAGAGTGTGCATGAGAGTGAGAGAAAGAGAGTGAGTGCGTGAGGGAGTGGGAGAGCGAGAGTGCAGGTGGGAGTGAGCAAAAGAGAGAAAGTGCATGTAGGGGTGAGCGAAAGAGAGTGAGTGTACGTGGGAGTGAGTGAAAGAGAGAGAGTGCACGTGGGAGTCAGCGGAAGAGAGAGAGTGTGTGTGGGAGTGAGCGAAAGAGAAAGAGTGTGCTTAAGTGTTAGCGAAAGAGAGAGAGTGGAGCTGGGTGTGAGAGAGAGAAAGAGTGTGCGTGGGAGTGAGAGAGAGAGAATGCGCGTGGGAGTGAGAGAGAGAGAGTGCACGTGGGAGTGAGAGAGGGAGAGAGAGTGCATGTGGATGTTTGAGAGAGACAGAGTGCACGTGGGAGTGAGAGAGAGAGAATGCGCATGGGAGTGAGAGAGAGAGAGTGCACGTGGGAGTGAGAGAGTGAGAGAGAGTGTGCGTGGGAGTGAGAGAGTGAGAGAGAGTGTGCGTGGGAGTGAGGGAAAGAGAGGGTGTGCTGGTGGGATTGAGATTAAGATAGAGAGTGCAGGTGGGGGTGAGAGAAAGAGAGAGAATGCCTGTGGGAGAGAGAGGGAGAGAGAGAGTGCACATGGGAGTGAGTGAGAGAGAGTGTGCGTGTGGGAGTGAGAGAGCGAGAAAGAGTGCACTTGGGAGTGAGAGAGAGAGAGTGCAAGTGGGAGTGAGCAAAAGAGAGAAAGTGCGCTTGGGTGTGAGCGAAAGAGAAAGAGTGCATGTGGGTGTGAGAGAGAGAAAGAGTTTGCGTGCGAGTGAGAGAGAGAGAGAGAGTGCATGTGTCTGTGAGAGAGAGACAGAGTGCGCATGGGAGTGAGGGAGAGAGAGTGCACGTGGGAGTGAGAGAGAGAGTGCGCATGGGAGTGAGAGAGCGAGAGTGAGTGCACGTGGGAGTGAGAGGGAGAGAGAGATTGAACGTGGGAGTGAGAGTGAGTGTGTGCGTGGGAGTTAGAGAGAGAGTGCGCTTACGAGTGAGAGAGCAAGAGAGAGTGCATGTGGGAGTGCGAGAAAGAGAGAGTGCCTTTGGGAGTGAGAGAGAGAGGGTGTGCGTAGGAGTGAGAGAGAGAGAGTTTACACGTGGCATTGAGAGAGAGAGAGTGTGCGTGTGGGAGTGAGAGAGAGAGTGCGTGTGGGAGTGAGAGAGTGATAGAGAGTGTGCTAGGCAGTGAGAGAGAGAGAGTGCACGTGGGAGTGAGCAAAAGAAAGAAAGTGCATGTGGGGTTGAGCGATAGAGAGAGTGTGTACGTGGGAGTGAGTGAAAGAGAGAGAGTGCACGTGGGAGTCAGCGGAAGAGAGAGACTGCGCATGGGAGTGAGCGAAAGAGAAAAAGTGCGCTTGGGAGTGAGCGAAAGAGAGAGTGTGCTTGTGGCTGTGAGAGAGAGACAGAGTGCACGTGGGAGTGAGAGAGAGAGTGCGCGTGGGAGTGAGAGAGTAGAGTGTGTGGTAATGAGAGAGTGAGAGAAGGTGCACGTGGGAGTGAGAGTGAGAGAGAGAGAGAGAGTGTGCATGTGGGAGTGAGAGAGTGACAGAGAGTGCACGTGGCAGTGAGAGGGAGAGAGTGACAGAGAGTGCACGTGGGAGTGATAGAGAGAGAGAGTGTGCGTGGGAGTGAGAGAGAGAGAGAGCATATGGGAGTGAGCCAAAGAGAGAATGTGCGTGTGGGGGTGAGCAAAAGAGAGAGAGTGCGCATGGGAGTGAGCGAAAGAGAGAGAGTGCACCTGGTTGTGAGAGAGAGAGAGAGTGTGCGTTGGAGTGAGCGAGATAGAGAGTGCATGTGGGTGTGAGAGAGAGAGAGAGTGGGATTGAGAGAAAGAGTGCGCATGGGAGTGAGAGGGAGAGTGCGCTTGGGAGTGAGAGAGTAAGAGAAGGTGCACATGGGAGTGATAGGTTGAGAGGGAGTGAGAGAGTGCACATGGGAGCGAGAGAGAAAGTGTGTTTGAGTCAGAGAGAGAGGTTGCGTGTGGGAGTGAGAGAGCGAGAGAGAGTGTGCATGAGAGTGAGAGAGAGTGTGCGTGAGAGTGAGCAAAAGAGAGAAAGTGCGTGTGGGGGTGAGCGAAAGAGAGAGAGTGTGCGTGGGAGTGAGAGAGAGAGTGAGCTTGGGAGTGAGAGAGCGAGAGAGACTGCACATGGGAGTGAGAGGGAGAGAGAGAGTGAACGTGGGAGTGAGAGTGAGTGTGTGCGTTGGAGTGAGAGAGAGATTGCGCTTACTAGTGAGAGAGCATGCGAGAGTGCGTGTGGGAGTGCGAGAATGAGAGAGTGCACGTGGGAGTGAGGGAGAGAGTGCCTGTGTGGGAGTGAGAGAGAGATGTTGCGTGTGGGAGTGAGAGAGAGAGAGTGTGTGTGTGGGAGTGAGAGAGGGAGAGACAGTGCGCATGGGAGTTACAGAGAGTGTGCGTGAGAGTAAGCAAATGAGAGAAAGTGCATGTGGGGGTGTGCGAAAGAGAGAGTTTGTGCGTGGGAGTGAGAGAGCGAGAGAGAGTGCACGTGGGAGTGAGAGAAAGAGAGAGTGCGCGTGGGAGTGAGAGGGAGAGAGAGTGCACGTGGGAGTGAGCAAAAGAGAGAAAGTGCATGTGGGGGTGAGCGATAGAGAGAGAGTGTACGTGGGAGTGCGTGAAAGAGAGAGATTGCACGTGGGAGTCAGCAGAAGAGAGAGAGTGCGCGTGGGAGTGAGCGAAAGAGAAAGAGTGTGCTTGGGTGTGAGCGAAAGAGAGATAGTGGAGCTGGGTGTGAGAGAGAGAAAGAGTGTGCGTGGGAGTGAGAGAGAGAGAATGCGCGTGGGAGTGAGAGAGAGAGTGCACGTGGGAGTGAGAGAGAGAGAATGCGCATGGGAGTGAGAGAGAGAGAGTGCACGTGGGAGTGAGCCAAAGAGAGAAAGTGCGTGTGGGGGTGAGCAAAAGAGAGAGAGTGCGCATGGCAGTGAGAGGGAGAGAGAGTGCACGTGGGAGTGAGCAAAAGAGAGAAAGTGCATGTGGGGGTTAGCGATAGAGAGAGAGTGTACGTGGGAGTGAGTGAAAGAGAGAGAGTGCACGTGGGAGTCAGCGGAAGAGAGAGAGTGCGCGTGGGAGTGAGCGAAAGAGAAAGAGTGTGCTTGGGTGTGAGCGAAAGAGAGAGAGTGGAGCTGGGTGTGAGAGAGAGAAAGAGTGTGCGTGGGAGTGAGAGAGAGAGAATGCGCGTGGGAGTGAGAGAGAGAGTGCACGTGGGAGTGAGAGAGAGAGAATGCGCATGGGAGTGAGAGAGAGAGAGTGCACGTGGGAGTGAGCCAAAGAGAGAAAGTGCGTGTGGGGGTGAGCAAAAGAGAGAGAGTGCGCATGGCAGTGAGAGGGAGAGAGAGTGCACGTGGGAGTGAGCAAAAGAGAGAAAGTGCATGTGGGGGTTAGCGATAGAGAGAGAGTGTACGTGGGAGTGAATGAAAGAGAGAGAGTGCACGTGGGAGTCAGCGGAAGAGAGAGAGTGCGCGTGGGAGTGAGCGAAAGAGAAAGAGTGTGCTTGGGTGTGAGCGAAAGAGAGAGAGTGGAGCTGGGTGTGAGAGAGAGAAAGAGTGTGCGTGGGAGTGAGAGAGAGAGAATGCGCGTGGGAGTGAGAGAGAGAGTGCACGTGGGAGTGAGAGAGAGAGAATGCGCATGGGAGTGAGAGAGAGAGAGTGCACGTGGGAGTGAGCCAAAGAGAGAAAGTGCGTGTGGGGGTGAGCAAAAGAGAGAGAGTGCGCACGGCAGTGAGAGGGAGAGAGAGTGCACGTGGGAGTGAGCAAAAGAGAGAAAGTGCATGTGGGGGTTAGCGATAGAGAGAGAGTGTACGTGGGAGTGAGTGAAAGAGAGAGAGTGCACGTGGGAGTCAGCGGAAGAGAGAAAGTGCGCGTGGGAGTCAGCGAAAGAGAAAGAGTGTGCTCGGGTGTGAGCGAAAGAGAGAGAGTGGAGCTGGGTGTGAGAGAGAGACAGAGTGCACGTGGGAGTGAGAGAGAGAGTGCGCGTGGGAGTGATAGAGTTGAGTGTGTGGTAGTGAGAGAGTGAGAGAAGGTGCACGTGGGAGTGAGAGTGAGAGAGACAGAGAGAGAGTGTGCATGTGGGAGTGATAGAGTGACAGAGAGTGCACGTGGCAGTGAGAGGGAGAGAGTGACAGAGAGTGCACGTGGGAGTGATAGAGAGAGAGAGTGTGCGTGGGAGTGAGAGAGAGAGAGAGCATATGGGAGTGAGCCAAAGAGAGAATGTGCGCGTGGGGGTGAGCAAAAGAGAGAGAGTGCGCATGGGAGTGAGCGAAAGAGAGAGAGTGCACCTGGTTGTGAGAGAGAGAGAGAGTGTGCGTTGGAGTGAGCGAGATAGAGAGTGCATGTGGGTGTGAGAGAGAGAGAGAGAGTGGGATTGAGAGAAAGAGTGCGCATGGGAGTGAGAGGGAGAGTGCGCTTGGGAGTGAGAGAGTAAGAGAAGGTGCACATGGGAGTGATAGGTTGAGAGGGAGTGAGAGAGTGCACATGGGAGCGAGAGAGAAAGTGTGTTTGAGTGAGAGAGAGAGGTTGCGTGTGGGAGTGAGAGAGCGAGAGAGAGTGTGCATGAGAGTGAGAGAGAGTGTGCGTGAGAGTGAGCAAAAGAGAGAAAGTGCGTGTGGGGGTGAGCGAAAGAGAGAGAGTGTGCGTGGGAGTGAGAGAGAGAGTGAGCTTGGGAGTGAGAGAGCAAGAGAGACTGCACATGGGAGTGAGAGGGAGAGAGAGAGTGAACGTGGGAGTGAGAGTGAGTGTGTGCGTTGGAGTGAGAGAGAGATTGCGCTTACTAGTGAGAGAGCATGCGAGAGTGCGTGTGGGAGTGCGAGAATGAGAGAGTGCGCCTGGGAGTGAGGGAGAGAGTGCGTGTGTGGGAGTGAGATAGAGATGTTGCGTGTGGGAGTGAGAGAGAGAGAGTGTGTGTGTGGGAGTGAGAGAGGGAGAGACAGTGCGCATGGGAGTTACAGAGAGTGTGCGTGAGAGTAAGCAAATGAGAGAAAGTGCGTGTGGGGGTGTGCGAAAGAGAGAGTTTGTGCGTGGGAGTGAGAGAGCGAGAGAGAGTGCACGTGGGAGTGAGAGAAAGAGAGAGTGCGCGTGGGAGTGAGAGGGAGAGAGAGTGCACGTGGGAGTGAGCAAAAGAGAGAAAGTGCATGTGGGGGTGAGCTTTAGAGAGAGAGTGTACGTGGGAGTGAGTGAAAGAGAGAGATTGCACGTGGGAGTCAGCGGATGAGAGAGAGTGCGCGTGGGAGTGAGCGAAAGAGAAAGAGTGTGCTTGGGTGTGAGCGAAAGAGAGATAGTGGACCTGGGTGTGAGAGAGAGAAAGAGTGTGCGTGGGAGTGAGAGAGAGAGAATGCGCGTGGGAGTGAGAGAGAGAGTGCACGTGGGAGTGAGAGAGAGAGAATGCGCATGGGAGTGAGAGAGAGAGAGTGCACTTGGGAGTGAGCCAAAGAGAGAAAGTGCGTGTGGGGGTGAGCAAAAGAGAGAGAGTGCGCATGGCAGTGAGAGGGAGAGAGAGTGCACGTGGGAGTGAGCAAAAGAGAGAAAGTGCATGTGGGGGTTAGCGATAGAGAGAGAGTGTACGTGGGAGTGAGTGAAAGAGAGAGAGTGCACGTGGGAGTCAGCGGAAGAGAGAGAGTGCGCGTGGGAGTGAGCGAAAGAGAAAGAGTGTGCTTGGGTGTGAGCGAAAGAGAGAGAGTGGAGCTGGGTGTGAGAGAGAGAAAGAGTGTGCGTGGGAGTGAGAGAGAGAGAATGCGCGTGGGAGTGAGAGAGAGAGTGCACGTGGGAGTGAGAGAGAGAGAATGCGCATGGGAGTGAGAGAGAGAGAGTGCACGTGGGAGTGAGCCAAAGAGAGAAAGTGCGTGTGGGGGTGAGCAAAAGAGAGAGAGTGCGCATGGCAGTGAGAGGGAGAGAGAGTGCACGTGGGAGTGAGCAAAAGAGAGAAAGTGCATGTGGGGGTTAGCGATAGAGAGAGAGTGTACGTGGGAGTGAGTGAAAGAGAGAGAGTGCACGTGGGAGTCAGTGGAAGAGAGAGAGTGCGCGTGGGAGTGAGCGAAAGAGAAAGAGTGTGCTTGGGTGTGAGCGAAAGAGAGAGAGTGGAGCTGGGTGTGAGAGAGAGAAAGAGTGTGCGTGGGAGTGAGAGAGAGAGAATGCGCGTGGGAGTGAGAGAGAGAGTGCACGTGGGAGTGAGAGAGAGAGAATGCGCATGGGAGTGAGAGAGAGAGAGTGCACGTGGGAGTGAGCCAAAGAGAGAAAGTGCGTGTGGGGGTGAGCCAAAGAGAGAGAGTGCGCACGGCAGTGAGAGGGAGAGAGAGTGCACGTGGGAGTGAGCAAAAGAGAGAAAGTGCATGTGGGGGTTAGCGATAGAGAGAGAGTGTACGTGGGAGTGAGTGAAAGAGAGAGAGTGCACGTGGGAGTCAGCGGAAGAGAGAGAGTGCGCGTGGGAGTCAGCGAAAGAGAAAGAGTGTGCTTGGGTGTGAGCGAAGGAGAGAGAGTGGAGCTGGGTGTGAGAGAGAGAAAGAGTGTGCGTGGGAGTGAGAGAGAGAGAATGCGCGTGGGAGTGAGAGAGAGAGTGCACGTGGGAGTGAGAGAGAGAGAGAGAGTGCACCTGGTTGTGAGAGAGAGAGAGAGAGTGTGCGTTGGAGTGAGAGAGATAGAGAGTGCATGTGGGTGTGAGAGAGAGAGAGAGTGGGATTGTGAGAAAGAGTGCGCATGGGAGTGAGAGGGAGAGTGCGCTTCGGAGTGAGAGAGTCAGAGAAGGTGCACGTGGGAGTGATAGGTAGAGAGGGAGTTAGAGAGTGCACATGGGAGCGAGAGAGAAAGTGTGTTTGAGTGAGAGAGAGAGAGGTTGCGTGTGGGAGTGAGAGAGCGAGAGAGAGTGTGCATGAGAGTGAGAGAGAGTGTGCGTGAGAGTGAGCAAAAGAGAGAAAGTGCGTGTGGGGATAAGCGAAAGAGAGAGAGTGTGCGTGGTAGTGAGAGAGAGAGTGAGCTTGGGAGTGAGAGAGCGAGAGAGACTGCACATGGGAGTGAGAGGGAGAGAGAGAGTGAACGTGGGAGTGAGAGTGAGTGTGTGCGTTGGAGTGAGAGAGAGTTTGCGCTTACTAGTGAGAGAGCATGAGAGAGTGCGTGTGGGAGTGCGAGAATGAGAGAGTGCGCCTGGGAGTGAGGGAGAGAGTGCGTGTGTGGGAGTGAGAGAGAGATGTTGCGTGTGGGAGTGAGAGAGAGAGAGTGTGTGTGTGGGAGTGAGAGAGGGAGAGACAGTGCGCATGCGAGTTACAGAGAGTGTGCGTGAGAGTAAGCAAATGAGAGAAAGTGCGTGTGGGGGTGTGCGAAAGAGAGTGTTTGTGCGTGGGAGTGAGAGAGCGAGAGAGAGTGCACGTGGGAGTGAGAGAAAGAGAGAGTGCGCGTGGGAGTGAGAGAGATAGAGAGTGCGTAGGAATGAGAGAGAGAGAGTTTGCACCTGGCATTGAGAGAGAGAGCGTGTTGCATGTGGGTGTGAGAGAGAGAGTGCGGGTGGGAGTGAGAGAGCGAGAGAGTACTCATGGCAGTGAGAGAGAGAGAGAGTGTGCGTGAGAGTGAGAGAAAGAGAGTGAGTGCGTGAGGGAGTGAGAGAGCGAGAGTGCAGGTGGGAGTGAGCAAAAGAGAGAAAGTGCATGTAGGGGTGAGCGAAAGAGAGTGAGTGTACGTGGGAGTGAGTGAAAGAGAGAGAGTGCACGTGGGAGTCAGCGGAAGAGAGAGAGTGCGCATGGGAGTGAGCGAAAGAGAAAGAGTGTGCTTGGGTGTGAGCGAAAGAGAGAGAGTGGAGCTGGGTGTGAGAGAGAGAAAGAGTGTGCGTGGGATTGAGAGAGAGAGAATGCGCGTGGGAGTGAGAGAGAGAGTGCACATGGGAGTGAGAGAGGGAGAGAGAGTGCATGTGGCTGTTTGAGAGAGACAGAGTGCACGTGGGAGTGAGAGAGAGAGAATGCGCATGGGAGTGAGAGAGAGAGAGTGCACGTGGGAGTGAGAGAGTGAGAGAGAGTGCGCGTGGGAGTGAGGGAGAGAGTGCGTGTGATGGAGTGAGAGAGAGATGTTGCGTGTGGGAGTGAGAGAGAGAGTGTGTGTGTGTGGGAGTGAGGGAAAGAGAGAGAGTGCGGGTGGGATTGAGATTAAGATAGAGAGTGCAGGTGGGGGTGAGAGAAAGAGAGAGAATGCCTGTGGGAGAGAGAGGGAGAGAGAGAGTGCACATGGGAGTGAGAGAGAGAGAGTGTGCGTGTGGGAGTGAGAGAGCGAGAAACAGTGGACATG
This sequence comes from Carcharodon carcharias, assembly GCF_017639515.1. Lineage (NCBI taxonomy): Eukaryota > Metazoa > Chordata > Chondrichthyes > Lamniformes > Lamnidae > Carcharodon > Carcharodon carcharias. The sequence continues at coordinate 116,625,086 of NC_054475.1, forward strand.
GGAGTGAGAGAGAGAGAGTGCAAGTGGGAGTGAGCGAAATAGAGAAAGTGCGCTTGGGTGTGAGCGAAAGAGAAAGAGTGCATGTGGGTGTGAGAGAGAGAAAGAATGTGCGTGTGAGTGAGAGAGAGAGAGTGAGTGCATGTGTCTGTGAGAGAGAGACAGAGTGCGCATGGGAGTGAGAGAGAGAGAGTGCACGTGGGATTGAGAGAGAGAGTGTGCATGGGAGTGAGAGAGTGAGCGAGTGCACGTGGGAGGGAGAGGAAGAGAGAGAGAGTGAGAGAGTTTCCTTGGGAGTGAGAGAGAGAGAGAGTGCGCGTGGGAGTGAGAGAGAGTGCACATGGGAGTGAGCAAAATAGAGAAAGTGCGTGTGGGGGTGAGCAAAAGAGAGAGAGTGTGCGTGGGAGTGAGCGAAAGAGAGAGAGTGCACGTGGGTGTGGGTGAAAGAGAGAGAGTGCGCATGGGAGTGAGCGAAAGAGAGAGAGCGAGTGTGCGTGGGAGTAAGCAAAAGAGAGAGAGTGCACCTGGTTGTGAGAGAGAGAGAGAGTGTGCGTAGGAGTGAGAGAGAGAGAGAGTGCATGTGTGTGTGAGAGAGAGCGAGAGTGCACGTGGGAGTGAGAGAAAGAGTGCGCATGGGAGTGATAGAGAGAGTGTGCTTGGGAGTGAGAGAGTGAGAGAAGGTGCACATGGGAGTGAGAGAGAGAGAGCGTCAGAGAGTCCGCGTGGGAGTGAGGGAAAGAGAGAGAGTGCGGGTGGGATTGAGATTAAGAGAGAGAGTGCACGTGGGAGTGAGAGAAAGAGAGAGAATGCATGTGGGATTGAGAGAGAGTGGTTGCGTGTGGGAGTGAGAGAGAGAGTGTGCATGTGGGTGTGAGAGAGCGAGAGAGAGTGCGCATGGCAGTGAGAGGGAGAGAGAGTGCACGTGGGAGTGAGCGAAAGAGAGAAAGTGCATGTGGGGGTGAGCGATAGAGAGAGAGTGTACGTGGGAGTGAGTGAAAGAGAGAGAGTGCACGTGGGAGTCAGCAGAAGAGAGAGAGTGTGCGTGGGAGTGAGCGAAGGAGATAAAGTGTGCTTGGGAGTGAGCGAAAGAGAGAGTGTGCTTGTGGCTGTGAGAGAGAGACAGAGTGCACGTGGGAGTGAGAGAGAGAGAGTGCGCGTGGGAGTGAGAGAGAGAGAGTGCGCGTGGGAGTGAGAGAGCGAGAGAGAGTGCGCATGGGAGTGAGAGAGTGAGAGGGAGTGCACGTGGGAGTGAGAGAGCGAGAGAGAGTGCGCGTGGGAGTGAAAGAGAGAGAGTGTGCATGAGATAAAGAGATTGAGTGCGTGTGGGAGTGAGAGAGAGAGAGTGCACATAGGAGTGAGCGAAAGAGAGAAAATGCGTGTGGGGGTGAGCAAAGGAGAGAGAGTGTGCGTGGGAGTGAGCGAAAGAGAGAGAGTGCACGTGGGTGTGTGTGAAAGAGAGAGAGTGCACATGGGAGTGAGCGAAAGAGAGAGAGTGAGTGCGCGTGGTAGTAAACTAAAGAGAGAGAGCGCATCTGGTTGTGAGAGAGAGAATGAGTGTGCGTTGAAGTGAGAGAGATAGAGAGTGCATGTGGGTGTGAGAGAGAGAGAGATAGTGCGCTTGGGTGTGAGCGAAAGAGAAAGAGTGCATGTGGGTGTGAGAGAGAGAAAGAGTGTGCGTGCGAGTGAGAGAGAGAGAGAGAGAGAGTGCATCTGTCTGTGAGAGAGAGACAGAGTGCGCATGGGAGTGAGAGAGAGAGAGTGCACGTGGGAGTGAGAGAGAGAGAGTGCGCATGGGAGTGAGAGAGCGAGGGAGTGCACGTGGGAGGGAGAGGAAGAGAGAGAGTGAGAGAGTGCACTTTGGAGTGGAGAGAGAGAGAGAGTGCGAGTGGGAGTGAGAGAGAGAGAGTGCACATGGGAGTGAGCAAAATAGAGAAAGTGCGTGTGGGGGTGAGCAAAAGAGAGAGAGTGTGCGTGGGAGTGAGCAAATGAGAGAATATGTGTGTGGGGGTGTGCGAAAGAGAGAGTTTGTGCGTGGGAGTGAGAGAGCGAGAGAGAGTGCACGTGGTAGTGAGAGAAAGAGAGAGTGCGCGTGGGAGTGAGAGAGATAGAGAGTGCGTAGGAATGAGAGAGAGAGAGTTTGCACCTGGCATTGAGAGAGAGAGCGTGTTGCATGTGGGAGTGAGAGAGAGAGTGCGTGTGGGAGTGAGAGAGCGAGAGAGTACTCATGGCAGTGAGAGAGAGAGAGAGTGTGCGTGAGAGTGAGAGAGAGTGAGTGCGCATGGGAGTGAGAGAGAGAGAGTGCACGTGGGAGTGAGAGAGCGACAGAGAGTGCACGTGGGAGTGAGAGGGAGAGAGAGAGTGAGAGTGTGCACGTGGGAGTGAGAGAGAGAGAGAGTGTGTGGGAGTGAGAGAGTGAGAGAAGATGCACGTGGGAGTGAGAGTGAGAGAGAGAGAGAGAGTATGCGTGTGGGAGTGAGAGAGAGAGTGAGCCTGGGAGTCAGAGAGCGAGAGAGAGTGCACGTGGGAGTGAGAGGGAGAGAGAGACTGAACGTGGGAGTGAGAGTGAGTGTGTGCGTGGGAGTTAGAGAGAGAGTGCGCCTACGAGTGAGAGAGCAAGAGAGAGTGCATGTGGGAGTGCGAGAAAGAGAGAGTGCATTTGTGAGTGAGAGAGAGAGGGTGTGCGTAGGAGTGAGAGAAAGAGAGTTTACACGTGGCATTGAGAGAGAGAGAGTGTGCGTGTGGGAGTGAGAGAGAGAGTGCGTGTGGGAGTGAGAGAGTGAGAGAGAGTGCGCTAGACAGTGAGAGAGAGAGAGAGTGCACGTGGGAGTGAGCGAAAGAGACAAAGTGCATGTGGGGTTGAGCGATAGAGAGAGAGTGTACGTGGGAGTGAGTGAAAGAGAGAGACTGCGCGTGGGAGTGAGCGAAAGAGAAAAAGTGCGCTTGGGAGTGAGCGAAAGAGAGAGTGTGCTTGTGGCTGTGAGAGAGAGACAGAGTGCACGTGGGAGTGAGAGAGAGAGAGTGCGCTTGGGAGTGAGAGAGAGAGAGTGCGTGTGGGAGTGAGAAAGCGAGAGAGAGTGCGCATGGGAGTGAGAGATTGAGAGGGAGTGCACGTGGGATTGAGAGAGAGAGAGTGCGCGTCGGAGTGAGAGAGAGGGAGTGCGCGTGGGAGTGAGAGAGCGAGAGAGAGTGCGCATGGGAGTGAGAGAGTGAGAGGGAGTGCACGTGGGAGTGAGAGAGCGAGAGAGAGTGCGCGTGGGAGTGAAAGAGAGATAGTGTGCGTGAGAGTGAGATAAAGAGATTGAGTGCGTGTGGGAGTGAGAGAGAGAGAGAGTGCACATAGGAGTGAGCGAAAGAGAGAAAATGCATGTGGGGGTGAGCAAAAGAGAGAGAGTGTGCGTGGGAGTGAGCGAAAGAGAGAGAGTGCACGTGGGTGTGGGTGAAAGAGAGAGAGAGAGTGCGCATGGGAGTGAGCGGAAGAGTGAGAGAGCGAGTGCGCATGGGAGTGAGTGAAAGAGAGAGAGTGCATTTGGGAGTGCGGGAATGAGAGAGAGATCGAGTGCGCGTGGGAGTGAGAGTGAGAGCGAGAGTGCGCTTGGGAGTGAGAGAGCAAGAGAGAACGAATGCGCGTGTGTGTGTGAGAGAGAGAGAGAGTCCGTGGGAATGAGAGAGAGAGTTTTTGCCTGGGAGTGAGAGAGAGAGTGTGCATGTGGGAGCGTGAGAGAGTCCGTGGGAGTGAGCGAGAGAGAGTGCAAGTGGGAGTGAGCGAAAGAGAGATAGTGCGCTTGGGTGTGAGCGAAAGAGAAAGAGTGCATGTGGGTGTGAGAGAGAGAAAGAGTGTGCGTGCGAGTGAGAGAGAGAGAGAGAGAGTGCATGTGTCTGTGAGAGAGAGACAGAGTGCGCATGGGAGTGAGAGAGAGAGAGTGCACGTGGGAGTGAGAGAGAGAGAGTGCGCATGGGAGTGAGAGAGCGAGGGAGTGCACGTGGGAGGGAGAGGAAGAGAGAGAGTGAGAGAGTGCACTTGGGAGTGAGAGAGAGAGAGAGAGTGCGAGTGGGAGTGAGAGAGAGAGAGTGCAAATGGGAGTGAGCAAAATAGAGAAAGTGCGTGTGGGGGTGAGCAAAAGAGAGAGAGTGTGCGTGGGAGTGAGCGAAAGAGAGAGAGTGCACGTGGGTGTGGGTGAAAGAGAGAGAGTGCGCATGGGAGTGAAAGAAAGAGAGAGAGCGAGTGTGCTTGGGAGTAAGCAAAAGAGAGAGAGTGCACCTGGTTGTGAGAGAGAGAGAGAGTGCGTGGGAGTGAGAGAGAGAGAGAGCGCATGTGTGTGTGAGAGAGAGCGAGAGTGCACGTGGGAGTGAGAGAAAGAGTGCGCGTGGGAGTGATAGAGAGAGTGTGCTTGGGAGTGAGTGAGTGAGAGAAGGTGCACATGGGAGTGAGAGAGAGAGAGCGTGAGAGAGTCCGCGAGGGAGTGAGGGAAAGAGAGAGAGTGCGGGTGGGATTGAGATTAAGAGAGAGAGTGCACGTGGGAGTGAGAGAAAGAGAGAGAATGCATGTGGGAGTGAGAGAAAGAGAGAGAGTGTGCATGGGAGTGAGAGAGAGTGGTTGCGTGTGGGAGTGAGAGAGAGTGTCCATGTGGGTGTGAGAAAGCGAGAGAGAGTGCGCATGGCAGTGAGAGGGAGAGAGAGTGCACGTGGGTGTGAGCAAAAGAGAGAAAGTGCATGTGGGGGTGAGCGATAGAGAGAGAGTGTACGTGGGAGTGAGTGAAAGAGAGAGAGTGCACGTGGGAGTCAGCGGAAGAGAGAGAGTGTGCGTGGGAGTGAGCGAAGGAGATAAAGTGCGCTTGGGAGTGAGCGAAAGAGAGAGAGTGGACGTGGGTGTGAGAGAGAGAAAGAGTGTGCATGGGATGAGAGAGAGAGAGAGAGTGCTTGTGGCTGTGAGAGAGAGACAGAGTGCAAGTGGGAGTGAGAGAGAGAGAGTGCGGATGGGAGTGAGAGAGAGAGAGTGCACGTGGGAGTGAGAGAGCGACAGAGAGTGCACGTGGGAGTGAGAGGGAGAGAGAGAATGACAGAGTACGCGTGGGAGTGAGAGAGAGAGAGTGAGCTTGGGAGTGAGAGATCGAGAGAGAGTGCACGTGGGAGTGAGAGGGAGAGAGAGAGTGAACTTGGGAGTGAGAGTGAGTGTGTGTGGGAGTTAGAGAGAGAGTGCGCTTACGAGTGAGAGAGCAAGAGAGAGTGCATGTGGGAGTGCGAGAAAGAGAGAGTGCATTTGGGAGTGAGAGAGAGAGGGTGTGCGTAGGAGTGAGAGAGAGAGATATTACACGTGGCATTGAGAGAGAGAGAGTGTGCGTGTGGGAGTGAGAGAGAGAGTGCGTGTGGGAGTGAGAGAGTGAGAGAGAGTGCGCTAGGCAGTGAGAGAGAGAGAGTGCACGTGGGAGTGAGCAAAAGAGAAAAAGTGCATGTGGGGTTGAGCGATAGAGATAGAGTGTACGTGGGAGTGAGTGAAAGAGAGAGAGTGCACGTGGGAGTCAGCGGAAGAGAGAGACTGCGCGTGGGAGTGAGCGAAGGAGAAAAAGTGCGCTTGGGAGTGAGCGAAAGAGAGTGTGTGCTTGTGGCTGTGAGAGAGAGACAGAGTGCACGTGGGAGTCAGAGAGAGAGAGTGCGCTTGGGAGTGAGAGAGAGAGAGTGCGCGTGGGAGTGAGAGAGCGAGAGAGAGTGCGCGTGGGAGTGAAAGAGAGAGAGTGTTCGTGAGAGTGAGATAAAGAGATTGAGTGCGTGTGGGAGTGAGAGAGAGAGAGTGCACATAGGAGTGAGCGAAAGAGAGAAAATGCGTGTGGGGGTGAGCAAAAGAGAGAGAGTGTGCGTGGGAGTGAGCGAAAGAGAGAGAGTGCACGTGGGTGTGGGTGAAAGTGAGAGAGACAGTGCGCGTGGGAGTGAGCGGAAGAGTGAGAGAGCGAGTGCGCATGGGAGTGAGTGAAAGAGAGAGAGTGCGTTTGGGAGTGCGGGAACGAGAGAGAGAGAGCGAGAGCGCGTGGGAGTGAGAGTGAGAGCGAGAGTGCGCTTGGGAGTGAGAGAGCGAGAGAGAATGAATGCACGTGTCTGTGTGAGAGAGAGAGAGTGTGTGGGAATGAGAGAGAAAGTTTTTGCGTGGGAGTGAGAGAGAGAGAGTGTGCATGTGGGAGCGTGAGAGAGTCTGTGGGAGTGAGAGAGAGAGTGTGGATGGGATTGAGAGAAACAAAGAGAGTGCGCATGGGAGAGAGCGAAAGAGAGAAAGTGCATTTTTGGGTGAGCCAAAGAGAGAGAGATTTCGCGTGAGGCTGAGCAAATGCGAGAGAGTGCGCGTGGGAGTGAGCAAAAGAGAGTGCACGTGGGATTGAGCGAAAGAGAGAAAGTGCGCTTGCGAGTAAGCGAAAGAGAGAGAGTGCAAGTGCATGTGAGCGAGAGAGAGTGTGCATGGGATTGAGAGAGAGAGAGTGCATGTGGGTGTGAGGGAGGGCGAGAGTGCACGTGGGTGTGAGGGAAAGAGTGCGCATGGGAGTTAGAGAGAGAGTGTGCTTGGGAGTGAGAGAGTGAGAGAAGGTGCACATGGGAGTGAGAGAGAGAGGGAGTGAGAGAGTCCGCGTGGGAGTGATGGAAAGAGAGAGAGTGTGGGTGGGATTGAGATTAAGAGAGAGAGTGCACGTGGGAGTGAGCGAAAGAGAGAGAGTGGACGTGGGTGTGAGAGAGACAAAGAGTGTGTTTGGGAGTGAGAGAGAGAGAGAGTGCTTGTGGCTGTGAGAGAGAGACAAAGTGCAAGTAGGAGTGAGAGAGAGAGAGTGCGCATGGGTGTGAGAGAGAGAGAGTGCACGTGGGAGTGAGAGAGCGACAGAGAGTGCACATGGGAGTGAGAGAGAGAGAGAGTGTGTGGGAGTGAGAGAGTGAGAGAAGGTGCACGTGGGAGTGAGAGTGAGAGAGAGAGAGAGTGTGTGCGTGTGGGAGTGAGAGAGAGAGGGAGCTTGGGAGTGAGAGAACGAGAGAGAGTGCACGTGGGAGTGAGAGGGAGAGAGAGAGTGAACGTGGGAGTGAGAGTGAGTGTGTGCATGGGAGTTAGAGAGAGAGTGCGCTTACGAGTGAGAGAGCAAGAGAGAGTGCATGTGGGAGTGTGAGAAAGAGAGAGTGCATTTGGGAGTGAGAGAGAGAGGGTGTGCGTAGGAGTGAGAGAGAGAGAGTTTACACGTGGCATTGAGAGAGAGAAAGTGTGCGTGTGGGAGTGAGAGAGAGAGTGCGTGTGGGAGTGAGAGAGTGCGCTAGGCAGTGAGAGAGAGAGAGAGTGCACGTGGGAGTGAGCGAAAGAGAGAAAGTGCATGTGGGGGTGAGCGATAGAGAGAGAGTGTACGTGGGAGTGAGTGAAAGAGAGAGAGTGCACTTGGGAGTCAGCGGAAGAGAGAGACTGCGCGTGGGAGTGAGCGAATTAGAAAAAGTGTGCTTGGGAGTGAGCGAAAGAGAGAATGTGCTTGTGGCTGTGAGAGAGAGACAGAGTCCACGTGGGAGTGAGAGAGCGAGAGACAGTGCGCATGGGAGTGAAAGACTGAGAGGGAGTGCACGTGGGAGTGAGAGAGCGAGAGAGAGTGCGTGTGGGAGAGAAAGAGAGAGAATGTGCGTGAGAGTGAGATAAAGAGATTGAGTGCGTGTGGGAGCGAGAGAGAGAGAGTGCACATAGGAGTGAGTGAAAGAGAGAAAATGCGTGTGGGGGTGAGCAAAAGAGAGAGAATGTGCGTGGGAGTGAGCGAAAGGGAGAGACTGAGTGCACTTGGGAGTGAGCGATAGATAGAGAGTGCGTGTGGGAGTGCGGGAACGAGAGAGAGAGAGAGTGCATGTGGTAGTGAGAGCGAGATCGAGAGTGCGCTTGGGAGTGAGAGAGCGAGTGTGCATGGGAGTGAGAGAGAGAGTGTGTGTGTTTGAGTGAGAGAGAGATTTTGCGTGTGGGAGTGAGAGAGAGAGAGTTTGCGTGTGGGAGTGAGAGAGCGAGAGAGAGTGCACATGGGAGTGAGAGAGAGTGTGTGTGAGAGTGAGCAAAAGAGAGAAATTGCGTGTGGGGGTGAGCGAAAGAGAGAGTGTGTGCGTGGGAGTGAGAGAGAGAGTGCGCTTGGGAGTGAGAGTCCGAGAGAGACTGCACGTGGGAGTGAGAGGGAGAGAGAGAGTGAATGTCGGATTGAGGGTGAGAGTGTACGTGGGAGTGAGAGTGAGAGTGCGCTTGCGAGTGAGAGAGCAAGAGAGAGTGTGTGTGGGAGTGAGATAGCGAGAGAGAGTGCGCGTGGTAGTGAGAGAGCGTGTGCTTAGGCTTGAGAGAGAGTTTGCACGTGGCATTGAGAGAGAGAGAGTGTGCATGTGGGAGTGAGAGAGAGAGTGCGTGTGGGAGTCAGAGAGCGAGAGAGAGTGAGCATGGCAGTGAGAGATAGAGAGAGTGCACGTGGGAATGAGCGAAAGAGAGAAAGTGCATGTGGGGGTGAGCGAAAGAGAGAGAGTGCACGTGGGAGTCAGCGGAAGAGAGAGAATGTGCGTGGGAGTGAGCGAAAGAGAAAGAGTGCGCTAAGGTGTGAGCAAAAGAGAGAGAGTGGATGTGGGTGTGAGAGAGAGAAAGAGTGTGCGTGAGAGTGAGAGAGAGAGAGAGAGTGCTTGTGGCTGTGAGAGAGAGACAGAGCGCACATGGGAGTGAGAGAGAGAGAGTGCGCGTGGGAGTGAGAGAGAGAGTGCACGTGTGAGTGAGAGAGCGAGAGAGAGTGCGGGTGGCAGTGAGAGAGAGAGAGAGAGTGCATGTGGGAGTGAGCGAAAGAGAGAAAGTGCATGTGGGGGTGAGAGATAGAGAGAGAGTGTACGTGGGAGTGAGTGAAAGAGAGAGAGTGCACGTGGGAGTCAGCGGAAGAGAGAGAGTGCGTGTGGGAGTGAGCGAAGGAGATAAAGTGTTCTCGGGAGTGAGCGAAAGAGAGAGAGTGGACGTGGGTGTGAGAGAGAAAGAGAATGTGCGTGGGAGTGAGAGAGAGAGTGCATGTGGGCGTGAGAGATAGAGAGAGTGTGTGGGAGTGAGAGAGAGAGAGTGCGCATGGGAGTGAGAGAGAGAGAGTGCGCGTGGGAGTGAGAGAGCGAGAGAGAGTGCACGTGGGAGTGAGAGGGAGAGAGAGAGTGAGAGATTGCGCTTGGGAGTGAGAGAGAGAGATAGTGCACGTGGGAGTGAGAGAGAGTGCACATGGGAGTGAGCAAAAGAGAGAAAGTGCGTGTGGGGGTGAGCAAAAGAGAGAGAGTGTGCGTGGGAGTGAGCGAAAGAGAGAGTGTGCACGTGGGTGTGGGTGAAAGAGAGAGAGTGCACATGGGAGTGAGCGAAAGAGAGAGAGTGAGTGCGCGTGGTAGTAAACTAAAGAGAGAGAGCGCATCTGGTTGTGAGAGAGAGAATGAGTGTGCGTTGAAGTGAGAGAGATAGAGAGTGCATGTGGGTGTGAGAGAGAGAGAGAGTGCATGTGGGATTGAGAGAAAGAGTGCGCGTGGGAGTGAGAGGGAGAGTGCGCTTGGGAGTGAGAGAGTAAGAGAAGGTGCACTTGGGAGTGAGAGGGAGAGAGAGAGTGAGAGAGTGTCCGTGGGAGTGAGAGAGAGAGAGAGTGTCTTTGAGTGAGAGAGAGAGGTTGTGTTTGGGAGTGAGAGATAGAGTGTGCGTGTGGGAATGAGAGAGCGAGAGAGAGTGTGCATGAGAGTGAGAGAGAGTGTGCGTGAGAGTGAGCAAAAGAGAGAATGTGCATGTGGGGCTGAGCGAAAGAGAGAGAGCGAGTGCACCTGGGAGTAAGCGAAAGAGAGAGAGTGCAACTTGTTCTGAGAGAGCGAGTGAGTTTGCGTGGGAGTGAGAGAGATAGAGAGTGCATTTGGGTGTGAAAGAGAGAGAGAGTGCATGTGGGATTGAGAGAAAGAGTGCGCGTGGGACTGAGAGAGAGATTGTGCTTAGGAGTGATAGAGTGAGAGAAGGTGCACGTGGGAGTGAGAGGGAGAGAGAGAGAGAGAGAGTACACGTGGGAGTGAGAGAGAGAGAGTGTGCTTGTGGGAGTGCGAGAGCGAGAGAGAGTGCACATGGGAGTGAGAGAGAGTGTGTGTGAGAGTGAGCAAAAGAGAGAAAGTGCGTATGGGGGTGAGCAAAAGAGAGAGAGTGTGCGTGGGTGTGAGAGAGAGAGTGAGCTTGGGAGTGAGAGAGCGAGAGAGAGTGCGCGTGGGAGTGAGAGGGAGAGAGAGAGTGAATGTCGGAGTGAGAGTGAGAGTGTGCGTGGGAGTGAGAGAGAGAGTGCGTGTGGGAGTGAGAGAGCGAGAGAGAGTGCGCATGGCAGTGAGAGAGAGAGAGAGAGTGCACGTGGGAATGAGCGAAAGAGAGAAAGTGCATGTGGGGGTGAGCGAAAGAGAGAGAGTGTAAATGGGAGTGAGCGAAAGGGAAAGAGTGCGCTAGGGTGTGAGCGAAAGAGAGAGAGTGGATGTGGGTGTGAGAGAGAGAAAGAGTGTGCGTGAGAGTGAGAGAGAGAGACAGAGTGCTTGTGGCTGTGAGAGAGAGACTGAGTGCACGTGGGAGTGATAGAGAGAGAGTGCGCATGGGAATGAGAGAGAGAGAGTGCACGTGTGAGTGAGAGAGCGAGAGAGAGTGCGCATGGGAGTGAGCGAAAGAGAGAGAGCGAGTGCACCTGGGAGTAAGTGAAAGAGAAAGAGTGCAACTTGTTCTGAGAGAGCGAGAGAGTTTGCGTGGGAGTGTGAGAGATAGAGAGTGCATGTGGGTGTGTGAGAGAGAGAGAGTGCATGTGGGATTGAGAGAAAGAGTGCGCGTGGGACTGAGAGAGAGAGTGCTCTTAGGAGTGATAGAGTGAGAGCAGGTGCACATGGGAGTGAGAGGGAGAGGGAGAGTGAGAGAGTGCACATGGGAGTGAGAGAGAGAGAGTGTGTGTTTGAGTGAGAGAGAGAGGTTGCGTGTGGGAGTGAGAGAGAGAGAGTGTGCATGTGGGATTGAGAGAGCGAGAGAGAGTGCGCATGAGAGTGAGAGAGAGTGTGCGTGAAAGTGAGCAAAAGAGAGAAAATGCGTGTGGGGGTGAGCGAAAGAGAGAGAGTGGACGTGGGTGTGAGAGAGATAAAGAGTGTGCGTGGGAGTGAGAGAGAGAGAGTGCTTGTGGCTGTGAGAGAGAGACAGAGTGCACGTGGGAGTGAGAGAGAGAGAGTGAGCGTGAGAGTGAGAGAGAGAAACAGAGTGCTTGTGGCTGTGAGAGAGAGACTGAGTGCACGTGGGAGTGATAGAGAGAGAGTGCGCATGGGAATGAGAGAGGGAGAGTGCACGTGGGAGTGAGAGAGCTAGAGAGAGTGCGCATGGGAGTGAGAGAGAGAGAGTGTGCGTGAGAGTGAGATAAAGAGATTGAGTGCATGTGGGAGTGAGCAAAAGAGAGAGAGTGTGCGTGGGAGTGAGCAAAAGAGAGAGAGTGCACGTGGTTGTGGGTGAAAGAGAGAGAGTGCACTTGGGTGTGTGTGAAAGAGAGATAGTGCATGTAGGAGTGCGGGAACGAAAGAGAGAGAGAGAGTTCACATGGGAGTGAGACCGAGAGCGAGAGTGCTCTTGGGAGTGGGAGAGCGAGTGCGCATGTGAGTGAGAGAGAGAGAGAGTGAATGCACTTGTGTGTGAGAGACAGAGAGAGTGCGTGGGAGTGAGAGAGAGAGAGAGTTTGTGCGTGTGAGTGAGAGAGAGAGAGTGTGCATGTGGGAGTGAGAGAGAGTGCATGGGAGTGAGGGAAACAAAGCGAGTGCACATGGGAGAGAGCGAAAGAGAGAAAGTGCATGTGTGGGAGAGCCAAAGAGAGAGAAGGTTCGCATGGGGGTGAGCAAAAGTGAGAGAGTGCGAGTGGGAGTGAGCAAAAGAGAGAGAGTGCACGTGGGAATGATCAAAAGAGAGAGAGTGCGTGTGGGAGTAAGCAGAAAAGAGAGAGTGCACGTGGGTGTGAGAGAGAGAGTGTGCTTGGGAGTGAGAAAGAGAGAGAGTGCATGTGGGTGTGAGAGAGAGCGAGAGTGCACGTGGGAGTGAGAGAAACAGTGCGCGTGGGAGTGAGAGAGAGAGTGCGCTTGGGAGTGAGAGAGTGAGAGAAGGTGCACGTGGGAGTGAGAGAGAGAGAGAGAGAGAGAGAGAGTGAGAGAGTCCGCGTGGGAGTGAGGGAAAGAGAGAGAGTGCGGGTGGGATTGAGATTAAGAGAGAGAGTGCACGTGGGAGTGAGAGAAAGAGAGAGAATGCGTGTGGGAGTGAGAGAAAGAGAAAGAGTGCGCATGGGAGTGAAAGAGAGAGAGAGTGTGTGGGAGTGAGAGATAGAGGTTGTGTGTGGGAGTGAGAGAGAGAGTGTGCGTGTGGGAGTGAGAGAGCGAGAGAGAGTGCGCATGGGAGTGAGAGAGAGTGTGCTTGAGAGTGAGAGAAAGAGAGAGCGTGCGTGTGGGAGTGAGAGAGAGAGAGAGTGCACGTGGGACTGAGCGAAAGAGAGAAAGTGCGCTTGGGTGTGAGCGAACGAGAGAGAGTGCACGTGGGTGTGAGAGAGAGAGAAAGAGTGTGCGTGGGAGTGAGAGAGAGAGAGAGTGCATGTGGCTGTGAGAGATAGACAGAGTGCACATTGGAGTGAGAGAGAGAGAGTGCGCTTGGGAGTGAGAGAGAGAGAGTGCATGTGGGAGTGAGAGAGAGTGCGAGAGTGCGCTTGGGACTGAGAGAGAGAGAAAGAGCGCGTGGGAGTGAGAGAGAGAGAGACTGATGCTCAGAGTGAGATAAGGAGATTGAGTGCGTGTGGGAGTGACAGAGAGAGAGTGCACATGGGAGTGAGCGAAAGATAGAATGTGCATGTGGGGGTGAGAAAAAGAGAGAGTGTGCGTGGGAGTGAGCGAAAGAGAGAGAGTGCACGTGGGTGTGGTTGAAAGAGAGATAGAGAGTGCGCATGGGAGTGAGCCAAAGAGAGAGAACGAGTGCGCTTGGGAGTGAGCGAAAGAGAGAGAGTGCGTGTGGGAGTGCGGGAATGAAGGGAGAGAGAGTGCACGTGGGAGTGAGAACGATAGCAAGAGTGCGCTTGGGAGGGAGAGAACGAGTGTGCATGGGAGTGAGAGAGAGAGAGAGAGAGAATGCGCGTGTGTGTGAGAGAGAGAGAGTGTGCGTGGGAGTGAGAGAGAGAGAAAGTTTGCGCGTGGGAGTGAGAGAGAGAGAGTGTGCATGAGGGAGCGAGAGAGAGTGCGCATGGGAGTGAGAGAGCGAGAGAGAATGTGCATGGGAGTGAGAGAGAGAGTGTGCTTGGGGGTGAGAGAAACAAAGAGAGTGTGCATGGGAGTGAGAGAAAGCAAAAGTGGGTGTGGGGGTGAGACAAAGAGAGAGAGAATTTGCGTGGGAATGAGCAAAAGAGAGAGAGTGCGTGTGGGAGTGAGCAAAAGAGAGAGAGTGCACGTGGGAGTGAGTGAAAGAGGGAGAGTGCACGTGGGAGTAAGCGAAAGAGAGAGAGTGCATGTGGGTGTGAGAGACAGAGAGAGTGTGCGTGGCAGTGAGAGAAAGAGAGAGTGCGCGTGGGAGTGACAGAGAGAGATAGTGCTTAGGAGTGAGAGAGAGAGAGAGTTTGCACGTGGCATTGAGAGAGAGAGATTGTGCATGTGGGAATGAGAGAGAGAGTGTGTGTGGGAGTGAGAGAGCGAGAGAGTGTGCGCACGGCAGTGAGAGAGAGAGTGTGCGTGAGAGTGAGAGAAAGAGAGTGAGTGCATGTGGGAGTGAGAGAGAGTGCACGTGGGAGTGAGCGAAAGAGAAAAAGTGCATGTGGGTGTGAGCGACAGAGAGACAGCGTACGTGGGAGTGAGTGAAAGAGAGAGAGTGCACATGGGAGTCAGCGGAAGAGAGAGAGTGCGCGTGGGAGTGAGCTAAAGAGAAAGAGTGCGCTTGGTTGTGAGCAAAAGAGAGAGAGTGGACGTGGGTGTGTGAGAGAGAAATAGTGTGCGTGGGAGTGAGAGAGAGAGAGAGAGAGAGTGCTTGTGGATGTGAGAGAGAGACAGAGTGCACGTGGGAGTGAAAGAGCGAGAGAGAGTGCGCATGGGAGTGAGAGAGTTTGCGTGAGAGTGAGCAAAAGAGAGAAAGTGCGTGTGGGGGTGAGCGAAAGAGAGAGAGTGTGCGTGGGAGTGAGAGAGCGAGAGGGAGTGCGCGTGGGAGTGAGAGGGAGTGAGAGAGTGAGAGTGTGCACTTGGGAGTGAGAGAGAGAGAGAGCGCATGGGAGTGAGAGAGAGAGAGAGAGAGTGCATGTGGGAGTGAGGGAATGAGAGACAGAGAGAGTGCGCGTGGAAGTGAAAGCAAGAGCGAGAGTGCGCTTGGGAGTGAGAGAGCGAGTGCACATGGGAGTGAGAGAGAGAGAGAGAGAGAGCATGGGAGAGAGAGAAAGAGAGAGAGAGTGGGTGGGAGTGAGAGAAAGAGAGGGAGCACACATGAGAGTGACAGAAAGAGAGGGAGCGCACGTGGGAGTGAGAGAAATAGATGGATCGCACGTGAGAGTGAGAGAAAGAGAGAGAGTGCGCGTGGGAGTAAGCGAAAGCGAGAGAGTGCACGTGGGTGTGAGAGAGAGAGAGAGTGTGCGTGGGAGTGAGAGAGATAAAGAGTTCACATGGGAGTGAGAGAGCGAGAGTGTGTGTGGGTGTGAAGAGAGTGAGTGCACGAGGGAGTGAGAGAAAGAGTGCGTGTGGGAGTGAGAGAGAGAGTGAGCTTGGAAGTGAGAGAGTGAGAGAAGGTGCACGTGGGAGGTAGATAGAGAGAGAGAGTGAGAGAGTGCACGTGGGAGTGGGGGAAATAGAGAGAGTGCGGGTGGGATTGAGAGTAAGAGAGAGAGTGCACGTGGAAGTGAGAGAAAGAGAGAGAGTGCATGTGGGTGTGAGAGAAAGAGAGAGAGTGTGCGTGGGAGTGAGAGAGAGAGAGTGCACATGGGAGTGAGAGAGAGAGATTGCGCTTGGGAGTGAAAGAGCGATATAGTGCGCATGGGATTGAGAGAGCGAGACAGAGTGCACGTGGGAGTGAAAGGGAGAGAGAGAGTGAGAGAGTGCGCGGGGGAGTGGGGGAAATAGAGAGAGTGCGGGTGGGATTGAGAGTAAGAGAGAGAGTGCACGTGGGAGTGAGAGAAAGAGAGAGAGTGCATGTGGGTGTGAGAGAAAGAGAGAGAGTGTGCGTGGGAGTGAGAGAGAGAGAGTGCACATGGGAGTGAAAGAGAGAGAGTGCGCTTGGGAGTGAGAGAGAGAGTACGCATGGGATTGAGAGAGTGAGAGGGAGTGCTCGTGGGAGTGAGAGAGAGAGTGAGCTTGGGAGTGAGAGAGTGAGAGAAGGTGCACGTGGGAGGGAGATAGAGAGAGAGAGTGAGAGAGTGCACGTGGGAGTGGGGGAAATAGAGAGTGCGGGTGGGATTGAGAGTAAGAGAGAGAGTGCACGTGGGAGTGAGAGAAAGAGAGAGAGTGCATGTGGGTGTGAGAGAAAGAGAGAGAGTGTGCGTGGGAGTGAGAGAGAGAGAGTGCACGTGGGAGTGAGAGAGAGAGAGTGCGCTTGGGAGTGAGAGAGAGAGTACGCATGGTATTGAGAGAGTGAGAGGGAGTGCTCGTGGGAGTGAGAGGGAGAGAGAGAGTGAGAAAGAGCGCTTGGGAGTGAGAGAGGGAGAGAGCGTGCGCGTGGGAGTGAGAGCGAGAGAGTGTGCGTGAGATTGAGATAAAGAGATTGAGTGCGTGTGGAAGTGAGAGAGAGAGAGTGCACATGGGAGTGAGCAAAAGAGAGAAAGTGCGTGTGGGGGTGAGCAAAAGAGAGAGAGTGTGCGTCGGAGTGATAGAGAGAAAGAGTGTGCGGGGGAGTGAGAGGGAGAGAGAGAGAGTGTTTGTGGCTCTGAGAGAGAGACAGAGTGCACGTGGGAGTGAGAGAGCGAGAGAGAGTGCACATGGGATTGAGAGAGCGAGAGGGAGTGCATGTGGGAGTGAGAGAGCAAGAGAGAGTGCGTGTGGGAGTGAGAGAGAGAGAGTGTGCGTGAGAGTGAGATAAAGAGATTGAGTGCGTGAGGGAGTGAGAGAGAGAGAGTGCACATGGGAGTGAGAGAAAGAGAGAAAATGCGTGTGGGGGTGAACAAAAGAGAGAGAGTGTGCGTGGGAGTGAACGAAAGAGAGAGATTGCACATGGGTGTGGGTGAAAGAGAGAGAGAGAGTGCGAATGGTAATGAGCGAAAGAGAGAGAACGAGTGTGCTTGGGAGTGAGCAAAAGAGAGAGATTGCGTGTGGGAGTGCGGGAATGAGAGAGAGAGAGAGTGCACGTGGGAGTGAGAGCAAGAGCGAGAGTGCGCTTGGGAGTGAGAGAGCGAGTGCGCATGGGAGTGTGAGAGAGAGAGAGAGCTAATGTGCGTGTGTGTGAGAGAGAGAGAGTGTGCGTGGGAGTGAGAGAGAGAGTGTGTGCATGTGGGAGCGAGAGAGAGTGCGCATGGGAGTGAGAGACTGGGAGAGAATGTGCATGGGAGTGAGAGAGAGAGTGTGCGTGGGAGTGCGAGAAACAAAGAGAGTGCCCATGGGAGAGAGCGAAAGAGAGAAAGTGCTTGTGGGGGTGAGCCAAAGAGAGAGAGAGATCGCGTGGGAGTGAGCAAAAGCGACAGAGTGCGCGTGGGAGTGAGCAAAAGAGAGAGAGTGCGCGTGGGAGTAAGAGAAAGAGAGAAAGTGCGCGTGGGTGTGTGAAAGAGAGAGAGAGTGTGCGTGGGAGTGAGAGAAAGAGTGCGCGTGGGAGTGAGAGAGAGATAGCGCTTGGGAGTGAGAGAGTGAGAGAAGGTGCACGTGGGAGTGAGAGGTAGAGAGAGAGTGAGAGAGTCCGTGTGGGAGTGAGGGAAAGAGAGAGAGTGCGGGTGGGATTGAAATTAAGAGAGAGAGTGCACATGGGAGTGAGAGAAAAAAAGAGAATGCGTGTGGGGGTGAGAGAAAGAGAGAGAGTGCGCATGGGAGTGAGAGAGAGAGAGAGAGTGCGTGGGAGGGAGAGAGAGAGGTTGCGTGTGGGAGTGAGAGAGAGAGTGTGTGTGTGGGAGTGTGAGAGCGAGAGATAGTGTGCATGGAAGTGAGAGAGACTGTGTGTGAGAGTGAGAGAAAGAGAGAGCGTGCGTGTGGGAGTGAGAGAGAGAGAGTGCACGTCGGAGTGAACGAAAGAGTGAAAGTGCGCTTGGGTGTGAGCGAAAGAGAGAGAGTGCACGTGGGTGAGAGAGAGAGAAAGATTGTGCTTGGGAGTGAGAGAGAGAGAGAATGCATGTGGCTGTGAGGGAGAGACAGAGTGCACATGGGACTGAGAGAGAGAGTTCACATGGGAGTGAGAGAGAGAGAGTGCGCTTGGGAGTGAGAGAGCGAGAGAGAGTGCATGTGGGAGTGAGAGAGCGAGAGAGAGTGCGCCTGGGAGTGAGAGAGAGGGTGTGTGTGAGAGTGAGATAAAGAGATTGAGTGCATGTGGGAGTGAGAGAGAGAGTGCACATGGGAGTGAGCGAAAGAGACAAACTGCATGTGGTGGTGAGCAAAAGAGAGAGAGTGTGCGTGGGAGTGAGCGAAAGAGAGAGAGTGTACGTGGGTGTGGGTGAAAGAGAGAGAGGGAGTGCGCATGGGAGTGAGCGAAATAGAGAGAGTGAGTGTGCTTGGGAATGAGAGCGAGAGCGAGAGTGCGCTTGGTAGTGAGAGAGCGAGTGCGCATGGGATTGAGGGAGAGAGAGAGAGAGAATGCGCGTGTGTGTGTGAGAGAGAGAGAGTTTGCGTGGGAGTGAGAGAGAGAGAGAGTTTGTGCGCGTGGGAGTGAGAGAGAGACAGTGTGCATGTGGGAGCGAGAGAGAGAGCGCGTGGGAGTGAGAGAGCAAGAGAGAATGTGCATGGGAGTGAGAGAGAGAGTGTGCGTGGGAGTGAGAGAAACACAGAGAGTGCCCATGGGAGAGAGCGAAAGAGAGAAAGTGCGTCTGGGGTTGAGCCAAAGAGAGAGAGAGTTTGCGTGGGAGTGAGCAAAAGAGAGAGAGTGCGTGTGGGAGTGAGCAAAAGAGAGAGAGTAACGTGGGAGTGAGCAAAAGAGAGAGAGTGCGCATGGGAGTAAGCGAAAGAGAGAGTGTGCAATTGGGTCTGAGAGAGAGAGAGTGTGCGTGGGAGTGAGGGAGAGAGTGCACTTGGGAGTGAGAGAGTGAGAGAAGGTGCACGTGGGAGTGAGAGGGAGAGAGAGAGTGAGAGAGTACGCGTGGGAGTGAGGGAAAGAGAAAGAGTGCGGGTGGGATTGAGATTAAAGAGAGAGTGCACGTGGGAGTGAGCGAAAGAGAGAGAATGCGTGTGCAGGTGCGAGAAAGAGAGAGAGTGCGCATGGGATTGAGAGCGAGAGAGAGTGCGTGGGAGTGAGAGAGAGAGGTTGCGTGTGGGAGTGAGAGAGAGAGTGTGCATTTGGGAGTGAGAGAGCGAGAGAGAGTGCGCATGGGAGTGAGAGAGAGTGTGCGTGAGAGTGAAAGAAAGAGAGAGCGTGCGTGTGGGAGTGAGAGACAGAGAGTGCGCGTGGGAGTGAGCAAAAGAGAGAAAGTGCTCTTGGGTGTGAGCGAAAGAGAGAGAGTGCACGTGGGTGTGAGAGAGAGAAAGATTGTGTGTGGGAGTGAGAGAGAGAGAGAGAGAGAGTGCATGTGGCTGTGAGAGAGAGACAGAGTGCGCATGGGAGTGAGAGAGAGAGAGTGCGTGTGGGAGTGAGAGAGAGAGAGAGTGCACGTGGGAGTGAGAGAGCGAGAGAGAGTGCGCATGGGATTGAGAGAGCGAGAGGGAGTGCGCGTGGGAGTGAGAGGGTGTGAGAGAGTGAGAGAGTGTGCTTGGGAGTGAGAGAGAGAGAGAGAGAGAGTGCGCATGGGAGTGAGAGAGAGAGAGAGTGCATGTGGGAGTGAGGGAATGAGAGACAGAGAGAGTGCGCGTGGAAGTGAGAGCGAGAGCGAGCGTGCTCTTGGGAGTGAGAGAGAGAGAGAGAGCGAATGCGCGTGGGTGTGTGAGAGAGAGAGAGTGTGCTTGGGAGTGAGAGAGAGAGATTTTGCCCGTGGGAGCGAGAGAGAGTGCATGTGGTAGTGAGAGAATGAGAGAGAATGTGCATGGTTGTGAGAGAGAGAGAGTGTGCATTGGAGTGAGAGAAAGAGATTGAGTGCGCGTGGGAATGAGAGACAGAGAGAGAGAGCGCACATGGGAGTGAGAGAGAGAGAGAGAGAGCACGTGTGGGAGTGAGAGAGAGAGAGAGAGTGCCCATGGGTGTGAAAGAGAGAGAGAGAGTGGAGTGGGAGTGAGAAAGAGAGAGAATGCATGTGGGAGTGAGAGGTAGAGAGTGTGCACATGGGAGTGAGAGAGAGTGTGCGCGTGGGAGTAAGAGAGAGACAGTGCGCATGGGAGTGAGAGAGCGAGGGAGAGAGAGAGAGTGTACATGGGAGTGAGAGAGAGGGAGAGTGCGCGTGGGTTTGATAGAAAGAGTGAGAGTGTGCATGGGAGTGAGAGAAAGAGAGAGAGTGCGCATGGGTGTGAGAGAGAGAGAGTGTGGGTGGGAGTGAGAGAAAGAGAGGGAGCACACGTGAGAGTGAGAGATAGAGAGGGAGCGCACGTCGGAGTGAGAGAAATAGATGGATCGCACGTGAGAGTGAGAGAAAGAGAGAGAGTGTGTGTGGGAGTAAGCGAATGCAAGAGAGTGCACGTTGCTGTGAGAGAGACAGTGTGCGTGGGAGTGAGAGAGAGAGAGAGTGCATGTGGGTGTGAGAAAGAGAGAGAGTGCACATGGGTGTGAGAGAGAGAAAGAGTGCACATGGGAGTGAGAGAGAGAGAGTGCGCGTGGGTGTGAGAGAGAGAGAGAGTGCAAGTGGGAGTGAGAGAAAGAGTGCGCATGGGAGTGAGAGAGAAGGTGAGCTTGGGCGTGAGAGAGTGAGAGAAGGTGCACGTGGGAGGGAGATAGAGAGAGAGAGTGAGAGAGTGCGCGTGGGAGTGGGGGAAATAGAGAGAGTGCTGGGATTGAGAGTAAGGGAGAGATTGCACGTGGGAGTGAGAGAAAGAGAGAGAGTGCATGTGGGTGTGAGAGAAAGGGAGAGAGTGTGCGTGGGAGTGAGAGAGAGAGATTGCGCGTGGGAGTGAGAGAGCGAGATAGTGCGCATGGGATTGAGAGAGCGAGAGGGAGGGCACGTGGGAGTGAAAGGGAGAGAGAGAGTGAGAGTGCACTTGGGAGTGAGAGAGAGAGAGAGAGAGAGTGCACGTGGGAGTGAGAGAGTGAGAGTGTGTGTGAGAGTGAGATAAAGAGATTGAGTACGTGTGGGAGTGAGAGAGAGAGAGTGCCCATGGGAGTGAGCGAAAGAGAGAAAGTGCGTGTGGTGGTGAACAAAAGAGAGAGAGTGTGAGTGGGAGTGAGCGAAAGAGAGAGAGAGCACATGGGTGTGGGTGACAGAGAGGGAGCGAATGCACATGGGAGTGAGCGAAAGAGAGAGAGTACGTGTGGGAATGCGGGAACGAGATAGAGAGAGAGTGCGCGTGGGAGTGAGAGCGAGAGCGAGATTGCACTTGGGAGTGAGAGAGCGAGTGTGCATGGGAGTGAGAGAGAAGAGAGAGCGAATGCGCATGTGTGTGAGAGAGAGAGTGTGCGTGGGAGTGAGAGAGAGAGAGAGTGCATGTGGGAGCGAGAGAGAGTGCGCATGGGAGTGAGAGATTGAGAGAGAATGTGCATGGGTGTGAGAGAGAGAGTTTGCGTGGGAGTGAGAGAAACAAAGAATGCGCGTGAGAGTGAGCGAAAGAGAAAAAGTGCGATTGGGGTGAAACAAAGAGAGAGAGAGTTTGCGTGGGAGTGAGAGAGAGATAGAGACTGCACGTGGGTGTGAGAGAGAGATAGAGTGTGCGTGGGTGTGAGAGAGAGATAGAGACTGCACGTGGGTGTGAGAGAGAGATAGAGTGTGCGTGGGAGTGAGAGAGAAAGAGAGAGAGTGCATGTGGCTGTGAGAGAGAGACAGAGTGCACATGGGAGTGAGAGAGAGAGAGTGCGCGTTGGTGTGAGAGAGAGACAGAGTGCGAATGGGATTGAGAGAGTGAGAGGGAGTGCTCGTGGGATTGAGTGAAAGAGTTCGCTTGGGAGTGAGAGAGTGAGAGAAGTTGCACGTGGGAGTGGGGAAATAGAGAGAGTGCAGGTGGGATTGAGAGTAAGAGAGAGAGTGCACGTGGGAGTGAGAGAAAGAGAGAGAGTGCGTGTGGGAGTGAGAGACAGAGAGAGAGTGCGCATGGGTGTGAGAGAGAGAGAGAGTGCGTGGGAGTGAGAGAGAGAGGTTGCGTGTGGGAGTGAGAGAGAGAGTGTGCATGTGGGAGCAAGAGAGAGTGTGCGTGGGAGTGAGAGATTGAGAGAGAATGTGCATGGGAGTGAGAGAGAGAGTGTGCGTGGGAGTGAGAGAAACAAAGAGAGTGCGCATGGGAGTGAGCAAAAGAGAGAAAGTGCGTGTGGGGATGAGCCAAAGAGAGAGAGAGTTCAGGTGTGAGTGAGAGAGAGAGGTTGCATGTGGGAGTGAGAGAGAGAGAGTGTGCGTGTGGGAGTGAGAGAGCGAGAGAGAGTGGGCATGAGAGTGAGAGAGAGTGTTCGTGAGAGTGAGCAAAAGAGAGAAAGTGTGTGTGGGGGTGAGCGAAAGAGAGAGAGTGCACGTGGGTGTGAGAGAGAGATAGAGTGTGCGTGGGTGTGAGAGAGAGATAGAGACTGCACGTGGGTGTGAGAGAGAGATAGAGTGTGCGTGGGAGTGAGAGAGAAAGAGAGAGTGCATGTGGCTGTGAGAGAGAGACAGAGTGCACATGGGAGTGAGAGAGAGAGAGTGCGCGTTGGTGTGAGAGAGAGAGTGCGAATGGGATTGAGAGAGTGAGAGGGAGTGCTCATGGGATTGAGTGAAAGAGTGCGCTTGGGAGTGAGAGAGTGAGAGAAGGTGCACGTGGGAATGTGGAAATAGAGAGAGTGCAGGTGGGATTGAGAGTAAGAGAGAGAGTGCACGTGGGAGTGAGAGAAAGAGAGAGAGTGCGTGTGGAAGTGAGAGACAGAGAGAGAGTGCGCATGGGTGTGAGAGAGAGAGAGTGCATGGGAGTGAGAGAGAGAGGTTGCATGTGGGAGTGAGAGAGAGAGAGGGTGTGCGTGGGTGTGAGACAGAGAGAGAGTTTCCATGTGGGAGTGAGAGAGAGAGAGTGCATGTGGGAGCGAGAGAGAGTGTGCGTGGGAGTGAGAGATTGAGAGAGAATGTGCATGGGAGTGAGAGAGAGAGTGTGCGTGGGAGTGAGAGAAACAAAGAGAGTGCGCATGGGAGTGAGCAAAAGAGAGAAACTGCATGTGGGGATGAGCCAAAGAGAGAGAGAGTTCAGTTGTGAGTGAGAGAGAGAGGTTGCATGTGGGAGTGAGAGAGAGAGAGTGTGCATGTGGGAGTGAGAGAGAGAGAGAGAGTGAGCATGAGAGTGAGAGAGAGTGTTCGTGAGAGTGAGCAAAAGAGAGAAAGTGTGTGTGGGGGTGAGCGAAAGAGAGAGAGTGTGCATGGGAGTGAGAGAGAGAGTGCACTTGGGAGTGAGAGAGTGAGAGAGAGTGCATGTGGGAGTGAGAAGGAGAGAGAGTGCACGTGGGAGTGATAGAAAGAGTGTGCGTGGGAGTGAGAGAGAGGGGGCGCTTGGGAGTGAGAGAGCAAGAGAGAGTGCGTGTGGGAGTGAAAGAAAGAGAGAGTGCGCGTGGGAGTGAGAGAGAGAGAGTGCGTAGGAGTGAGAGAGAGAGAGTTTGCACCTGGCATTGAGAGAGAGAGAGAGTGTGCGCGAGAGTGAGAGAAAGAGAGTGAGTGTGTGTGGGAGTGAGAGAGAGAGAGTGCGCATGGGATTGAAAGAGTGAGAGGGAGTGCTCATGGGAGTGAGAGGGAGAGAGAGTGAGAAAGTGCGCTTGGGAGTGAGAGAGAGAGAGAGACTGTGCATGGGAGTGAGAGAGAGAGTGTGCGTGAGAGTGAGATAAAGAGATTCAGTGCGTGTGGGAGTAAGAGAGAGAGAGTGTTCATGGGAGTGAGCGAAAGAGAGAAAGTGCATGTGGGGGTGAGCGAAAGAGAGAGAGTGCACGTGGGTGTGGGTGAAAGAGAGAGAGTGCACTTTGGAGTGAGCGAAAGAGAGAGAGTGCGTGTGGGAGTGAGAGCAAGAGCGAGAGTGCGCTTGGGAGTGAGAGAGCGAGTGCGCATGGGAGTGAGAGAGAGAGAGAGAGCGAATGCGCGTGTGTGTGAGAGAGAGAGAGTGCACATGGGAGTTAGAGAAAGAGTGCGCGTGGGAGTGAGAGATAGAGTGCGCTTGGGAGTGAGAGAGTGAGAGAAGGTGCATGTGGGAGGGAGAGGGAGAGAGAGAGTGAAAGAGTGCGCGTGGGAGTGGGGGAAATAGAGAGAGTTGCGGGTGGGATTGAGAGTAAGAGAGAGAGTGCACGTGGGAGTGAGAGAAAGAGAGAGAGTGCGTTTGGGAGTGAGAGAAAGAGAGAGAGTGTGCGTGGGACTAAGCGAAAGAGAGAAAGTGCGCTTGGGTGTGAGCGAAAGAGAGAGAGTCCACGTGGGTGTGAGAGAGAAAAAGATTGTGCGTGGGAGTGACAGAGAGAGAGAGAGTGCATGTGGCTGTGAGAGAGAGACAGAGTGCGCATAGGACTGAGAGAGAGAGAGTTTGCATGGGAGTGAGAGAGAGAGAGTGCGCGTGGGGGTGAGAGAGCGAGAGAGAGTGCACGTGGGAGTGAGAGAGAGAGAGTGTGCGAAAGAGTGAGATAAAGAGATTGAGTGCGTGTGGGAGTGAGAGAGATAGTGCACATGGGAGTGAGCGAAAGAGAGAGAGCGAGTGCGCTTGGGAGTGAGAGCGAGAGCGAGAGTGCGCTTGGGATTGAGAGAGCGAGTTCACATGGGAGTGAGAGAGAGAGAGAGAGTGAATGCGCGTGTGTGTGTGAGAGGGAGAGAGTGTGCGTGAGAGTGAGAGAGAGAGAGAGAGTTTGTGTGTGGGAGTGAGAGAGAGAGAGTGTGCAAGTGGGAGCGAGCGAGAGTGCGTGTGGGAGTGAGACAGCGAGACAGAATGTGCATGGGAGCGAGAGAGAGAGTGTGCGTGGGAGTGAGAGAAACAAAGAGAGTGCAAGTGGGAGAGAGTGAAAGAGAAAAAGTGCATCTGGGGGTGAGCCAAAGAGAGAGAGAGTTCACGTGGGAGTGAGCAAAAGAGAGAGGGTGCGCATGGGAGTGAGCAAAAAAGAGAGAGTGCACATGGGAGTAAGCGAAAGAGAGAGAGTGCAAGTGGGTCTGAGAGAGAGAGAGAGTGCATGTGGTTGTGAGGGAGAAAGTGCGCTTGGAGTGAACAAAAGAGAGAGAGTGCATGTGAGAGTGAGAGCAAGAGCGAGAGTGCACTTGGGAGTGAGAGAGCGAGTGCGCATGGGAGTGAGAGAGAGAGTGAATGCACGTGTGTGTGAGAGAGAGAGAGTGCACATGGGAGTGAGAGAAAGAGTGCGCGTGGGAGTGAGAGATAGAGTGCGCTTGGGAGTGAGAGAGGGAGAGAAGGTGCACGTGAGAGTGAGAGGGAGAGAGAGAGTGCGAGAGTGCGCGTGGGAGTGAGGGAAAGAGAAAGAGTGCGGGTGGGATTGAGATTAAGAGAGAGATTGCACGTGGGAGTGAGAGAAAGAGAGAGAATGTGTGTGCGGGTGCGAGAAAGAGAGAGAGTGCGCATGGGAGTGAGAGAGAGAGAGAGTGCGTGGGAGTGAGAGAGAGAGGTTGCGTGTGGGAGAGAGAGAGAGAGTGTGCGTTTGGGAGTGAGAGAGAGTGTGCATGAGAGTGAAAGAAAGAGCTAGCGTGCGTGTGGGAGTGAGAGAGAGAGATTGTGCGTGGGAGCGAGCAAAAGAGAGAGAGTGGACGTGGGAGTGAGCGAAAGAGAGAAAGTGCGCTTGGGTGTGAGCGAAAGAGAGAGAGTGCACGTGGGTGTGAGAGAGAGAAAGATTGTGCGTGGGAGTGAGAGAGAGAGAGTGCATGTGGCTCTGAGAGACAGAAAGAGTGCGCATGGGATTTAGAAAGAGAGTGCGCGTGGGAGTGAGAGAGAGACAGCGCGCGTGGGAGTGAGAGAGCGAGAGAGAGCGCGCTTGGGAGTGAGAGAGCGAGAGGGAGTGCGCGTGGGAGTGAGAGGGAGTGAGAGAGTGAGAGTGTACACTTGGGAGTGAGAGAGAGAGAGAGAGAGAGCGCATGGGAGTGAGAGAGAGTTAGAGAGTGCATGTGGGAGTGAGGGAATGAGAGACAGAGAGAGTGCGCGTGGAAGTGAAAGCAAGAGCGAGAGTGCGCTTGGGAGTGAGAGTGCGAGTGCACATGGGAGTGAGAGAGAGAGAGAGAGAGCGAATGCGCGTGGGTGTGTGAGAGAGAGAGAGAGTGTGCTTGGGTGTGAGAGAGAGAGTTTGCGTGTGGGAGTGAGAGAGAGTGCATGTGTTAGTGAGAGAATGAGAGAGAATGTGCATGGTTATGAGAGAGAGAGTGTGCGTTGGAGTGAGAGAGATTGAGTGCGCGTGGGAATGAGAGACAGAGAGAGAGAGCGCACATGGGAGTGAGAGAGAGAGAGAGAGAGCACGTGTGGGAGTGAGAGAGAGAGAGAGAGAGTGCCCATGGGTGTGAAAGAGAGAGAGAGAGTGGAGTGGGAGTGAGAAAGAGAGAGAATGCATATGGGAGTGAGAGATAGAGAGTGTGCACATGGGAGTGAGAGAGAGTGTGCGCGTGGGAGTAAGAGAGAGACAGTGTGCATGTGAGTGAGAGAGCGAGGGAGAGAGAGAGAGTGTACATGGGAGTGAGAGAGAGGGAGAGTGCGCATGGGAGTGATAGAAAGAGTGAGAGTGCGCAAGGGAGTGAGAGAGAGAGTGTGCGTGGGAGTGAGAGAAACAAAGAGAGTGCACGTGGGAGAGAGTGAAAGAGAAAAAGTGCGTCTGGGGGTGAGCCAAAGAGGGAGAGAGTTCGTGTGGGAATGAGCAAAAGAGAGAGAGTGCGCATGGGAGTGAGCAAAAGAGAGAGAGAGTGCACGTGGGAGTGAGCGAAAGAGAGAGAGTGCACATGGGAGTAAGCGAAAGAGAGAGAGTGCAAGTGGGTCTGAGAGAGAGAGAGTGTGCGTGGGAGTGAGGGAGAGAGAGAGTGCATGTGGTTGTGAGGGAGAAAGTGCGCTTGGGAGTGAACGAAAGAGAGAGTGCATGTGAGAGTGAGAGCAAGAGCGAGAGTGCGCTTGGGAGTGAGAGAGCGAGTGCGCATGGGAGTGAGAGAGAGAGAGAGAGTGAATGCGCATGTGTGTGAGAGAGAGAGTGCACATGGGAGTGAGAGAAAGAGTGAGCGTGGGAGTGAGAGATAGAGTGCGCTTGGGAGTGAGAGAGTGAGAGAAAGTGCACGTGGGAGTGATACGGAGAGAGAGAGTGCGAGAGTGCGCGTGGGAGTGAGGGAATGAGAAAGAGTGCGGGTGGGATTGAGATTAAGAGGGAGATTGCACGTGGGAGTGAGAGAAAGAGAGAGAATGTGTGTTCGGGTGCGAGAAAGAGAGAGAGTGCGCATGGGAGTGAGAGAGAGAGAGAGTGTGTGGGAGTGAGAGAGAGAGGTTGCGTGTGGGAGAGAGAGAGAGAGTGTGCATTTGGGAGTGAGAGAGAGTGTGCGTGAGAGTGAAAGAAAGAGCTAGCGTGCGTGTGGGAGTGAGAGAGAGAGATTGTGCGTGGGAGCGAGCAAAAGAGAGAGAGTGCACTTGGGAGTGAGCGAAAGAGATAAAGTGCGCTTGGGTGTGAGCGAAAGAGAGAGAGTGCACGTGGGTGTGAGAGAGAGAAAGATTGTGCGTGGGAGTGAGAGAGACAGAGAGTGCATGTGGCTCTGAGAGACAGAAAGAGTGCACATGGGATTTAGAGAGAGAGTGCGCGTGGGAGTGAGAGAGAGACAGCGTGCGTGGGAGTGAGAGAGCGAGAGGGAGTGCGCGTGGGAGTGAGAGGGATTGAGAGAGTGAGAGTGTGCACTTGGGAGTGAGAGAGAGAGAGAGAGAGCGCATGGGAGTGAGAGAGAAAGAGAGAGTGCATGTGGGAGTGAGGGAATGAGAGACAGAGAGAGTGCGCATGGAAGTGAAAGCAAGAGCGAGAGTGCGCTTGGGAGTGAGAGAGCGACTGCACATGGGAGTGAGAGAGAAAGAGAGAGAGAGCGAATGCGCGTGGGTGTGTGAGAGAGAGAGAGAGTGTGCTTGGGAGTGAGAGAGAGATAGTTTGCGCGTGGGTGTGAGAGAGAGAGTTTGCGTGTGGGAGCGAGAGAGAATGCATGTGTTAGTGAGAGAATGAGAGAGAATGTGCATGGTTATGAGAGAGAGAGTGTGCGTTGGAGTGAGAGAGATTGAGTGCGCTTGGGAATGAGAGACAGAGAGAGAGAGCGCACATGGGAGTGAGAGAGAGAGAGAGAGAGAGCACGTGTGGGAGTGAGAGAGAGAGAGAGAGAGTGCCCATGGGTGTGAAAGAGAGAGAGAGAGTGGAGTGGGAGTGAGAAAGAGAGAGAATGCATGTGGGAGTGAGAGATAGAGAGTGTGTACGTGGGAGTGAGAGAGAGTGTGCGCGTGGGAGTAAGAGAGAGACAGTGTGCATGGGAGTGAGAGAGCGAGGGAGAGAGATAGAGTGTACATGGGAGTGAGAGAGAGGGAGAGTGCGCGTGGGAGTGATAGAAAGAGTGAGAGTGCGCATGGGAGTGAGAGAAAGAGAGAGAGTGTGCATGGGAGAGAGAGAAAGAGAGAGAGAGTGGGTGGGAGTGAGAGAAAGAGAGGGAGCACACATGAGGGTGACAGAAAGAGAGGGAGCGCGCGTGGGAGTGAGAGAAAGAGAGAGAGTGCGCGTGGGAGTAAGCAAAAGCGAGAGAGTGCACATGGGTGTGAGAGAGAGAGAGAGTGTGCGTGGGAGTGAGAGAGAGGGAGTGCGTGTGGGTGTGAGAGAGAGTGAGTGCACGAGGGAGTGAGAGAAAGAGTGCACGTGGGAGTGAGAGAGAGAGTGAGCTTGGGAGTGAGAGAGTGAGAGAAGGTGCACGTGGGAGGGAGATAGAGAGAGAGAGTGAGAGAGTGCGCTTGGGAGTGGGGGAAATAGAGAGAGTGCGGGTGGGATTGAGAGTAAGAGAGAGAGTGCACGTGGGAGTGAGAGAAAGAGAGAGAGTGCATGTGGGTGTGAGAGAAAGAGAGAGTGTGCGTGGGAGTGAGAGAGAGAGAGTGCACGTGGGAGTGAGAGAGAGAGAGTGCGCTTGGGAGTGAGAGAGAGAGTACGCATGGGATTGATAGAGTGAGAGGGAGTGCTCGTGGGAGTGAGAGGGAGAGAGAGAGTGAGAAAGAGCGCTTGGGAGTGAGAGATGGAGAGAGAGTGCGCGTGGGAGTGAGAGCGAGAGAGTGTGCGTGAGATTGAGATAAAGAGATTGAGTGCGTGTGGAAGTGAAAGAGAGAGAGTGCACGTGGGAGTCAGCGGAAGAGAGAGAGTGCGCGTGGGAGTGAGCGAAAGAGAAAGAGTGCGCTTGGTTGTGAGCGAAAGAGAGAGAGTGGACGTGAGTGTGAGAGAGAGAAAGAGTGTGCGTGGGAGTGAGAGAGAGAGTGCTTGTGGCTCTGAGAGAGAGAGAGAGTGCACGTGGGAGTGAGAGAGCAAGAGAGAGTGCACATGGGAGTGAGAGAGCGAGAGGGAGTGCACGTGGGAGTGAGAGAGCAAGAGAGAGTGCGTGTGGGAGTGAGAGAGAGAGAGTGTGCGTGCGAGTGAGATAAAGAGATTGAGTGCATGTGGGAATGAGAGAGAGAGAGTGCACATGGGAGTGAGCGAAAGAGAGAAAATGCGTGTGGGGGTGAACAAAAGAGAGAGAGTGTGCGTGGGAGTGAACAAAAGAGAGAGAGTGCACATGGGTGTGGGTGAAAGAGAGAGAGAGAGTGCGAATGGTAATGAGTGAAAGAGAGAGAGCGAGTGCGCTTGGGAGTGAGCGAAAGAGAGAGATTGCGTGTGGGAGTGCGGGAACGAGAGAGAGAGAGAGTGCACGTGGGTGTGAGAGCAAGAGCGAGAGTGCGCTTGGGAGTGAGAGAGCGAGTGCGCATGGGAGTGTGAGAGAGAGAGAGAGCGAATGCGTGTGTTTGTGAGAGAGAGAGATTGTGCGTGGGAGTGAGAGAGAGAGAGTGTGCATGTGGGAGCGAGAGAGAGTGCGCATGGGAGTGAGAGACCGGGAGAGAATGTGCATGGGAGTGAGAGAGAGAGTGTGCGTGGGAGTGAGAGAAACAAAGAGAGTGCCCATGGGAGAGAGCGAAAGAGAGAAAGTGCTTGTGGGGGTGAGCCAAAGAGAGAGAGAGTTCACGTGGGAGTGAGCAAATGCGAGAGAGTGCACGTGGGAGTGAGCAAAAGAGAGAGAGTGCGCGTGGGAGTAAGAGAAAGAGAGAGAGTGCGCGTGGGTGTGTGAGAGAGAGAGAGTGTGCGTGGGAGTGAGAGAAAGAGTGTGCGTGGGAGTGAGAGAGAGATAGCGCTTGGGAGTGAGAGAGTGAGAGAAGGTGCACGTGGGAGTGAGAGGGAGAGAGAGAGTGAGAGAGTCCGTTTGGGATTGAGGGAAAGAGAGAGAGTGCAGCTGGGATTGAAATTAAGAGAGAGAGTGCACATGGGGGTAGGAGAAAAAAAGAGAATGCATGTGGGGGTGAGAGAAAGAGAGAGTGTGCGCATGGGAGTGAGAGAGAGAGAGAGTGCGTGGGAGTGAGAGAGAGAGGTTGCGTGTGGGAGTGAGAGAGAGAGTGTGTGTGTGGGAGTGTGAGAGCGAGAGATAGTGTGCATGGGAGTGAGAGAGACTGTGCGTGAGAGTGAGAGAAAGAGAGAGCATGCGTGTGGGAGTAAGAGAGAGAGAGTGCACGTCGGAGTAAGCGAAAGAGAGAATGTGCGCTTGGGTGTGAGCGAAAGAGAGAGAGTGCACGTGGGTGAGAGAAAGAGAAAGATTGTGCTTGGGAGTGAGAGAGAGAGAGAATGCATGTGGCTGTGAGGGAGAGACAGAGTGCACATGGGATTGAGAGAGAGAGAGTTCACATGGGAGTGATACAGAGAGAGTGCGCTTGGGAGTGAGAGAGCGAGAGAGAGTGCACGTGGGAGTGAGAGAGCGAGAGAGAGTGCGCCTGGGAGTGAGAGAGAGGGTGTGTGTGAGAGTGAGATAAAGAGATTGAGTGCGTGTGGGAGTGAGAGAGTGAGTGCACATGGGAGTGAGCGAAAGAGACAAACTGCATGTGGTGGTGAGCAAAAGAGAGAGAGTGTGCGTGGGAGTGAGCGAAAGAGAGAGAGTGTACGTGGGTGTGGGTGAAAGAGAGAGAGGGAGTGCGCATGGGAGTGAGCGAAAGAGACAAACTGCATGTGGTGGTGAGCAAAAGAGAGAGAGTGTGCGTGGGAGTGAGCGAAAGAGAGAGAGTGTACGTGGGTGTGGGTGAAAGAGACAGAGGGAGTGCGCATGGGAGTGAGCAAAATAGAGAGAGTGAGTGCGCTTGGGAATTAGAGCGAGAGCGGGAGTGCGCTTGGTAGTGAGAGAGCGAGGGCGCATGGGATTGAGAGAGAGAGAGAGAGAATGCGCGTGTGTGTGTGAGAGAGAGAGAGTTTGCGTGGGAGTGAGAGAGAGAGAGAGTTTGTGCGTGGGAGTGAGAGAGAGACAGTGTGCATGTGGGAGCGAGAGAGAGTGCGCGTGGGAGTGAGAGAGCAAGAGAGAATGTGCATGGGAATGAGAGAGAGAGTGTGCGTGGGAGTGAGAGAGAGAGAGTGTGCGTGGGAGTGAGTGAGAGAGTGAGTGCATGTGGGTGTGAGGGAGAGAGAGTGCACGTGGGAGTGAGAGAAAGAGTGCGCTTGGGAGTTAGAGAGTGAGAGAAGGTGCACGTGGGAGTGAGAGGGAGAGAGAGAGTGAGAGAGTGCGTGGGAGTGAGAGAGAGGAAGGTTGCGTGTGGGAGTGAGAGGGAGAGAGTGTGCGTGTGGGAGTGAGAAAGTGAGAGAGAGTGCGCTTGGGAGTGAGAGAGAGTTTGCGTGAGAGTGAGCAAAAGAGAGGAAGTGCGTGAGGGGGTGAGCGAAAGAGAGAGAGTGCGCTTGGTTGTGAGCGAAAGAGAGAGAGTGGACGTGAGTGTGAGAGAGAGAAAGAGTGTGCGTGGGAGTGAGAGAGAGAGTGCTTGTGGCTCTGAGAGAGAGAGAGAGTGCACGTGGGAGTGAGAGAGCAAGAGAGAGTGCACATGGGAGTGAGAGAGCGAGAGGGAGTGCACGTGGGAGTGAGAGAGCAAGAGAGAGTGCGTGTGGGAGTGAGAGAGAGAGAGTGTGCGTGAGAGTGAGATAAAGAGATTGAGTGCATGTGGGAATGAGAGAGAGAGAGTGCACATGGGAGTGAGCGAAAGAGAGAAAATGCGTGTGGGGGTGAACAAAAGAGAGAGAGTGTGCGTGGGAGTGAACAAAAGAGAGAGAGTGCACATGGGTGTGGGTGAAAGAGAGAGAGAGAGTGCGAATGGTAATGAGTGAAAGAGAGAGAGCGAGTGCGCTTGGGAGTGAGAGAGAGAGTGTGTGTGTGGGAGTGTGAGAGCGAGAGATAGTGTGCATGGGAGTGAGAGAGACTGTGCGTGAGAGTGAGAGAAAGAGAGAGCATGCGTGTGGGAGTAAGAGAGAGAGAGTGCACGTCGGAGTAAGCGAAAGAGAGAATGTGCGCTTGGGTGTGAGCGAAAGAGAGAGAGTGCACGTGGGTGAGAGAAAGAGAAAGATTGTGCTTGGGAGTGAGAGAGAGAGAGAATGCATGTGGCTGTGAGGGAGAGACAGAGTGCACATGGGATTGAGAGAGAGAGAGTTCACATGGGAGTGATACAGAGAGAGTGCGCTTGGGAGTGAGAGAGCGAGAGAGAGTGCACGTGGGAGTGAGAGACCGAGAGAGAGTGCGCCTGGGAGTGAGAGAGAGGGTGTGTGTGAGAGTGAGATAAAGAGATTGAGTGCGTGTGGGAGTGAGAGAGTGAGTGCACATGGGAGTGAGCGAAAGAGACAAACTGCACGTGGTGGTGAGCAAAAGAGAGAGAGTGTGCGTGGGAGTGAGCGAAAGAGAGAGAGTGTACGTGGGTGTGGGTGAAAGAGAGAGAGGGAGTGCGCATGGGAGTGAGCGAAAGAGACAAACTGCATGTGGTGGTGAGCAAAAGAGAGAGAGTGTGCGTGGGAGTGAGCGAAAGAGAGAGAGTGTACGTGGGTGTGGGTGAAAGAGACAGAGGGAGTGCGCATGGGAGTGAGCAAAATAGAGAGAGTGAGTGCGCTTGGGAATTAGAGCGAGAGCGGGAGTGCGCTTGGTAGTGAGAGAGCGAGGGCGCATGGGATTGAGAGAGAGAGAGAGAGAATGCGCGTGTGTGTGTGAGAGAGAGAGAGTTTGCGTGGGAGTGAGAGAGAGAGAGAGTTTGTGCGTGGGAGTGAGAGAGAGACAGTGTGCATGTGGGAGCGAGAGAGAGTGCGCGTGGGAGTGAGAGAGCAAGAGAGAATGTGCATGGGAATGAGAGAGAGAGTGTGCGTGGGAGTGAGAGAGAGAGAGTGTGCGTGGGAGTGAGTGAGAGAGTGAGTGCATGTGGGTGTGAGGGAGAGAGAGTGCACGTGGGAGTGAGAGAAAGAGTGCGCTTGGGAGTGAGAGAGTGAGAGAAGGTGCACGTGGGAGTGAGAGGGAGAGAGAGAGTGAGAGAGTGCGTGGGAGTGAGAGAGAGGAAGGTTGCGTGTGGGAGTGAGAGGGAGAGAGTGTGCGTGTGGGAGTGAGAAAGTGAGAGAGAGTGCGCTTGGGAGTGAGAGAGAGTTTGCGTGAGAGTGAGCAAAAGAGAGGAAGTGCGTGAGGGGGTGAGCGAAAGAGAGAGAGTGTGCGTGGGAGTGAGAGAGAGAGTGCACTTTGGAGTGAGAGAGTGAGAGAGAATGCACGTGGGAGTGAGAGGGAGAGCGAGAGTGAATGAGGGAGTGAGAGAGAGAGAGTGTCCGTGGGAGTGAGAGAGCAAGAGAGATTGCGTGTGGGAGTAAGAGAAAGAGAGAGTGCGCGTGGGAGTGAGAGAGAGAGATATTGCTTAGGTGTGAGAGAGAGAGAGTTTGCACGTTGCATTGAGAGAGAGAGAGTGTGCATGTGGGAGTGAGAGAGAGATTGCGTGTGGGAGTGAGAGAGCGAGAGAGAGTGCACATGGCAGTGAGAAAGAGAGAGAGTGTGCGTGAGAGTGAGAGAAAGAGAGTGAGTGCGTGTGGGAGTGAGAGAGAGAGTGCATGTGGGAGTGATCGAAAGAGAAAAAGTGCATGTGGGGGTGAGCGACAGAGAGACAGTGTACTTGGGAGTGAGTGAAAGAGAGAGAGTGCACGTGGGAGTCAGCGGAAGAGAGAGAGTGCGCGTGGGAGTGAGCGAAAGAGAAAGAGTGCGCTTGGTTGTGAGCGAAAGAGAGAGAGTGGACGTGAGTGTGAGAGAGAGAAAGAGTGTGCGTGGGAGTGAGAGAGAGAGTGCTTGTGGCTCTGAGAGAGAGAGAGAGTGCACGTGGGAGTGAGAGAGCAAGAGAGAGTGCACATGGGAGTGAGAGAGCGAGAGGGAGTGCACGTGGGAGTGAGAGAGCAAGAGAGAGTGCGTGTGGGAGTGAGAGAGAGAGAGTGTGCGTGAGAGTGAGATAAAGAGATTGAGTGCATGTGGGAATGAGAGAGAGAGAGTGCACATGGGAGTGAGCGAAAGAGAGAAAATGCACATGGGTGTGGGTGAAAGAGAGAGAGAGAGTGCGAATGATAATGAGCGAAAGAGAGAGAGCGAGTGCACTTGGGAGTGAGCGAAAGAGAGAGATTGCGTGTGGGAGTGCGGGAACAAGGGAGAGAGAGAGAGTGCACGTGGGAGTGAGAGCAAGAGCGAGAGTGCGCTTGGGAGTGAGAGAGCGAGTGCGCATGGGAGTGTGAGAGAGAGAGAGAGCGAATGCGCGTGTGTGTGAGAGAGAGAGATTGTGCGTGGGAGTGAGAGAGAGAGAGTGTGCATGTGGGAGCGAGAGAGAGTGCGCATGGGAGTGAGAGACCGGGAGAGAATGTGCATGGGAGTGAGAGAGAGAGTGTGCGTGGGAGTGAGAGAAACAAAGAGAGTGCCCATGGGAGAGAGCGAAAGAGAGAAAGTGCTTGTGGGGGTGAGCCAAAGAGAGATAGAGTTCGCGTGGGAGTGAGCAAAAGCGAGAGAGTGCGCGTGGGAGTGAGCAAAAGAGAGAAAGTGCGCGTGGGAGTAAGAGAGAGAGAGAGTGCGCGTGGGTGTGTGAGAGAGAGAGAGTGTGCGTGGGAGTGAGAGAAAGAGTGTGCGTGGGAGTGAGAGAGAGATAGCGCTTGGAAGTGAGAGAGTGAGAGAAGGTGCACGTGGGAGTGAGAGGGAGAGAGAGAGTGAGAGAGTCCGTTTGGGAGTGAGGGAAAGAGAGAGAGTGCAGCTGGGATTGAAATTAAGAGAGAGAGTGCACATGGGGGTGAGAGAAAAAAAGAGAATGCGTGTGGGGGTGAGAGAAAGAGAGAGAGTGCGCATGGGAGTGAGAGAGAGAGTGTGTGTGTGGGAGTGTGAGAGCGAGAGATAGTGTGCATGGGGGTGAGAGAGACTGTGCGTGAGAGTGAGAGAAAGAGAGAGCGTGCGTGTGGGAGTGAGCAAAAGAGAGAGAGTGCGCGTGGGAGTAAGGGAAAGAGAGAGAGTGCGCGTGGGTGTGTGAGAGAGAGAGAGTGTGCGTGGGAGTGAGAGAAAGAGTGTGCGTGGGAGTGAGAGAGAGATAGCGCTTGGGAGTGAGAGAGTGAGAGAGAGTGCGCGTGGGAGTGAGAGGGAGAGAGAGAGTGAGACAGTCCGTTTGGGAGTGAGGGAAAGAGAGAGAGTGCAGGTGGGTGAGAGAAAGAGAAAGATTGTGCTTGGGAGTGAGAGAGAGAGAGAATGCATGTGGCTGTGAGGGAGAGACAGAGTGCACATGGGATTGAGAGAGAGAGAGTTCACATGGGAGTGATACAGAGAGAGTGCGCTTGGGAGTGAGAGAGCGAGAGAGAGTGCACGTGGGAGTGAGAGAGCGAGAGAGAGTGCGCCTGGGAGTGAGAGAGAGGGTGTGTGTGAGAGTGAGATAAAGAGATTGAGTGCGTGTGGGAGTGAGAGAGTGAGTGCACATGGGAGTGAGCGAAAGAGACAAACCGCATGTGGTGGTGAGCAAAAGAGAGAGAGTGTGCGTGGGAGTGAGCGAAAGAGAGAGTGTACGTGGGTGTGGGTGAAAGAGAGAGAGGGAGTGCGCATGGGAGTGAGCAAAATAGAGAGAGTGAGTGTGCTAGGGAATGAGAGCGAGAGCGAGAGTGCGCTTGGTAGTGAGAGAGCAAGTGCGCATGGGATTGAGAGAGAGAGAGAGAGAGAATGCGCGTGTGTGTGAGAGAGAGAGAGAGTTTGCGTGGGAGTGAGAGAGAGAGAGAGTTTGTGCGTGGGAGTGAGAGAGAGACAGTGTGCATGTGGGAGCGAGAGAGAGTGCGCGTGGGAGTGAGAGAGCAAGAGAGAATGTGCATGGGAATGAGAGAGAGTGTGCGTGGGAGTGAGAGAAACACAGAGAGTGCCCATGGGAGAGAGCGAAAGAGAGAAAGTGTGTCTGGGGGTGAGCCAAAGAGAGAGAGAGTTTGCGTGGGAGTGAGCAAAAGAGAGAGAGTGCGTGTGGGAGTGAGCAAAAGAGAGAGAGTGCACGTGGG
Source organism: Carcharodon carcharias (assembly GCF_017639515.1). Taxonomy (NCBI): domain Eukaryota; kingdom Metazoa; phylum Chordata; class Chondrichthyes; order Lamniformes; family Lamnidae; genus Carcharodon; species Carcharodon carcharias. The sequence goes on from NC_054475.1 coordinate 116,660,733, forward strand.
AGTGAGCAAAAGAGAGAGAGTGCGCATGGGAGTACGTGAAAGAGAGAGTGTGCAATTGGGTCTGAGAGAGAGAGAGAGTGTGCGTGGGATTGAGGGAGAGAGAGAGTGCATGTGGGTGTGAGGGAGAGATTCAGCGCACGTAGGAGTGAGAGAAAGAGTGCGCGTGGGAGTGAGAGAGAGAGTGCACTTGGGAGTGAGAGAGTGAGAGAAGGTGCACGTGGGAGTGAGAGGGAGAGAGTGAGTGAGAGAGTACGCGTGGGAGTGAGAGAGCAAGAGAGAATGTGCATGGGAGTGAGAGAGAGAGTGTGCGTGGGAGTGAGAGAAACACAGAGAGTGCCCATGGGAGAGAGCGAAAGAGAGAAAGTGCGTCTGGGGGTGAGCCAAAGAGAGAGAGAGTTTGCATGGGAGTGAGCAAAAGAGAGAGAGTGCGTGTGGGAGTGAGCAAAAGAGAGAGAGTGCACTTGCGAGTGAGCAAAAGAGAGAGATTGCGCATGGGAGTAAGCGAAAGAGAGAGTGTGCAATTGGGTCTGAGAGAGAGAGAGAGTGTGCGTGGGAGTGAGGGAGAGAGAGAGTGCATGTGGGTGTGAGGGAGAGATTCAGTGCACGTAGGAGTGAAAGAAAGAGTGCGCATGGGAGTGAGAGAGAGAGTGCACTTGGGAGTGAGAGAGTGAGAGAAGGTGCACGTGGGAGTGAGAGGGAGAGAGAGAGTGAGAGAGTACGCTTGGGATTGAGGGAAAGAGAAAGAGTGCGGGTGGGATTGAGATTAAGAGAGAGAGTGCACGTGGGAGTGAGCGAAAGAGAGAGAATGCGTTTGCGGGTGCGAGAAAGAGAGAGAGTGCGCATGGGATTGAGAGAGAGAGAGAGTGCGTGGGAGTGAGAGAGAGAGGTTGCGTGTGGGAGTGAGAGAGAGAGTGTGCATTTGGGAGTGAGAGAGCGAGAGAGAGTGCGCATGGGAGTGAGAGAGCGTGTGCGTGAGAGTGAAAGAAAGAGAGAGCGTGCGTGTGGGAGTGAGAGACAGAGAGTGCGCGTGGGAGTGAGCAAAAGAGAGAAAGTGCTCTTGGGTGTGAGCGAAAGAGAGAGAGTGCACGTGGGTGTGAGAGAGAGAAAGATTGTGTGTGAGAGTGAGAGAGAGAGAGAGAGAGTGCATGTGGCTGTGAGAGAGAGACAGAGTGCGCATGGGAGTGAGAGAGAGAGAGTGCGCGTGGGAGTGAGAGAGAGAGAGAGTGCACGTGGGAGTGAGAGAGCGAGAGAGAGTGCGCATGGGATTGAGAGAGTGAGAGGGAGTGCGCGTGGGAGTGAGAGGGTGTGAGAGAGTGAGAGAGCGTGCTTGGGAGTGAGAGAGAGAGAGAGAGAGTGTGCATGGGAGTGAGAGAGAGAGAGAGTGCATGTGGGAGTGAGGGAATGAGAGACAGAGAGAGTGCGCGTGGAAGTGAGAGCGAGAGCGAGCATGCTCTTGGGAGTGAGAGAGAGACAGAGAGCGAATGCGCGTGGGTGTGTGAGAGAGAGAGAGTGTGCTTGGGAGTGAGAGAGAGAGATTTTGAGTGTGGGAGCGAGAGAGTGTGCATGTGGTAGTGAGAGAATGAGAGAGAATGTGCATGGTTGTGAGAGAGAGAGAGTGTGCGTTGGAGTGAGAGAAAGAGATTGAGTGCGCGTGGGAATGAGAGACAGAGATAGAGAGCGCACATGGGAGTGAGAGAGAGAGAGAGAGAGCACGTGTGGGAGTGAGAGAGAGAGAGAGAGTGCCCATGGGTGTGAAAGAGAGAGAGAGAGTGGAGTGGGAGTGAGAAAGAGAGAGAATGCATGTGGGAGTGAGAGGTAGAGAGTGTGCACATGGGAGTGAGAGAGAGTGTGCGCGTAAGAGAAAGAGAGAGACAGTGCGCATGGGAGTGAGAGAGTGAGGGAGAGAGAGTGTACATGGGAGTGAGAGAGAGGGAGAGTGCGCGTGGGTTTGATAGAAAGAGTGAGAGTGTGCATGGGAGTGAGAGAAAGAGAGAGAGTGCGCATGGGAGTGAGAGAGAGAGAGAGAGTGTGGGTGAGAGTGAGAGAAAGAGAGGGAGCACACGTGAGAGTGAGAGAAAGAGAGGGAGCGCATGTCGGAGTGAGAGAAATAGATGGATCGCACGTGAGAGTGAGAGAAAGAGAGAGAGTGTGTGTGGGAGTAAGCGAATGCAAGAGAGTGCACGTTGGTGTGAGAGAGACAGTGTGCGTGGGAGTGAGAGAGAGAGAGAGTGCAAGTGGGTGTGAGAAAGAGAGAGAGAGTGTGCGTGGGAGTGAGAGAGAGAGAGTGCACGTGGGAGTGAGAGAGAGAGATTGCGCTTGGGAGTGAAAGAGCGAGATAGTGCGCATGGGATTGAGAGAGCGAGACAGAGTGCACGTGGGAGTGAAAGGGAGAGAGAGAGTGAGAGAGTGCACTTGGGAGTGAGAGAGAGAGAGAGAGATTGTGCGTGGGAGTGAGAGAGAGAGAGTGTGTGTGAGAGTGAGATAAAGAGATTGAGTGCGTGTGGGAGTGAGAGAGAGAGAATGCCAATGGGAGTGAGCGAAAGAGAGAAAGTGCGTGTGGTGGTGAACAAAAGAGAGGGAGTGTGAGTGGGAGTGAGCGAAAGAGAGAGAGAGCACGTGGGTGTGGGTGACAGAGAGAGAGCTAATGCGCATGGGAGTGAGCAAAAGAGAGAGAGCGAGTGCACTTGGGAGTGAGCGAAAGAGAGTGAGTGCGTGTGGGAGTGCGGGAACGAGATAGAGAGAGAGTGCGCGTGGGAGTGAGAGGGGGGGAGAGAGTGCACTTGGGAGTGAGAGAGCGAGTGTGCATGGGAGTGAGAGAGAAGAGAGAGCGAATGCGCATGTGTGTGAGAGAGAGAGAGTGTGTGTGGGAGTGAGAGAGAGAGAGAGTTTGCGCGTGGGAGTGAGAAAGAGAGAGAGTGCATGTGGGAGTGATAGAGAGTGTGCGTGGGAGTGAGAGAAACAAAGAGTGCGCGTGGGAGTGAGCGAAAGAGAAAAAGTGCATGTGGGGTGAGCCAAAGAGAGAGAGAGTTTGCGTGGGTGTGAGCAAAAGAGAGAGAGCGCACAAGGGAGTGAGCAAAATAGAGAGAGTGCACGTGGGAGTGAGCGAAAGAGATAGAGTGCGCGTGGGAGTAAGCGAAAGAGAGAGATTGCACGTGGGTGTGAGAGAGAGAGAGAGTGTGCATGGGTGTGAGAGAGAGAGAGTGCATGTGGGTGTGAGAGAGAGATAGAGACTGCACGTGGGTGTGAGAGAGAGATAGAGTGTGCGTGGGAGTGAGAGAGAAAGAGAGAGAGTGCATGTGGCTGTGAGAGAGAGACAGAGTGCACATGGGAGTGAGTGAGAGAGAGTGCGCGTTGGTGTGAGAGAGAGAGAGAGAGCGCATGGGATTGAGAGAGTGAGAGGGAGTGCTCGTGGGATTGAGTGAAAGAGTGCGCTTGGGAGTGAGAGAGTGAGAGAAGGTGCACGTGGGAGTGGGGAAATAGAGAGAGTGCAGGTGGGATTGAGAGTAAGAGAGAGAGTGCACGTGGGAGTGAGAGACAGAGAGAGAGTGCGCATGGGAGTGAGCAAAAGAGAGAAAGTGCGTGTGGGGATGAGCCAAAGAGAGAGCGAGTTCAGGTGTGAGTGAGAGAGAGAGGTTGCATGTGGGAGTGAGAGGGAGAGAGTGTGCCTGTGTGAGTGAGAGAGCGAGAGAGAGTGGGCATGAGAGTGAGAGAGAGTGTTCGTGAGAGTGAGCAAAAGAGAGAAAGTGTGTGTGGGGGTGAGCAAAAGAGAGAGAGTGTGCGTGGGAGTGAGAGAGAGAGTGCAGTTGGGAGTGAGAAGGAGAGAGAGAGTGCACATGGGAGTGAGAAGGAGAGAGAGAGTGCACGTGGGAGTGATAGAAAGAGTGTGCGTGGGAGTGAGAGAGAGAGGGCGCTTGGGAGGTAGAGAGCAAGATAGAGTGCGTGTGGGAGTGAAGGAAAGAGAGAGTGCGCGTGGGAGTGAGAGAGAGAGAGTGCATAGGAGTGAGAGAGAGCGAGTTTGCACCTGGCATTGAGAGAGAGAGAGAGTGTGCATGTGGGAATGAGAGAGAGAGTGCGTGTGGGAGTGAGAGAGCGAGAGAGAGTGCGCATGGCAGTGAGAGAGAGAGAGTGTGCGCGAGAGTGAGGGAAAGAGAGTGAGTGTGTGTGGGATTGAGAGAGAGAGAGTGCGCATGGGATTGAAAGAGTGAGAGGGAGTGCTCATGGGAGTGAGAGGGAGAGAGAGAGTGAGAAAGTGCACTTGGGAGTGAGAGAGAGAGAGAAAGAGACTGTGCATGGGAGTGAGAGAGAGTGTGCGTGAGAGTGAGATAAGGAGATTCAGTACGTGTGGGAGTAAGTGTGCTTGGGAATGAGAGCGAGAGCGAGAGTGCGCTTGGTAGTGAGAGAGCAAGTGCGCATGGGATTGAGAGAGAGAGAGAGAGAGAATGCGCGTGTGTGTGAGAGAGAGAGAGAGTTTGCGTGGGAGTGAGAGAGAGAGAGAGTTTGTGCGTGGGAGTGAGAGAGAGACAGTGTGCATGTGGGAGCGAGAGAGAGTGCGCGTGGGAGTGAGAGAGCAAGAGAGAATGTGCATGGGAATGAGAGAGAGTGTGCGTGGGAGTGAGAGAAACACAGAGAGTGCCCATGGGAGAGAGCGAAAGAGAGAAAGTGTGTCTGGGGGTGAGCCAAAGAGAGAGAGAGTTTGCGTGGGAGTGAGCAAAAGAGAGAGAGTGCGTGTGGGAGTGAGCAAAAGAGAGAGAGTGCACGTGGGAGTGAGCAAAAGAGAGAGAGTGCGCATGGGAGTACGTGAAAGAGAGAGTGTGCAATTGGGTCTGAGAGAGAGAGAGAGTGTGCGTGGGATTGAGGGAGAGAGAGAGTGCATGTGGGTGTGAGGGAGAGATTCAGCGCACGTAGGAGTGAGAGAAAGAGTGCGCGTGGGAGTGAGAGAGAGAGTGCACTTGGGAGTGAGAGAGTGAGAGAAGGTGCACGTGGGAGTGAGAGGGAGAGAGTGAGTGAGAGAGTACGCGTGGGAGTGAGAGAGCAAGAGAGAATGTGCATGGGAGTGAGAGAGAGAGTGTGCGTGGGAGTGAGAGAAACACAGAGAGTGCCCATGGGAGAGAGCGAAAGAGAGAAAGTGCGTCTGGGGGTGAGCCAAAGAGAGAGAGAGTTTGCATGGGAGTGAGCAAAAGAGAGAGAGTGCGTGTGGGAGTGAGCAAAAGAGAGAGAGTGCACTTGCGAGTGAGCAAAAGAGAGAGATTGCGCATGGGAGTAAGCGAAAGAGAGAGTGTGCAATTGGGTCTGAGAGAGAGAGAGAGTGTGCGTGGGAGTGAGGGAGAGAGAGAGTGCATGTGGGTGTGAGGGAGAGATTCAGTGCACGTAGGAGTGAAAGAAAGAGTGCGCATGGGAGTGAGAGAGAGAGTGCACTTGGGAGTGAGAGAGTGAGAGAAGGTGCACGTGGGAGTGAGAGGGAGAGAGAGAGTGAGAGAGTACGCTTGGGATTGAGGGAAAGAGAAAGAGTGCGGGTGGGATTGAGATTAAGAGAGAGAGTGCACGTGGGAGTGAGCGAAAGAGAGAGAATGCGTTTGCGGGTGCGAGAAAGAGAGAGAGTGCGCATGGGATTGAGAGAGAGAGAGAGTGCGTGGGAGTGAGAGAGAGAGGTTGCGTGTGGGAGTGAGAGAGAGAGTGTGCATTTGGGAGTGAGAGAGCGAGAGAGAGTGCGCATGGGAGTGAGAGAGCGTGTGCGTGAGAGTGAAAGAAAGAGAGAGCGTGCGTGTGGGAGTGAGAGACAGAGAGTGCGCGTGGGAGTGAGCAAAAGAGAGAAAGTGCTCTTGGGTGTGAGCGAAAGAGAGAGAGTGCACGTGGGTGTGAGAGAGAGAAAGATTGTGTGTGAGAGTGAGAGAGAGAGAGAGAGAGTGCATGTGGCTGTGAGAGAGAGACAGAGTGCGCATGGGAGTGAGAGAGAGAGAGTGCGCGTGGGAGTGAGAGAGAGAGAGAGTGCACGTGGGAGTGAGAGAGCGAGAGAGAGTGCGCATGGGATTGAGAGAGTGAGAGGGAGTGCGCGTGGGAGTGAGAGGGTGTGAGAGAGTGAGAGAGCGTGCTTGGGAGTGAGAGAGAGAGAGAGAGAGTGTGCATGGGAGTGAGAGAGAGAGAGAGTGCATGTGGGAGTGAGGGAATGAGAGACAGAGAGAGTGCGCGTGGAAGTGAGAGCGAGAGCGAGCATGCTCTTGGGAGTGAGAGAGAGACAGAGAGCGAATGCGCGTGGGTGTGTGAGAGAGAGAGAATGTGCTTGGGAGTGAGAGAGAGAGATTTTGAGTGTGGGAGCGAGAGAGTGTGCATGTGGTAGTGAGAGAATGAGAGAGAATGTGCATGGTTGTGAGAGAGAGAGAGTGTGCGTTGGAGTGAGAGAAAGAGATTGAGTGCGCGTGGGAATGAGAGACAGAGAGAGAGAGCGCACATGGGAGTGAGAGAGAGAGAGAGAGAGCACGTGTGGGAGTGAGAGAGAGAGAGAGAGTGCCCATGGGTGTGAAAGAGAGAGAGAGAGTGGAGTGGGAGTGAGAAAGAGAGAGAATGCATGTGGGAGTGAGAGGTAGAGAGTGTGCACATGGGAGTGAGAGAGAGTGTGCGCGTAAGAGAAAGAGAGAGACAGTGCGCATGGGAGTGAGAGAGTGAGGGAGAGAGAGTGTACATGGGAGTGAGAGAGAGGGAGAGTGCGCGTGGGTTTGATAGAAAGAGTGAGAGTGTGCATGGGAGTGAGAGAAAGAGAGAGAGTGCGCATGGGAGTGAGAGAGAGAGAGAGAGTGTGGGTGAGAGTGAGAGAAAGAGAGGGAGCACACGTGAGAGTGAGAGAAAGAGAGGGAGCGCATGTCGGAGTGAGAGAAATAGATGGATCGCACGTGAGAGTGAGAGAAAGAGAGAGAGTGTGTGTGGGAGTAAGCGAATGCAAGAGAGTGCACGTTGGTGTGAGAGAGACAGTGTGCGTGGGAGTGAGAGAGAGAGAGAGTGCAAGTGGGTGTGAGAAAGAGAGAGAGAGTGTGCGTGGGAGTGAGAGAGAGAGAGTGCACGTGGGAGTGAGAGAGAGAGATTGCGCTTGGGAGTGAAAGAGCGAGATAGTGCGCATGGGATTGAGAGAGCGAGACAGAGTGCACGTGGGAGTGAAAGGGAGAGAGAGAGTGAGAGAGTGCACTTGGGAGTGAGAGAGAGAGAGAGAGATTGTGCGTGGGAGTGAGAGAGAGAGAGTGTGTGTGAGAGTGAGATAAAGAGATTGAGTGCGTGTGGGAGTGAGAGAGAGAGAATGCCAATGGGAGTGAGCGAAAGAGAGAAAGTGCGTGTGGTGGTGAACAAAAGAGAGGGAGTGTGAGTGGGAGTGAGCGAAAGAGAGAGAGAGCACGTGGGTGTGGGTGACAGAGAGAGAGCTAATGCGCATGGGAGTGAGCAAAAGAGAGAGAGCGAGTGCACTTGGGAGTGAGCGAAAGAGAGTGAGTGCGTGTGGGAGTGCGGGAACGAGATAGAGAGAGAGTGCGCGTGGGAGTGAGAGGGGGGGAGAGAGTGCACTTGGGAGTGAGAGAGCGAGTGTGCATGGGAGTGAGAGAGAAGAGAGAGCGAATGCGCATGTGTGTGAGAGAGAGAGAGTGTGTGTGGGAGTGAGAGAGAGAGAGAGTTTGCGCGTGGGAGTGAGAAAGAGAGAGAGTGCATGTGGGAGTGATAGAGAGTGTGCGTGGGAGTGAGAGAAACAAAGAGTGCGCGTGGGAGTGAGCGAAAGAGAAAAAGTGCATGTGGGGTGAGCCAAAGAGAGAGAGAGTTTGCGTGGGTGTGAGCAAAAGAGAGAGAGCGCACAAGGGAGTGAGCAAAATAGAGAGAGTGCACGTGGGAGTGAGCGAAAGAGATAGAGTGCGCGTGGGAGTAAGCGAAAGAGAGAGATTGCACGTGGGTGTGAGAGAGAGAGAGAGTGTGCATGGGTGTGAGAGAGAGAGAGTGCATGTGGGTGTGAGAGAGAGATAGAGACTGCACGTGGGTGTGAGAGAGAGATAGAGTGTGCGTGGGAGTGAGAGAGAAAGAGAGAGAGTGCATGTGGCTGTGAGAGAGAGACAGAGTGCACATGGGAGTGAGTGAGAGAGAGTGCGCGTTGGTGTGAGAGAGAGAGAGAGAGCGCATGGGATTGAGAGAGTGAGAGGGAGTGCTCGTGGGATTGAGTGAAAGAGTGCGCTTGGGAGTGAGAGAGTGAGAGAAGGTGCACGTGGGAGTGGGGAAATAGAGAGAGTGCAGGTGGGATTGAGAGTAAGAGAGAGAGTGCACGTGGGAGTGAGAGACAGAGAGAGAGTGCGCATGGGAGTGAGCAAAAGAGAGAAAGTGCGTGTGGGGATGAGCCAAAGAGAGAGCGAGTTCAGGTGTGAGTGAGAGAGAGAGGTTGCATGTGGGAGTGAGAGGGAGAGAGTGTGCCTGTGTGAGTGAGAGAGCGAGAGAAAGTGGGCATGAGAGTGAGAGAGAGTGTTCGTGAGAGTGAGCAAAAGAGAGAAAGTGTGTGTGGGGGTGAGCAAAAGAGAGAGAGTGTGCGTGGGAGTGAGAGAGAGAGTGCAGTTGGGAGTGAGAAGGAGAGAGAGAGTGCACATGGGAGTGAGAAGGAGAGAGAGAGTGCACGTGGGAGTGATAGAAAGAGTGTGCGTGGGAGTGAGAGAGAGAGGGCGCTTGGGAGGTAGAGAGCAAGATAGAGTGCGTGTGGGAGTGAAAGAAAGAGAGAGTGCGCGTGGGAGTGAGAGAGAGAGAGTGCATAGGAGTGAGAGAGAGCGAGTTTGCACCTGGCATTGAGAGAGAGAGAGAGTGTGCATGTGGGAATGAGAGAGAGAGTGCGTGTGGGAGTGAGAGAGCGAGAGAGAGTGCGCATGGCAGTGAGAGAGAGAGAGTGTGCGCGAGAGTGAGAGAAAGAGAGTGAGTGTGTGTGGGATTGAGAGAGAGAGAGTGCGCATGGGATTGAAAGAGTGAGAGGGAGTGCTCATGGGAGTGAGAGGGAGAGAGAGAGTGAGAAAGTGCACTTGGGAGTGAGAGAGAGAGAGAAAGAGACTGTGCATGGGAGTGAGAGAGAGTGTGCGTGAGAGTGAGATAAGGAGATTCAGTACGTGTGGGAGTAAGAGAGAGAGAGTGTACATGGGAGTGAGCGAAAGAGAGAAAGTGCATGTGGGGGTGAGCAAAAGAGAGAGAGTGTGCATGGAAGTGAGCGAAAGAGAGAGAGTGCACGTGGGTGTGGGTGAAAGAGAGAGAGTGCGCTTGGGAGTGAGAGAAAGAGTGCACATGGGAGTGAGAGAGAGAGTGCGCTTGGGAGTGAGAGAGTGAGAGAAGGTGCACGTGGGAGGGAGAGAGAGAGTGAGAGTGCGCGTGGGAGTTGGGGAAATAGAGAGAGTGCGGGTGGGATTGAGAGTAAGAGAGAGAGTGCACGTGGGAGTGAGAGAAAGAGAGAGAGTGCGTGTGGGAGTGAGAGAAAGAGAGAGAGTGTGCGTGGGAGTGAGAGTGAGAGAGTGCTTGGGAGTGAGAGAGTGAGGTTGCGTGTGGGAGTGAGAGAGAGTGCACGTGGGCGTGAACGATAGAGCGAAAGTGCGCTTGGATGTGAGCGAAAGAGAGAGAGTGCATGTGGATGTGAGAGAGAGAAAGAGTGTGCGTGGGAGTGAGGGAGACAGAGTGAGAGTGCATGTGGCTGTGAGAGAGAGACAGTGTGTGCATGGGTGTGAGAGAGAGAGTGCCCGTGGGAGTGAGAGAGCGAGAGAGTGTGCATGGGATTGAGAGAACGAGAGGGAGTGCACGTGGTAGTGAGAGGGAGAGAGAGAGTGAGAGAGTGCGCTTCGGAGTGAGAGAGAGAGAGAGAGAGAGAGTGCACGTGGGTGTGAGAGAGAGAGTGTGTGTGAGAGTGAGATAAAGAGATTGAGTGCGTGTGGGAGTGAGCGAAAGAGAGAAATTGCCTGTGGGGGAGAGCAAAAGAGAGAGAGTGTGCATGGGAGTGAGCGAAAGAGAGAGAGCGAGTGCGCTTGGGAGTGAGCGAAAGAGAGAGAGTGCGTGTTGGAGTGCGGGTACGAGATAGAGAGAGAGTGCACGTGGGAGTGAGAGCGCACGTGGGAGTGAGAGCGAGAGCGAGAGTGCACTTGGGAGTGTGAGAGCAAGTGCGCATGGGAGTGAGAGAGAAGAGAGAGTGAAAGCGCATGTATGTGAGAGAGATAGAGTGTGCGTGGGAGTGAGAGAGAGGGACAGTTTGCGCGTGTGAGTGAGAGAGAGAGAGAGTGCATGTGGGAGCGAGAGAGAGTGCGCATGGGAGTGAGAGAAACAAAGAGTGCGCGTGGGAGTGAGCGAAAGAGAAAAATTGAGTGTGGGGTGAGCCAAAGAGAGAGAGAGTTCGTGTGGGAGTGAGCAAAAGAGAGAGAGTGCACATGGGAGTGTGCAAAAGAGAGAGAGTGCATGTGGGTGTGAGAGAGAGAGTGCGCGTGGGAGTGAGAGAGAGAGTGCACTTGGGAGTGTGAGAGTGTGAGAAGGTGCACGTGGGAGTGAGGGAAATAGAGAGAGTGCGGGTGGGATTGAGAGTAAGAGAGAGAGTGCACGTGGGAGTGAGAGAAAAAGAGAGAGTGCGTATGGGAGTGAGAGAAAGATAGAGAGTGCACGTGGGAGTGAGAGAGAGACAGAGTGCATGGGAGTGAGAGAGAGAGGTTGCGTGTGTGAGCGAGAGAGAGAGAGTGTGCGTGTGGAAGTTAGAGAGCGAGAGAGAGTGTGCATGGGAGTGAGAGAGAGTGTGCGTAAGAGTGAGCAAAAGAGAGAAAGTGCATGTGGGGGTGAGCGAAAGAGAGAGAGTGTGCGTGGGAGTGAGAGAGAGTGTGCGCTTGGGAGTGAGAGAGCGAGAGAGAGTGCACGTGGGAGTGAGAGAGGGAGTGTGCGTGGGAGTGACAGAGCAAGAGAGAGTGCGTGTGGGAGTGAGAGAAAAAGAGAATGCGCGTGGGAGTGAGAGAGAGAGAGAGTTCACTTGCGAGTGAGCAAAAGAGAGAGAGTGTGCGTGGGAGTGAGCAAAAGAGAGAGAGTGCACTTGGGAGCGAGCGAAAGAGAGAGTGCAAGTGGGTGTGAGAGAGAGAAAAAGTGTGCATGGGAGTGAGAGAGAGATTGCCTGTGGGTATGAGCGAGAGAGAGTGCACGTGGGAGTGAGAGAAAGAGTGCGCGTGGGAGTGAGAGAGAGAGTGCGCTTGGGAGTGAGAGAGTGTGAGAAGTTGCACGTGGGAGTGAGAGAGAGAGAGAGAGAGAGTGAGAGAGTGCGCGTGGGAGTGAGTAAAAGAGAGAGAGTGCGGGTGGGATTGATAGTAAGAGAGAGAGTGCACGTGGGAGTGAGAGAAAGAGAGAAAGTGCCTGTGGGAGTGGGAGAAAGAGAGAGAGTGCGCGTGGGAGTGAGAGAGAGAGGTTGCGTGTGGGAGTGAGAGAGAGAGAGTGTGCATGTGGGAGTGAGAAAGCGAGAGATAGTGCACATTGGAGTGAGAGAGAGTGTGCGTGAGAGTGAGCAAAAGAGAGAAAGTGCGTGTGGGGGTGAGTGATAGAGAGAGAGTGTGCGTGGGAGTGAGAGAGAGAGTGCGCTTGGGAGTGAGAGAGCGAGAGAGAGTGCACGTGGGAGTGAGAGGGAGAGAGAGAGTGCACGTGGGAGTGAGAGAGAGAGAGTTTGCATGTGGAATTGAGAGAGAGAGAGAGTATTCATGTGGGAGTGAGAGAGAGAGAGAGTGTGCGTGAGAGTGAGAGCAAAAGACTGAGTGCGTGTAGGAATGAGAGAGAGAGAGTGCACGTGGTAGTAGGCAAAAGAGAGAAAGTGCATGTGGGGGGGAGCGAAAGAGAGAGAGTGCACGTGGGAGTCAGCGGAAGAGAGAGAGTACGTGTGGGAGTGAGTGAAAGAGAGAGTGTGCACGTGGGTGTGGGCGAAAGAGAGAGAGAGAGTGCAAATGGGACTGAGCCAAAGAGAGAGAGAGTGAGTGGGTTGGAGTGAGCCAAAGATAGAGAGTGCATGTGGGAGTGAGGGAATGAGAGACAGAGAGAGTGCCGTGGAAGTGAGAACGAGAGTGCGCTTGGGAGTGAGAGAGCGTGTGCACATGGGAGTGAGAGAGAGAGAGAGAGAGAATGCGCGTGGGTGTGAGAGAGAGAGAGAGTGCACGTGGGAGTGAGAGAAAGAGTGCGCGTGGGGGTGAGAGAGAGAGTGCGCTTCAGTGTGAGAGAGTGAGCGAAGTTGCACGTAGGAGGGAGAGGGAGAGAGAGAGTGAGAGAGTGCACATGGGAGTGAGAGAAAGAGAGAGAGTGCTTGTGGGAGTGAGAGAAAGAGAGAGAGAGAGTGCGCGTGGGAGTGAGAGAGAGTGCGTGGGAGTGAGAGAGAGAGTTTGCATGTGGGAGTGAGAGAGAGAGTGTGCGTGTGGGAGTGAGAGAGCGAGAGAGAGTGCACATGGGAGTGAGAGAGAGTGTGCGTGAGAGTGAGCAAAAGAGAGAAAGTGCGTGTGGGGATGAGCGAAAGAGAGAGAGTGTGCTTGGGAGTGAGAGAGAGAGTGCGCTTGGGAGTGAGAGATCGAGAGTGAGTGCACGTGGGAGTGAGAGGGAGAGAGAGAGTGCACATGAGAGTGAGAGAGATAGTGTGCGTGGGAGTGAGAGAGCAAGAGAGAGTCCATGTGGGAGTGAGAGAAAGAGCTAGTGCGCGTGGGAGTGAGAGAGAGAGAGAGTTCGCGTGGGAGAGATCAAAGGAGAGAGAGTGCGCGTGGGAGTGAGCAAAAGAGAGAGAGTGCACGTGGGAGTGAGCGAAAGAGAGAGAGTGCACTTGGGAGTAAGCGAAAGAGAGAGAGTGCACGTGGGTGTGAGAGAGAGAGAGTGTGCGTGGGAGTGAGAGAGAGAAGAGTTCATGTGGGTGTGAGAGAGAGAGAGTGCACGTGGGAGTGAGAGAAAGAGTGCGATTGGGAGTGAGAGAGTGTGAGAAGGTGCTCATGGGAGAGAGAGGGAGAGAGTGAGAGAGTGCGGGTGGAAGTGAGGGAAAGAGAGTGTGGGTGGGATTGAGAGTAAGAGAGAGAGTGCACGTGGGAGTGAGAGAAAGAGAGAGAGTGCTTGTAGGTGTGAGAGAATAAGAGAGAGTGAGATAGAGAGAGAGAGCATGGGAGGGAGTGGGAAAGTTGAAGTGCATGGGTGGGAGTGGAAGAGAGAAAAAAGCGTGGCTGGGAATGTTGGAGAGACAGAGAAGCGCGGGTGGGAGTGGGAGTGGGAGAGAGAGCGAGAGCGCGGGTGGGAGTGGGGGGAGAGAGCAAGAGCACAGGTGGGAGTGAGAGAGAGAGATCGCTGGTGGGAGTGAGAGAGAGAGAGAGAGCGTGGGTGGGATTGAGAGAGCGAGAGAGTGCACAGGCGGGAGTGAGAGAGAGTGAGAGCGCGGGAGGGAGTGGGAGCGAGAGTGTGGGTGGGAGTGGGAGAGAGAGCGAGAGCGCGGGTGGGAGTGGGGGGAGAAAGCAAGAGCACAGGTGGGAGTGAGAGAGAGAGATCGCTGGCGGGAGGGAGAGAGAGAGAGAGCGTGGGTGGGATTGCGAGAGCGAGAGAGTGCAAAGGCGGGAGTGAGAGAGAGTGAGAGTGCGGGTGGAAGTGAGGGAAAGAGAGAGAGTGTGGTTGGGATTGAGAGTAAGAGAGAGAGTGCACGTGGGAGTGAGAGAAAGAGAGAGAGTGCTTGTGGGAGTGAGAGAAAGAGAGAGAGTGCATGTGGGAGTGAGAGAGAGAGAGAGTGCATGGGTGTGAGAGAGAGAGGTTGCGTGTGGGAGTGAGAGAGAGAGAGTGTGCATGTGGGAGTGAGAGAGTGAGAGAGAGTGCACATGGGAGTGAGAGAGAGAGTGCGCTTGGGAGTGAGAGAGCAAGAGAGAGTGCGGGTGGGAGTGAGAGAGAGAGAGTGCGTATGAGTGAGAGAGAGAGAGTTTGCACGTGGCATTGAGAGAGAGAATGAGTGTTCGTGTGGGAGTGAGAGGGAGAGTGCGTGTGGGAGTGAGTGAGTGAGAGAGAGTGCGCATGGCAGTGAGAGAGAGAGTGCGTGATTGTGAGAGAAAGAGAGTGAGTGCGTGTGGGAGTGAGAGAGAGAGTGTGCACCTGGGAGTAGGCGAAAGAGAGAAAGTGCATGTGGGGGTGAGCGAAAGAGAGAGAGTGCACGTGGGAGTCAGCGGAAGAGGGAGAGTGCGTGTGGGAGTGAGCGAAAGAGAGAGTGTGCACATGGGTGTGGGCGAAAGAGTGGGAGAGAGTGCACATGGGACTGAGCCAAAGAGAGTGAGAGTGAGTGTGGGTTGGAGTGAGCCAAAAAGAGAGAGTGCATGTGGGAGTGAGGGAATGAGAGGCAGAGAGCGTGCACGTGGAAGTGAGAGCGAGAGCGAGAGTGAGATTGGGAGTGAGAGAGCGAGTGCACATGGGAGTGAGAGAGAGAGAGAGAGAATGCATGTGGGTGAGTGAGAGAGAGAGTGTACGTGGGACTGAGAGAGAGAGAGTTTGCGCGTGGGAGTGAGACAGAGAGAGTGTGCGTATGGGAGTGAGAGAGAGTGCGTGTGGTAGTGAGAGAGCGAGAGAGAATGTGCATGGTTGTGAGAGAGAGTGTGCGTTGGAGTGAGAGAAAGAGAGTGAGTGCGCGTGGGAATGAGAGATAGAGAGAGAGAGCGCACATGGGAGTGAGAGAGAGAGAGAGAGCACGTGTGGGTATGAGAGAGAGAGAGAGAGAGTGCCTGTGGGTGTGAAAGACAGAGTGAAAGAGTGTGAGTGGGAGTGAGAAAGAGAGAGAGTGCATGTGGGAGTGAGAGATAGAGAGTGTGCGCGTGGGAGTGAGAGAGAGTGTGCGCATGGGAGTAAGAGAGAGACAGTGCGCATGGGAGTGAGAGAGCGAGGGAGAGAGAAAGTGCACTTGGGAGTGAGAGAGAGGGAGAGAGCGCGTGGGAGTGATAGAAAGAATGAGAGTGTGCATGGGAGTGAGTGAAAGAGAGAGAGTGTGCATGGGAGTGAGAGAAAGAGAGAGAGTGTGCGTGGGAGTGAGAGAAAGAAAGGGAGCACACATGAGAGTGAAAGAAAGAGACGGAGTGCGCGTGGGAGTGAGAGAAATAGAGGGATCGCATGTGAGAGTGAGAGAAAGAGAGGGAGCACACGTGGGAGTGAGAGAAAGAGAGGGAGAGCATGTGAGAGTGAGTGAAAGAGAAGGAGTGTGCGTGGGAGCGAGAGAAAGAGAGGGGGCACACGTGGGAGCGAGAGAAAGATGGAAGGCATGCGTGGGAGCGAGAGAAAGAGGGAGAGCGCAAGTGGGAGTGATAGAAAAATTGAATGCGCACATGGGTGTGAGAGAATAAGAGAGAGTGCATGCGCGGGAGTGAGAGAGAGTGAGAGAGAGCGGGCGGGAGCGGGAGAGAGAGATAGATCACGGGCGGGAGTGAGAGAGATAGAACGGGCAGGAGTGAGAGAGAGAGAGAGCATGGATGGGATTGAGAGAGCGAGAGAGTGCACGGGCAGGAGTGAGATAGAGAGAGAGAGCGCGGGAGGGAGTGGGAAAGATGAAGTGCACGGGTGGGAGTGGAAGAGAGAAAAAAGCGTGGCTGGGAATGTTGGAGAGACAGAGAAGCGCGGGTGGGAGTGGGAGTGGGAGAGAGAGCGAGAGCGCGGGTGGGAGTGGAGGGAGAGAGCAAGAGCACAGGTGGGAGTGAGAGAGAGAGATCGCTGGCGGGAGTGAGAGAGAGAGAGCGTGGGTGGGATTGAGAGAGCAAGAGAGTGCACAGGTGGGAGTGAGAGAGAGTGAGAGTGCGGGAGGGAGTGGAAGAGAGAGCGAGAGTGTGGGAGGGAGTGGGAGAGAGAGCGAGAGTGTGGGTGGGAGTAGGAAAGAGAGAGAATGCGCGGGTGGGAGTGAGAGAGAGAGGGAGAGTGAGATTGGGAGTGAGAGAGCGAGTGCACATGGGAGTGAGAGAGAGAGAGAGAGAATGCACGTGGGTGAGTGAGAGAGAGAGAGTGTACGTGGGACTGAGAGAGAGAGAGTTTGCGCGTGGGAGTGAGACAGAGAGAGTGTGCGTATGGGAGTGAGAGAGAGTGCGTGTGGTAGTGAGAGAGAGAGAGAGAATGTGCATGGTTGTGAGAGAGAGAGAGTGTGCGTTGGAGTGAGAGAAAGAGAGTGAGTGCGCGTGGGAATGAGAGACAGAGAGAGTGAGCGCACATGGGAGTGAGAGAGAGAGAGAGAGCACGTGTGGGTATGAGAGAGAGAGAGAGAGAGTGCCTGTGGGTGTGAAAGACAGAGTGAAAGAGTGCGAGTGGGAGTGAGAAAGAGAGAGAGTGCATGTGGGAGTGAGAGATAGAGAGTGTGCGCGTGGGAGTGAGAGAGAGTGAGCGCATGGGAGTAAGAGAGAGACAGTGCGCATGGGAGTGAGAGAGCGAGGGAGAGAGAAAGTGCACTTGGGAGTGAGAGAGAGGGAGAGAGCGCGTGGGAGTGATAGAAAGAATGAGAGTGTGCATGGGAGTGAGTGAAAGAGAGAGAGTGCGCATGGGAGTGAGAGAAAGAGAGAGAGTGTGCGTGGGAGTGAGAGAAAGAAAGGGAGCACACATGAGAGTGAAAGAAAGAGACGGAGTGCGCGTGGGTGTGAGAGAAATAGAGGGATCGCATGTGAGAGTGAGAGAAAGAGAGGGAGCACACGTGGGAGTGAGAGAAAGAGAGGGAGAGCATGTGAGAGTGAGTGAAAGAGAAGGAGTGTGCGTGGGAGCGAGAGAAAGAGAGGGGGCACACGTGGGAGCGAGACAAAGATGGAAGGCATACGTGGGAGCGAGAAAAAGAGGGAGAGCGCATGTGGGAGTGATAGAAAAATTGAATGCGCACATGGGTGTGAGAGAATAAGAGAGAGTGCATGCGCGGGAGTGAGAGAGAGTGAGAGAGAGCGGGCGGGAGCGGGAGAGAGAGATAGATCACGGGCGGGAGTGAGAGAGATAGAACGGGCAGGAGTGAGAGAGAGAGAGAGCATGGGTGGGATTGAGAGAGCGAGAGAGTGCACGGACGGGAGTGAGATAGAGAGAGAGAGCGCGGGAGGGAGTGGGAAAGATGAAGTGCACGGGTGGGAGTGGAAGAGAGAAAAAAGCGTGGCTGGGAATGTTGGAGAGACAGAGAAGCGCGGGTGGGAGTGGGAGTGGGAGAGAGAGCGAGAGCGCGGGTGGGAGTGGAGGGAGAGAGCAAGAGCACAGGTGGGAGTGAGAGAGAGAGATCGCTGGCGGGAGTGAGAGAGAGAGAGCGTGGGTGGGATTGAGAGAGTGAGAGAGTGCACAGGTGGGAGTGAGAGAGAGTGAGAGCGCGGGAGGGAGTGGGAGAGAGAGCGAGAGTGTGGGAGGGAGTGGGAGAGAGAGCGAGAGTGTGGGTGGGAGTAGGAGAGAGAGAGAATGTGCGGGTGGGAGTGAGAGAGAGAGGGAGCGTGCATGGGAGTGAGATACAGAGAGAGTGAGCACGCGTGGGTGTGAGAGTGAGAGAGTGAAAGCGCATTTGGGAGCGAGAGAAAGAGGGAGGGCACATGTGGCAGCGAGAGAAAGAAGGAGGGCGCCCCCTGGAGTGAGCGAAAGAGGGAAGGTGCGCACGGGAGTGAGAGAAAGAGTGAGGGTGGGCGCGGGAGCGAGAGAATGAAGGAGCGCATGCGTGGGAGTGAGGGAAAGTGTGAGGGCGTGCGCTGGAGCGAGAGAAAGCAGGAGGGCATGTGCGGGCACGAGAGAAAGCGAGAGGGCTCGTACGGGCATGAAAGAAAGCGGGATGGCGCGCGGGGGAGTGAGAGAAAGCGGGAGGGCATGCACGGGAGTGAGAGAAAGTTTGAGGGCACATGTGGGAGCGAGGGAAAGAGGGAGAGTGTGCGCGGGTGTGACAGAAAGAGGGAGTGCGTGCCTGGGAGCGAGAGAATAAGAGAGAGAGTGTGGGCGGGAGTGAGAGAGAGTGAGAGAGCACGGCGGGAGTGAGAGAGAGGGAGAGAGAGCATGGGCGGGAGTGAGAGAGAGAGAGGGTGTGGGTGGGATTGAGAGAGCAAGAGAGTGTGCGGGCGTGAGTGAGAGAGAGAGAGAGTGCAGGAGGGAGTGGGAAAGCGAGAGAGAGCTCAGGTGGGAGTGGAAGAGAGAGAGAAGTGTGGTTGGGTGTGGGAGAGAGAGAGAGAAATGAGGGTGGGAGTGGCAGAGAGAACGAGACCGCGGGTGGGAGTGGGAGAGAGAGCACGAGCACGTGTGGGAGTGGGAGAGAGATAGAACGTGTGTGGGAGTGGGAGAGAGAGTGAGAGAGCAAGTGGGAGTGGGGGGAGAAAGCAAGAGCACAGGTGGGAGTGAGAGAGAGAGATCGCTGGCGGGAGTGAGAGAGAGAGAGAGAGCGTGGGTGGGATTGAGAGAGCGAGAGAGTGCAAAGGCGGGAGTGAGAGAGAGTGAGAGTGCGGGTGGAAGTGAGGGAAAGAGAGAGAGTGTGGGTGGGATTGAGAGTAAGAGAGAGAGTGCACGTGGGAGTGAGAGAAAGAGAGAGAGTGCATGTGGAGGTGAGAGAGAGAGAGAGTGCGTGGGAGTGAGAGAGAGAGGTTGCGTGTGGGAGTGAGAGAGAGAGAGAGTGTGCGTGTGGGAGTGAGTGAGTGAGAGAGAGTGCACATGGGAGTGAGAGAGAGAGTGCGCTTGGGAGTGAGAGAGCAAGAGAGAGTGCGTGTGGGAGTGAGAGAAAGAGAGAGTGCGCGTGGGAGTGAGAGAGAGAGAGTTTGCACGTAGCATTGAGAGAGAGAATGAGTGTTCGTGTGGGAGTGAGAGAGAGAGTGCGTGTGGGAGTGAGTGAGCGAGAGAGAGTGCGCATGGCAGTGAGAGAGAGAGAGTGCGTGATTGTGAGAGAAAGAGAGTGAGTGCGTGTGGGAGTGAGAGAGAGAGTGTGCACCTGGGAGTAGGCGAAAGAGAGAAAGTGCATGTGGGGGTGAGCGAAAGAGAGAGAGTGCACGTGGGAGTCAGCGGAAGAGGGAGAGTGCATGTGGGAGTGAGTGAAAGAGAGAGTGTGCACGTGGGTGTGGTCGAAAGAGTGGGAGAGAGTGCACATGGGACTGAGCCAAAGAGAGTGAGAGTGAGTGTGGGTTGGAGTGAGCCAAAGAGAGAGAGTGCATGTGGGAGTGAGAGCGAGAGCAAGAGTGAGATTGGGAGTGAGAGAGCGAGTGCACATGGGAGTGAGAGAGAGAGAGAGAGAATGCGCGTGGGTGAGTGAGAGAGAGAGAGTGTACGTGGGACTGAGAGAGAGAGAGTTTGCGCGTGGGAGTGAGACAGAGTGTGCGTATGGGAGTGAGAGAGAGTGCGTGTGGTAGTGAGAGAGCGAGAGAGAATGTGCATGGTTGTGAGAGAGAGAAAGTGTGCGTTGGAGTGAGAGAAAGAGAGTGAGTGTGCGTGGGAATGAGAGACAGAGAGAGAGAGCGCACATGGGAGTGAGAGAGAGAGAGAGAGCACGTGTGGGTATGAGAGAGAGAGAGAGAGAGTGCCTGTGGGTGTGAAAGACAGAGTGAAAGAGTGCGAGTGGGAGTGAGAAAGAGAGAGAGTGCATGTGGGAGTGAGAGATAGAGAGTGTGCGCGTGGGAGTGAGAGAGAGTGAGCGCATGGGAGTAAGAGAGAGACAGTGCGCATGGGAGTGAGAGAGCAAGGGAGAGAGAAAGTGCACTTGGGAGTGAGAGAGAGGGAGAGTGCGCGTGGGAGTGATAGAAAGAATGAGAGTGTGCATGGGAGTGAGTGAAAGAGAGAGAGTGTGCATGGGAGTGAGAGAAAGAGAGAGAGTGTGCGTGGGAGTGAGAGAAAGAAAGGGAGCACACGTGAGAGTGAAAGAAAGAGACGGAGTGCGTGTGGGAGTGAGAGAAATAGAGGGATCGCATGTGAGAGTGAGAGAAAGAGAGGGAGCACACGTGGGAGTGAGAGAAAGAGAGGGAGAGCATGTGAGAGTGAGTGAAAGAGAAGGAGTGTGCGTGGGAGCGAGAGAAAGAGAGGGGGCACACGTGGGAGCGAGAGAAAGATGGAAGGCATGCGTGGGAGCGAGAGAAAGAGGGAGAGCGCATGTGGGAGTGATAGAAAGATTGAATGCGCACATGGGTGTGAGAGAATAAGAGAGAGTGCATGCGCGGGAGTGAGAGAGAGTGAGAGAGAGCGGGCGGGAGCAGGAGAGAGAGATAGATCACGGGCGGGAGTGAGAGAGATAGAACGGGCAGGAGTGAGAGAGAGAGAGAGCATGGGTGGGATTGAGAGAGCGAGAGAGTGCACGGGCGGGAGTGAGATAGAGAGAGAGAGCGCGGGAGGGAGTGGGAAAGATGAAGTGCACGGGTGGGAGTGGAAGAGAGAAAAAAGCGTGGCTGGGAATGTTGGAGAGACAGAGAAGCGCGGGTGGGAGTGGGAGTGGGAGAGAGAGCGAGAGCGCGGGTGGGAGTGGAGGGAGAGAGCAAGAGCACAGGTGGGAGTGAGAGAGAGAGATCGATGGCGGGAGTGAGAGAGAGAGAGCGTGGGTGGGATTGAGAGAGCGAGAGAGTGCACAGGCGGGAATCAGAGAGAGTGAGAGCGCGGGAGGGCGTGGGAGAGAGAGCGAGAGTGTGGGTGGGAGTGGGAGAGAGAGCGAGAGTGTGGGTTGGAGTAGGAGAGAGAGAGAATGCGTGGGTGGGAGTGAGATACAGAGAGAGTGAGCACGCGTGGGTGTGAGAGTGAGAGAGTGAAAGCGCATGTGGGAGCGAGAGAAAGAGGGAGGGCACATTTGGCAGCGAGAGAAAGAAGGAGGGCGCGCCCTGGAGTGAGTGAAAGAGGGAAGGTGCGCACGGGAGTGAGAGAAAGAGTGAGGGTGGGCGCGGGAGCGAGAGAAAGAAGGAGGGCATGCGTGGGAGTGAGGGAAAGTGTGAGGGCGTGTGCTGGAGCGAGAGAAAGCGGGAGGGCATGTGCGGGCACGAGAGAAAGCGAGAGGGCTCGTACGGGCATGAAAGAAAGCGGGAAGGCGCGCGGGGGAGTGAGAGAAAGCGGGAGGGCATGCACGGGAGTGAGAGAAAGTTTGAGGGCACATGTGGGAGCGAGGGAAAGAGGGAGAGTGCGCGCGGGTGTGACAGAAAGAGGGAGTGCGTGCCTGGGAGCGAGAGAATAAGAGAGAGAGTGTGGGCGGGAGTGAGAGAGAGTGAGAGAGCACGGCGGGAGTGAGAGAGAGAGAGAGAGAGCATGGGCGGGAGTGAGAGAGTGAGAGGGCGTGGGTGGGATTGAGAGAGCAAGAGAGTGTGCGAGCGTGAGTGACAGAGAGAGAGAGTGCAGGAGGGAGTGGGAAAGAGAGAGAGAGCTCAGGTGGGAGTGGAAGAGAGAGAGGTGTGGTTGGGTGTGGGAGAGAGAGAGAGAAATGAGGGTGTGAGTGGCAGAGAGAACGAGACCGCGGGTGGGAATGGGAGAGAGAGCGCGAGCACGTGTGGGAGTGGGAGAGAGAGAGAACGTGTGTGGGAGTGGGAGAGAGAGTGAGAGAGCAGCTGGGTGCGAGAGAGAGAGCAAGAGCGCTGGTGGGAGGGGAGTGAAAGAGAGAGAGTGCGCGGGTGGGAGTGAGAGAGAGAGGGTGCGTGCGTGGGAGTGAAATACAGAGAGAGTGAGCATGCGTGGGTGTGAACGAGAGAGAGTGAGAGCGCATGTGGGAGCGAGAGAAAGAAGGAGGGTGCACCCTGGATTGAGTGAAAGAGGGAAGGTGCGCACGGGAGTGAGAGAAAGAGGGAGGGTGGGCGTGGGAGTGATAGAAAGAAGGAGGGCATGCGTGGGATTGAGGGAAAGTGTTAGGGCATGCGCTGGATCGAGAGAAAGCGAGAGGGCTCGTACGGGCACGAAAGAAAGCGGGAGGGCGTGCGGGGGAGTGAGAGAAAGTGGGAGGGCATGCACGGGAGTGAGAGAAAGTTTGAGGGCACATGTGGGAGCGAGGGATAGATTTGAGGGTGCGCGCGGGTGTGAGAGAAAGAGGGAGTGCGTGCCTGGGAGCGAGAGAATAAGAGAGAGAGCGTGGGCAGCAGTGAGAGAGAGTGAGAGAGCACGCCGGGAGTGAAAGAGAGGGAGAGAGCGCGGGCGGGTGTGAGAGAGAGAGAGAGAGCATGGCGGGAGTGAGAGAGAGAGAGAGGGCGTGGGTGGGATTGAGAGAGCAAGAGAGTGCGCGGGCGTGAGTGAGAGAGAGAGAGAGTGCAGGAGGGAGTCGGAAAGAGAGAGAGAGCTCAGGTGGGAGTGGAAGAGAGAGAGAAGTGTGGTTGGGTGTGGGAGAGAGAGAGAGAAATGAGGGTGGGAGTGGCAGAGAGAACGAGACCGTGGGTGGAAGTGGGAGAGAGAGCGCGAGCACGTGTGGGAGTGGGAGTGAGAGAGAGAGCATGCGTGGGAGTGGGAGAGAGAGTGAGAGAGCGGCTGGGTGTGAGTGAGAGAGCAAGAGCGCTGGTGGGAGGGGAGTGAAAGAGAGAGAGTGCGCGGGTGGGAGTGAGAGAGAGAGAGAACGTGCGTGGGAGTGACAGTGAGAGAAGGAGCATATGTGGTAGTGACAGAGAGAAAGGGAGAGGGAGCACACATGGGAATGAGAAACAGAGAGAGAGATCGCACATGGGAGTAGGAGAGAGGAAGAGAGAGCACGTGTGGGAGTGAGAGAGAGAGAGAGAGTGCACATGGGTGTGAAAGAGAGAGAGAGAGTGTGCGAGTGGGCGTGAGAAAGAGAGAGTGTGCGCGTGGGAGTGAGAGAGAGTGTGCGCGTGGGAGTAAGAGAGATAGAGTGTGCATGGGAGTGAGAGAGCGAGGGAGAGATAGAGAGTGACGTGGGAGTGAAAGAGAAAGAGTCCGCATGGGAGTGAGAGAAAGCGAGCGAGCGTGCGTGGGAGTGAGATAAAGAGAGGGAGCGCACGTGGGAGTGAGAGAAAGAGAGGGAGAGTGCGTGGGAGAGAGTGCAAGAGAGGGGGCAAACGTGGGAGCAAGAGAAAGAGAGGGGGCAAACCTGGGAGTGAGAGAAAGAGAGGGGGTGAGCGTGGGAGTGAGAGAAAGAGAGGGGGCACATGTGGGAGCGAGAGATAGAGAGGGGACGCGCGTGGGAGTGAGGGAAAGAGAGGGGATGCGCGTGGGAGCGAGAGAAAGTGAGGGGGCGCGCGTGGGAGCGAGAGAAAATGAGGGTGTGCGTGGGGGTGCGAGAGAAAGAGAGGGGGCATGCGTTCATGAGACAAAGCGGGAGGGCATGTGTGGGCATGAGAGAAAGCAGGAGGGCATGTGCGGGAGTAAGAGAAGGAGGGAGGGCGCAAGCGGGTGTGAGAGAAAGCGGGAGGGCGTTGCGGGAGTGGGAGAAAGTGGGAGGGCAAGTGCGGGAGTGAGAGAAAGTGGGAGTGCACGTGCTGGAGCGAGAGAAAGTGGGAGAGTGCGTTCAGGTGTGAGGGAATAAGAGAGAGAGCAAGCGCAGGAGTGAGAGAGAGCGGGCGAGAGCGAGAGAGAGAAATAGAGCGCGGGCGGGAGTGAGAGAGAGAGCGTGGGCAGGATTGTGAGAGCGAGAGATTGCATGGGCAGGATTGAGAGAGAGAGTGAGTGTGTGTGGGAGTGAGGGAGAGAGGGAGTGCACGTGGGAGTGACAGAGAGAGAGTTTGCACGTGGGAGTGAGAGAGAGTGTGCGTGTGGGAGTGAGAGAGAGAGTGCGCTTGGGAGTGAGAGTGCGAGAGAGAGTGCACTTGGGAGTGAGAGGGAGAGAGAGAGTGAGAGAGTGCACGTGGGAGTGAGAGAGAGAGTGCGGGTGGGATTGAGAGTAAGAGAGAGAGTGCACATGGGAGTGAGAGAGAGTGTGTGTGGGTGTGAGAGAAAGAGAGAGAGTGCGCGTGGGAGTGAGAGATAGCGTTTGCGTGGGAGTGAGAGAGAGAGAGTTTGCGCGTGCGTGGGAGTGAGAGAGTGAGAGAGAGTTCGCATGGGGGTGAGAGAGAGAGTGTGCGTGAGAGGGAGAGAAAGAGAGTGCCCGTGGGTGTGAAAGAAAGAGAGAGAGTGCACGTGGGAGTGAGAGATAGAGAGTGCGTGCGTGGGAGTTAGAGAGATTGTGCACGTGGGAGTAAGAGAGAGAAAGTGTGCATGGGAGTGAGAGAGCGAGGGAGCAAGAGAGAGTGCGTATGGGAGTGAGAGAGAGAGAGAGTGCATGTGGGAGTGAGAGAAAGAGAGCGAGTGCACATGGGAGTGCGAGAAAGAGAGGGAGCATGCGTGGGAGTGAGAGAAAGAGAGGGAGCATGCGTGGGAGTGAGAGAAAGAGAGGGAGAGCGTGTGGGAGTGAGAGAGAGAGAGAGTGCGTGGGAGTGAGAGAAAGAGAGCGAGTGCACATGGGAGTGCGAGAAAGAGAGGGAGCATGCGTGGGAGTGAGAGAAAGAGAGGGAGCATGCGTGGGAGTGAGAGAAAGAGAGGGAGAGCGTGTGGGAGTGAGAGAGAGAGTGCGTGGGAGTGAGAGAGAGAGAGTTTGCGCGTGGGTGTGAGAGAGAGAGTGTGTGTGGGAGTTAGAGAGCGAGAGAGAGTGCGCATGGCAGTGAGAGAGAGAGAGAGAGTGTGCGTGAGAGGGAGAGAAAGAGAGTGCACGTGGGTGTGAAAGAGAGAGAGAGAGTGCAAGTGGGATAGGGAAAGAGAGAGAGTGCACGTGGGAGTGAGAGATAGAGAGTGCGTGCATGGGAGTGAGAGAGAGTGTGCACGTGGGAGTAAGAGAGAGAGTGCGCATGGGAGTGAGAGAGAGGGAGAGAGTGCACGTGGGAGTGAGAGAAAGAGAAAGAGTCCACATGGGAGTGAGAGAAAGAGTGCGAGCACGCATGGGAGTGAGGGAAAGAGAGGGAGAGCGTGTGGGAGTGAGTGAAAGAGAGGGAGTGCGCGCGGGAGCGAGAGAGACAGAGGGGGCACACGTGGAAGTGAGAGAAAGAGGGAAGGCATGTGCAGGACGAGAGAAAGAGGGAGAGCGCATGCGGGAGTGATAGAAAGAGGGAGAGTGCACGTGGGTGCGAGAGAATAAGAGAGAGAGCACGCGCGGGAGTGACAGAGAGTGAGAGAGAAAGATAGATCACGGGCAGGAGTGAGAGAGAGATAGAGTGGGCTGGTGCGAGAGAGAGAGAGAGCATGGGCGGGATTGAGAGAGCGAGAGAGTGTGCGGGCGGGAGTGAGATAGAGAGAGAGAGCGCGGGAGGGAGTCGGAAAGAGACAGTGCGCGGGTGGGAGTGGAAGAGAGGAAAAAGCGTGGCTGGTAATGTTAGAGAGACAGAGAAGCGCGAGTGGGAGTGGGAGTGCGTGTGGGAGAGACAGCGAAAGCACTGGTGGGAGTGAGAGAGAGAGGCAGCGTGTGTGGAAGTGAGAGACAGAGAGAGTGAGCACGCGTGGGTGTGAGAGAGAGAGAGTGAGACCGCATGTGGGAGCGAGAGAAATAGGGAGGGCGCATGCAGGAGCGAGAGAAAGAAGGAGGGTGCGCCCTGGAGCGAGTGAAAGAGGGAAGGTGCACGCGGGAGTGAGTGAAAGAGGGAGGGTGGGCGCAGGAGCGAGAAAAAGAAGGAGGGCATGCGTGGGAGCGAGAGAAAGTGGGAGGGTGTGTGCGGGAGCAAGAGAAAGTGGGAGGGCACGTGCGGGAGCAAGGGAAAGTGGGAGGGCACGCACAGGAGCGAGAGAAAGTTTGAGGGCACACGTGGGAGCGAGAGAAAGAGGGAGTGAACGCCTGGGAGTGAGGGAATAAGAGAGAGAGCGCGCGCGGTCGTGAGAGAGAGTGAGAGAGCACAGTGGGAGTGAAAGAGAGGGAGAGAGCATGGGCGGGAGTGTGAGAGAGAGAGAGAGAGCATGGGCGGGAGTGAGAGGGGGAGAGAGGGCGTGGGCGGGATTGAGAGAGCAAGAGAGTGCGCGGGAGGGAGTGAGAGAGAGAGAGCACAGGAGGGAGTGGGAGAGACAGAGCTCGGGTGGGAGTGGAAGAGAGAGAGAGAAATGAGGGTGGGAGTGGGAGAGAGAGCGAGAGCATGGGTGGGAGTGGGAGAGAGAGAGTGCGTGGGTGGGAGTGAGAGAGAGAGGCAGCGCGTGTGGGAGTGAGAGACAGAGAGAGTGATCGCGCGTGGGTGTGAGAGAGAGAGAGTGAGAGCGAGATTGTGGGAACGAGAGAAATAGGGTGGGCACATGCGGGAGCGAGAGAAAGAAGGAGGGCACGCCCTGGAGCTAGTGAAAGAGGGAAGGTGTGCGCGGGAGTGAGAGAAAGAGGGAGGGTGGGCGCAGGAGTGAGAAAAAGAAGGAGGGCATGCGTGGGAGTGAGAGAAAGCGGGAGGGCGTGCGCAGGTGCAAGAGAAAGTGGGAGGGCATGCGCGGGAGTGAGAGAAAGTGGGAGGGCACGCATAGGAGCAAGGGAAAGTGAGAGGGCGCACATGGGAGCGAGAGAAAAAGGGAGTGCAACTCTGGGAGCGAGAGAATAAAGAGAGAGCACACACGGTAGTGAGAGAGAGTGAGAGAGCACGGTGGGAGTGAAAGAGAGGGAGAGAGCATGGGCGGGAGTGAGAGAGAGAGAGAGAGAGAGAGAGCATGGGCGGGAGTGAAAGAGAGAGAGAGGAGGTGGGCAGGATTGAGAGAGCAAGAGAACGCGCGGGCAGGAGTGAGAGAGAGAGAGAGAGCGCAGGAGGGCATGGGAGAGAGAGAGAGAGCTCGGGTGGGAGTGGAAGAGAGAGAGAGAAATGAGGGTGGGAGTGGGAGAGAGAGAGAGCGTTCGTGGGAGTGGGAAAGAGAGCGAGAGAGCGACTGGGTGCGAGAGAGAGAGCAAGAGGGCTGTTGGGAGGGGAGTGAAAAAGAGAGAGTGCACGGGTGGGAGTGAGAGAGAGAGAGAAAACGCGCATGTGAGTGACAGCGAGAGAAAGAGTGCACGTGGGAGTGAGATAGAGAAAGAGAGACGGAGCGCGCGTGGGAATGAGAGACAGAGAGTGAGATCACACATGGGAGTAGGAGAAAGAGAGAAAGCACGTGTGGGTGTGAAAGAGAGAGAGAGAGAGTGCGAGTGGGAGTGAGAAAGAGAGAGAGTGTGCATGGGAGTGAGAGAGAGAGAGTGTGTGCGTGGGAGTGAGAGTGAGTTTGCACGTGGGAGTAAGAGAGAGAGAGTGCACATGGGAGTGAGAGAGGGAGGAAGAGAGAGAGAGTGCGTGTGGGAGTGAGAGAAAGAGAAAGAGTCCGCATGGGAGTGAGAGAAAGAGCGCGAGCGTGTGTGGGAGTGAGAGAAAGAGAGGGAGTGTGCGTGAGAGTGAGAGAAAAAGAGGGATCATGCGTGGGAGTGAGATAAAGAGAATGGGAGCACGTGGGAGCGAGTGAAAGAGAGGGAGTGTGCGTGGGAGTGAGTGAAAGAGAGGGGGCAAACGTGGGAGCGAGAGAAAGAGGGAGTGCAGGTGGGAGCGAGAGAAAGAGAGGGGGCACGCGTGGGAGTGAGAGAAAATGAGGGTGCGCGCGTGGGAGCGAGAGAAAGAGAGGAGGCATGCAGGTGGGAGAGAAAGCGGGAGGGAATGCGCGGGAGTGAGAGAAGGATGGAGGGCACAAGCAGGTGCAAGAGAAAGAGGGAGAGAGCGCACGGGAGCAAGAGAAAGCGGGAGGGTGGTGCGGGAGTGGGAGAAAGTGGGAGGGCAAGTGCGGGAGCGAGAGAAAGTGGGAGAGTGCTTTCGGGTGTGAGGGAATAAGAGAGAGAGCATGCGCGGGAGTGAGAGAGAGTGAGAGAGAGCGGGCGGGAGCAAGAGAGAGAAATAGAGCGCGGGCGGGAGCGAGAGAGAGAGAGAGCACGCGAGTGGGAGTGAGAGAGAGAGAGCTTGGGCGAGATTTTGAGAGCGAGAGAGTGCATGGGTGGGAGTGAGAGAGAGTGAGTGTGTGTGGGAGTGAGGGAGAGAGAGAGTGCACGTGGGATTAACAGAGAGAGAGTTTGCACATGGGAGTGAGAGAAAGAGAGTGTGCGTGTGGGAGTGAGAGAGAGAATGCACGTGGGAGTGTGAGAGCGAGAGAGAGTGCACATGGGAGTGAGAGGGAGAGAGAGAGTGAGAGAGTGCACGTGGGAGTGAGAGAGAGAGTGCGGGTGGGATTGAGAGTAAGAGAGAGAGTGCACGTGGGAGTGAGAGAAAGAGAGAGAGTGCGTGTGGGTGTGAGAGAGAGTGTGCGTGTGGGAGTGAGAGAGCGAGAGAGAGTTCGCATGGGTGTGAGAGAGAGAGAATGTGCGTGAGAGTGAGAGAAAGAGAATGAGTGCGTGTGGGAGTGAGAGAGAGAGTGTGCACGTGGCATTGAGCGAAAGAGAGAAAGTGCATGTGGGGGTCAGCAAAAGAGAGAGAGTGTGCATGTGGGAGTGTGAGAAAGAGTGAGAGTGCACGTGGGAGTGAGAGAGAGAGAGAGTGCGTGGGAGTGAGAGAGAGAGAGTTTGCACGTGAGTGTGAGAGAGAGAGTGTGTGTGGGAGTTAGAGAGCGAGAGAGAGTGTGCATGGGAGTGAGAGAGCGAGGGAGCGAGAGAGAGTGCACATGGGAGTGAGAGAGAGGGAGAGAGTGCATGGGAGTGAGAGAGAGTGTGCACGTGGGAGTAAGAGAGAGAAAGTGCGCATGGGAGTGAGAGAGAGGGAGAGAGTGCACGTGGGAGTGAGAGAAAGAGAGAGAGTCCACATGGGAGTGAGAGAAAGAGTGCGAGCGCGCATGGGATTGAGGGAAAGAGAGGGAGAGCATGTGGGAACGAGTGAAAGAGAGGGAGTGCGCGTGGGAGCGAGAAAGACAGAGGGGGCACACGTGGAAGTGAGAGAAAGAGGGAAGGCATGTGCAGGACTAGAGAAAGAGGGAGAGCGCATGCGGGAGTGATAGAAAGAGGGAGAGCGCACGTGGGTGCAAGAGAATAAGAGAGAGAGCACGCGCGGGAGTGACAGAGAGTGAGAGAGAAAGATAAATCACGGGCAGGAGTTGAGAGGGATAGAGTGGGCGGGAGTGAGAGAGAGAGAGAGCATGGGCGGGATTGAGAGAGCGAGAGAGTGTGCGGGCGGGAGTGAGATAGAGAGAGAGAGCGCGGGAGGGAGTGGGAAAGAGACAGTGCGCGGGTGGGAGTGGAAGAGAGGAAAAAGCGTGGCTGGTAATGTTAGAGAGACAGAGAAGCGCGGGTAGGAGTGGGAATGCATGTGGGAGAGACAGCGAAAGCACTGGTGGGAGTGAGAGGGAGAGGCAGCGTGTGTGGAAGTGAGAGACAGAGAGAGTGAGCACGCGTGGGTGTGAGAGAGAGAGTGAGACCGCATGTGGGAGCGAGAGAAATAGGGAGAGCGCATGCAGGAGCGAGAGAAAGAAGGAGGGCGCACCCTGGAGCGAGTGAAAGAGGGAAGGTGCGCGCGGGAGTGAGTGAAAGAGGGAGGGTGGGCAAAGGAGCGAGAAAAAGAAGGAGGGCATGCGTGGGAGTGAGAGAAAGTGGGAGGGCATGCGCGGGAGCGAGAGAAAGTGGGAGGGCACACGTGGGAGCGAGAGAAAGAGGGAGTGCATGCCTGGGAGTGAGGGAATAAGAGAGAGAGCGCGCGCGGTCGTGAGAGAGAGTGAGAGAGCACAGTGGGAGTGAAAGAGAGGGAGAGAGCATGGGCGGGAGTGAGAGAGAGAGAGCATGGGCGGGAGTGAGAGGGAGAGAGAGGGCGTGGGCGGGATTGAGAGAGCAAGAGAGTGCGCGGGAGGGTGTGAGAGAGAGAGAGAGCACAGGAGGGAGTGGGAGAGACAGAGCTCGGGTGGGAGTGGAAGAGAGAGAGAGAAATGAGGGTGGGAGTGGGAAAGAGAGCGAGAGCGCGGGTGGGAGTGGGAGAGAGAGAGTGCCGGGGTGGGAGTGAGAGAGAGAGGCAGCGCATGTGGGAGTGAGAGACAGAGAGAGTGATCGCGCGTGGGTGTGAGAGAGAGAGAGTGAGAGTGAGGTTGTGGGAGCGAGAGAAATAGGGTGGGCACATGCGGGAGCGAGAGAAAGAAGGAGGGCCCGCCCTGGAGCTAGTGAAAGAGGGAAGGTGCGCGCGGGAGTGAGAGAAAGAGGGAGTGTGGGCGCAGGAGTGAGAAAAAGAAGGAGGGCATGCGTGGGAGCGAGAGAAAGCGGGAGGGCGTGCGCAGGTGCAAGAGAAAGTGGGAGGGCATGCGCGGGAGTGAGAGAAAGCGGGAGGGCACGCATGGGAGCAAGGGAAAGTGAGAGGGCGCACATGGGAGTGAGAGAAAGAGGGAGTGCACCTCTGGGAGCGAGAGAATAAGAGAGAGAGCACGCGCGGTATTGAGAGAGAGTGAGAGAGCACGGTGGGAGTGAAAGAGAGGGAGAGAGCATGGGCGGGAGTGAGAGAGAGAGGGAGCATGGGCGGGAGTGAAAGAGAGAGAGAGGAGGTGGGCGGGATTGAGAGAGCAAGAGAATGCGCGGGCAGGAGTGAGAGAGAGAGAGAGAGAGCGCAGGAGGGCATGGGAGAGAGAGAGAGAGCTCGGGTGGGAGTGGAAGAGAGAGAGAGAAATGAGGGTGGGAGTGGGAGAGAGAGCGAGAGCGCGGGTGGGAGTGGGAGAGAGAGCGAGAGCATGTGTGGGAGTGGGAGAGAGGGAGAGCGTGGGTGGGAGTGGGAAAGAGAGTGAGAGAGCAGCTGGGTGTGAGAGAGAGAGCAAGAGGGCTGTTGGGAGGGGAGTGAAAGAGAGAGAGTGCACGGGTGGGAGTGAGAAAGAGAGAGAAAATGCGCGTGTGAGTGACAGCGAGAGAAAGAGTGCACGTGGGAGTGAGAGAGAGAAAGAGAGACGGAGCGCGCGTGGGAATGAGAGACACAGAGAGAGATCACACATGGGAGTAGGAGAAAGAGAGAGAGCACGTGTGGGTGTGAAAGAGAGAGAGAGAGAGTGTGAGTGGGAGTGAGAAAGAGAGAGAGTGTGCATGGGAGTGAGAGAGAGAGAGTGTGCGTGTGGGAGTAAGAGAGAGAGAGTGCACATGGGAGTGAGAGAGCGAGGAAGAGAGAGAGAGTGCGTGTGGGAGTGAGAGAAAGAGAAAGAGTCCGCATGGGAGTGAGAGAAAGAGCGCGAGCATGCGTGGGAGTGAGAGAAAGAGAGGGAGTGTGCGTGAGAGTGAGAGAAAGAGAGGGATCACGCGTGGGAGTGAGAGAAAGAGACTGAGAACGCGTGGGAGCAAGTGAAAGAGAGGGAGGGTGCGTGGGAGTGAGTGAAAGAGAGGGGGCAAACGTGGGAGCGAGAGAAAGAGGGGGTGCAGGTGGGAGCGAGAGAAAGAGAGGGGGCGAGCGTGGGAGTGAAAGAGAGGGGGCTCATGTGGGAGCGAGAGAAAGAGCAGGGGCGCACGTGGGAGTGAGAGAAAGTGAGGGGGTGCGTGTGGGAGTGAGAGAAAATGAGGGTGCGCGCGTGGGAGCGAGAGAAAGAGAGGAGGCACGCGGGTGTGAGAGAAATCGGGAGGGCATGCGCGTGCACGAGAGAAAGTGGGAGGGCGTGCGCGGGAGTGAGAGAAAGATGGAGGGCACAAGCAGGTGCAAGAGAAAGAGGGAGAGAGCGCACGGGAGCAAGAGAAAGCGGGAGGGTGGTGCGGGAGTGGGAGAAAGTGGGAGAGTGCTTTCGGGTGTGACGGAATAAGAGAGAGAGCATGCGTGGGAGTGAGAGAGAGAGAGAGAGCAGGCGGGAGGAAGAGAGAGAAATAGAGCGCGCGCGGGAGTGAGAGAGAGAGAGAGCACGTGGGCGAGATTTTGAGAGCGAGAGAGTGCATGGGTGGGAGTGAGAGAGAGTGAGTGTGTGTGGGAGTGAGGGAGAGAGAGAGTGCACGTGGGATTGACAGAGAGAGAGTTTGCACGTGGGAGTGAGAGAGAGAGAGTGTGCGTGTCGGAGTGAGAGAGAGCATGCACGTGGGAGTGTGAGAGCGAGAGAGAGTGCACATGGGAGTGAGAGGGAGAGAGAGAGTGAGAGAGTGCATGTGGGAGTGAGAGAGAGAGTTTGGGTGGGATTGAGAGTAAGAGAGAGAGTGCACATGGGAGTGAGAGAAAGAGAGAGATTGCGTGTGGGTGTGAGAGAAAGAGAGAGAGTGCGCATGGGAGTGAGAGATAGAGAGAGTGCGTGGGAGTGAGAGAGAGAGTTTGTGCATGGGAGTGAGAGAGAGTGTGCGTGTGGGAGTGAGAGAGCGAGAGAGAGTTCGCATGGGTGTTAGAGAGAGAGAGTGTGCATGAGAGTGAGATAAAGAGAATGAGTGCGTGTGGGAGTGAGAGAGAGAGTGTGCACATGGCATTGAGCTTAAGAGAGAAAGTGCATGTGGGGGTCAGCAAAAGAGAGAGAGTGTGCATGTGGGAGTGTGAGAAAGAGTGAGAGTGCACGTGGGAGTGAGAGAGAGAGAGTGCGTGGGAGTGAGAGAGAGAGAGTTTGCATGTGGGTATGAGAGAGAGAGTGTGTGTGGGAGTTAGAGAGTGAGAGAGATTGTGCATGGCAGTGAGAGAAAGAGAGAGTTTGCGTCAGAGGGAGAGAGAGTGAGTGCGTGTGGGGGTGAAAGAGAGAGAGAGTGCAAGTGGGATTGAGAAAGAGAGAGAGTGCACATGGGAGTGAGAGATAGAGAGTGCACGCGTGTGAGTGAGAGAGAGTGTGCACGTGGGAGTAAGAGAGAGAAAGTGCGCATTTGAGTGAGAGAGCGAGGGAGCGAGAGAGAGTGCGCATGAGAGTGAGAGAGAGAGTGTGCGTGAGAGGGAGAGAAAGAGAGAGATTCCGCATGGGAGTGAGAGAAAGAGAGGCAGCGTGCGTGGGAGTGCGAGAAAGAGAAGGAGCGTGCGTGGGAGTGAGCGAAAGACAGGGAGCGTGCATGGGAGTGGGAAAAAGAGAGGGAGTGCGCGTGGGAGTGAGAGAGAGAGAGGGAGAGCGTGTGGGAGTGAGTGAAAGAGAGGGATTCCGCGTGGGAGCGAGAGAGACAGAGGGGGCCCACGTGGGAGCAAGAGAAAGAGGGAAGGCACGCGTGGGAGCGAGAGAAAGAGGGAGAGGGCAAGCGAGAGTGATAGAAAGATGGAGAGTGCACGTGGGTGCGAGAGAATAAGAGAGAGAGCACGCACGGGAGTGAGAGAGAGTGAGAGAGAGGGATAGATCACGGGCAGGAGAGAGAGATAGAGTGGGCGGGTGTGAGAGAGAGAGAGAGTATGGGCGGGATTGAGAGAGCGAGAGAGTGCGCGGGTGGGAGTGAGATAGAGAGAGAGAGCGCGGGAGGGAGTGGGATAGAGAGAGTGCGTGGGTGGGAGTGGAAGAGAGGAAAAAGCACGGCTGGGAATGTTAGAGAGACAGAGAAGCGCAGGTGGGAGTGGGTGTGGGAGACAGAGCAAAAGCGCGGGTGGAAGTCGGAGAGAGAGCGAGAGCGCTGGTGGGAGTGAGAGAGAGAGAGTGCACGCGTGTGAGTGAGAGAGAGTGTGCATGTGGGAGTAAGAGAGAGAAAGTGCGCATGTGAGTGAGAGAGCGAGGGAGCGAGAGAGAGTGCGCATGAGAGTGAGAGAGAGAGAGAGTGTGCATGAGAGGGAGAGAAAGAGAGAGATTCCGCATGGGAGTGAGAGAAAGAGAGGCAGCGTGCGTGGGAGTGAGCGAAAGAGAGGGAGCGTGCGTGGGAGTGGGAAAAAGAGAGGGAGTGCGCGTGGGAGTGAGAGAGAGAAAGGGAGAGCGTGTGGGAGTGAGTGAAAGAGGGAGTGCGCATGGGAGCGAGAGAGACAGAGGGGGCCCACGTGGGAGCAAGAGAAAGAGGGAAGGCTCGCGTGGGAGCGAGAGAAAGAGGCAGAGGGCAAGCGAGAGTGATAGAAAGATGGAGAGCGCACGTGGGTGCGAGAGAATAAGAAAGAGAGCACGCGCGGGAGTGAGAGAGAGTGAGAGAGTGGGATAGATCACGGGCAGGAGAGAGAGATAGAGTGGGCGGGGGTGAGAGTGAGAGAGAGTATGGGCGGGATTGAGAGAGCGAGAGAGTGCGTGGGCGGGAGTGAGATAGAGAGAGAGAGCATGGGAGGGAGTGGGAAAGAGAGAGTGCGTGGGTGGGAGTGGAAGAGAGGAAAAAGCGCGGCTGGGAATGTTAGAGAGACAGAGAAGCGCGGGTGGGAGTGGGTGTGGGAGACAGAGCGAAAGCGCGGGTGGGAGTCGGAGAGAGAGCGAGAGCGCTGGTGGGAGTGAGAGAGAGAGAGTGCGCGGGTGGGAGTGAGAGAGGGAGGCAGCGCGCGTGGGAGTGAGAGACAGAGAGAATGAGCGTGCGTGGGTGTGAGAGAGAGAGGGTGTGAGCGCAGGTGGGAGCGAGAGAAGTAGAGAGGGCGCATGTGGGAGCGAGAGAAAAAGGAGGGTGCGCCCTGGAGTGAGTGAAAGAGGGAAGGTGCACGCGGGACTGAGAGAAAGAGGGAGGGTGGGATGAGGAGCGAGAAAAAGAAGGAGGGCATGCGTTGTAGCGAGAGAAAGTGGGAGGGCATGTGTGGGCACGAAAGAAAGCGGGAGGGCACGCGTGGGAGTGAGAGAAAGTGGGAGGGCATGCACGGGAGGGAGAGAAAGTGGGAGGGCGCTCATTGGAGCGAGAGAAAGAGGGAGTGCACGCCTGGGAGGGAGAGAATAAGAGAGACAGTGTGCACGGTAGTGAGAGAGAGTGAGAGAGCACGGTGGGAGTGAGAGAGAGGGAGAGAGCGTGGGCGGGAGTGAGAGAGCATGGGCGGGAGTGTGAGAGAGAGAGAGGGCATGGGCGGGATTGAGAGAGCAAGAGAGTGCGCGGGCGGGAGTGAGAGAGAGAGAGCGCAGGAGGGAGTGGGAGAGAGAGAGAGAAATGAGGGTGGGAGTGGGAGAGAGAGCGAGAGTGCAGGTGGGAGTGGGAGAGAGAGCGAGAGCGCAGGTGGGTGTGGGAGAGAGAACGAGAGCACGTGTGGGAGTGGGAGAGAGAGTGAGAGAGTGGCTGGGTGAGAGAGAGAGAGAGAGCAAGAGCGCTGGTGGGAGGGGAGTGAAAGAGAGAGAGGGCACGGGTGGTAGTGAGAGAGAGAGAGAAAACGTGTGTGGGAGTGACAGTGAGAGAAAGAGCGCACGTGGGAGTGAGAGAGTGAAAGAGAGAGGGAGCGCGCGTGGGAATGAGAGACAGAGAGAGAGATCGCACATGGGAGTAGGAGAAAGAGAGAGAGCACGTGTGGGTGTAAAAGAGAGAGAGAGTGCGAGTGGGAGTGAGAAAGAGAGCGAGTGTGCATGGGAGTGAGAGAGAGAGAGTGTGCACGTGGGAGTAAGAGAGAGTGTGCACATGGGAGTAAGAGAGAGAGTGCGCATGGGAGTGAGAGAGTGAGGAAGAGTGAGAGAGTGCGCGTGGGAGTGAAAGAAAGAGAAAGAGTCCGCATGGGAGTGAGAGAAAGAGCGCGAGCGTGCGTGGGAGTGAAAGAGAGGGAGTGCGCATGAGAGTGAGAGAAAGAGAGGGAGCACGCGTGGGAGTGAGAGAAAGAGACTGAGAGCGCGTGGGAGCGAGTGAAAGAGAGGGAGTGTGTGTGGGAGCGAGTGAAAGAGAGGGGATGAGCGTGGGAGTGAGAGAAAGAGAGGGGGCACACGTGGGAGCAAGAGAAAGAGCGGGGGCACGCGTGGGAGCGAGAGAAAGTGAGGGGGCACAGGTGGGAGTGAGAGAAAATGAGGGTGTGCGCGTAGGAGTGAGAGAAAGAGAGGGGGCACGCGGGCATGAGAGAAAGCGGGAGAGAATGCGTGGGCACGAGAGAAAGTGGGAGGGAGTGCGTGGGAGTGAGAGAAGGAGGGAGAGTGCAAGCGGGTGCGAGAGAAAGAGGGAGGGCGCGCACGGGAGTGAGAGAAAGCGGGAGGGCGGTGTGGGAGTGGGAGAAAGCGGGAGGGAAACTGCGGGAGTCAGAGAAAGTGGGACGGCGCGTGCTGGAGCAAGAGAAAGTGCGAGAGCGCGTTCGGGTGTGCGGGAATAAGAGACAGAGCACGTGCGGGAGTGAGAGAGAGTGAGAGAGAGTGGGCGGGAGCGAGAGAGAGAAATAGAGCACGGGCGGGAGTGAGAGAGAGAGAGAGCACGCGAGTGGGAGTGAGAGAGAGAGAGCATGGGCGGGATAGAGAGAGCAAGAGAGTGCATGGGCAGGAGTGAGAGAGAGAGAGAGTGAGTGTGTGTGGGAGTGAGAGAGAGAGTACGCTTGGGATTGAGAGAGAGAGAGTGCGTGTGGGAGTGAGAAAGAGAGAGTGCGCGTGGGAGTGAGAGAGAGAGAGAGTGCACGTGGGAGTGAGAGAGAGAGAGTTTGCGCGTGGGAGTGAGAGAGAGAGAGTGTGCGTGTGGGAGTGATAGAGTGAGTGCGTGTGGGAGTGAGAGAGCGAGAGAGAGTACGCATGGCAGTGAGAGAGAGAGTGTGTGTGAGAGTGAGAGAGAGAAAGGTTGCGTGTGGGATTGAGAGAGAGAGAGAGTGCGTGTGGGAGTGAGAGAGTGAGAGAGAGTGTGCATGGGGGTGAGAGAGAGAGAGTGTGCTTGAGAGTGAGAGAAAGAGAGATCGTATGTGTGGGTTTGAGAAAGAGAGAGTGCACGTGGGAGTGAGAGAGAGAGTGCGTGTGGGAGAGAGAGAGAGAGTGGGCTTGGGAGTGAGATAGCGAGAGAGAGAGTCCGTTTGGGAGTGAGAGAAAGAAAGAGTGCGCGTGGGAGTGAGAGAGAGAGAGTTTGCACGTGGGAGTGGGAGAGAGAGAGTTTGCGTGTGGGAGTGATAGAGGGAGGGCGTATGGGAGTGAGAGAGCGAGAGAGAGTGCGCATGGCAGTGAGAGAGAGATAGAGTGTGTGTGAGAGTGAGAGAGAGAGAAATTGCGTGTGGGACTGAGAGAGAGAGTGTGCGTGTGGGAGTGAGAGAGTGAGTGCACGTGGCAGTGAGAGAGAGAGTGCGCTTGGGAATCAGAAGCGACAGAGAGTGCACGTGGGAGTGAGAGGGAGGGAGAGAGTGAGAGACTGCGTGTGGGAGTGAGAGACATAGAGAGAGTGCGTGTCTGATTAAGAGTAAGAGAGAGAGTGCATGTGGGAGTGAGAGAGAGAGAGTGCACGTGGGTGTGAGAGAGAGAGAGTGGGCGTGGGAGTGAGAGAGAGAGAGAGTGCATGTGGGTGTGAGAGCGAGAGAGAGTGCACATGGGAGTGAGAGAAAGGTTGCCCTTGGGAGTGAGAGAGAGAGTGCGCTTGGGAGTGAGAGAGCGAGAGAGAGTGCACGTGGGAGTGAGAGGGAGAGAGAGTGTGAGAGAGTGCGCGTGGGAGTGAGGGAAAGAGAGAGAGTGCGGGTGGGATTGAGAGTAAGAGAGAGTGCACGTGGGATTGAGAGAAAGAGAGAGAGTGCGTGTGGGAGTGAGAAAAAGAGAGAGAGTGCGTGTGGGAGTGAGAGAGAGAGTGCACGTGGGTGTGAGAGAGAGAGAGTGTGCGTGGGAGTGAGAGAGAGAGAGAGTGCATGTGGGTGTGAGAGCGAGAGAGAGTGCACATGGGAGTGAGAGAAAGAGTGCCCATGGGAGTGAGAGAGAGAGTGCGCTTGGCAGTGAGAGAGCGAGAGAGAGTGCACGTGGGAGTGAGAGGGAGAGAGAGAGTGAGAGAGTGCGCGTGGGAGTGAGGGAAAGAGAGAGAGTGCGGGTGGGATTGAGAGTAAGAGAGAGAGTGCACGTGGTTGTGAGAGAGAGAGAGTGGGCGTGGGAGTGAGAGAGAGAGAGAGTGCATGTGGATGTGAGAGCGAGAGAGAGTGCACATGGGAGTGAGAGAAAGAGTGCCCGCGGGAGTGAGAGAGAGAGTGCGCTTGGCAGTGAGAGAGCGAGAGAGAGTGCACGTGGGAGTGAGAGGGAGAGAGAGAGTGAGAGAGTGCGCGTGGGAGTGAGGGAAAGAGAGAGAGTGCGGGTGGGATTGAGAGTAAGAGAGAGAGTGCATGTGGGACTGAGAGAAAGAGAGAGAGTGCGTGTGGGAGTGAGAGAGAGAGAGTGCACGTGGGTGTGAGAGAGAGAGAGTGTGCGTGGGTGTGAGAGAGAGAGAGAGTGAATGTGGGTGTGAGAGCGAGAGAGAGTGCACATGGGAGTGAGAGAAAGAGTGCCCATGGGAGTGAGAGAGAGAGTGCGCTTGGCAGTGAGAGAGCGAGAGAGAGTGCACGTGGGAGTGAGAGGGAGAGAGAGAGTGAGAGAGTGCGCGTGGGAGTGAGGGAAAGAGAGAGAGTGCGGGTGGGATTGAGAGTAAGAGAGAGAGTGCACGTGGTTGTGAGAGAGAGAGAGTGGGCGTGGGAGTGAGAGAGAGAGAGAGTGCATGTGGATGTGAGAGCGAGAGAGAGTGCACATGGGAGTGAGAGAAAGAGTGCCCGCGGGAGTGAGAGAGAGAGTGCGCTTGGCAGTGAGAGAGCGAGAGAGAGTGCACGTGGGAGTGAGAGGGAGAGAGAGAGTGAGAGAGTGCGCGTGGGAGTGAGGGAAAGAGAGAGAGTGCGGGTGGGATTGAGAGTAAGAGAGAGAGTGCATGTGGGACTGAGAGAAAGAGAGAGAGTGCGTGTGGGAGTGAGAGAGAGAGAGTGCACGTGGGTGTGAGAGAGAGAGAGTGTGCGTGGGTGTGAGAGAGAGAGAGAGTGAATGTGGGTGTGAGAGCGAGAGAGAGTGCACATGGGAGTGAGAGAAAGATTGCCCGTGGGAGTGAGAGAGAGAGTGCGCTTGGCAGTGAGAGAGCGAGAGAGAGTGCACGTGGGAGTGTGAGGGAGAGAGAGAGTGAGAGAGTGCTCATGGGTTTGATAGAAAGAGAGAGAGTGCGTGTGGGAGTGAGAGAAAGAGAGAGGGTGCGCTTGGGAGTGAGAGAGAGAGTGCGTTGGAGTGAGAGAGAGAGAGGTTGCTAGTGGGACTGAGAGAGAGAAAGATTGCGTGTGGGAGTGAGAGAGCGAGAGAGAGTGCGCATGGGAGTGAGAGAGAGAGAGTGTGCGTGAGAGTGAGGGAAAGAGAGAGCGTGCATGTGGGAGTGCGAGAGAGAGACTGCACGTGGGAGTGAGCGAAAGAGAGAAAGTGCGTGAGGGGGTGAGAGAAAGAGAGAGAGTGTGCGAGGGCGTGAGAGAGAGAGTGCACTTGGGAGTGAGAGATAGAGAATTTGCGTGTGGGAGTGATAGAGAGAGAGTGCGCGTGTGGGAGTGATAGAGAGAGGGCGCTTGGGAATTAGAGACAGAGAGAGAGCGCACGTGGGAGTGAGACAGAGAGAGAGTGCAAATGTGGGAGTGAGAGAGAGACAGTGCCCGTGGGTGTGAAAGAGAGAGAGAGAGTGCGAGTGGGAGTGAGAAAGAGAGAGAGTGCACGTGGGCGTGAAAGATAGAGAGTGTGCACGTGGGAGTGAGAGAGAGTGTGTGCGTGGGAGTAAGAGGGAGACAGTGTGCATGGGAGTGAGAGAGCAAGGGAGAGAGAGAGAGTGCACATGGGAGTGAGAGAGAGAGATTGCGCGTGGGACTGAGACAGAGAGAGATTGCGTGTGGGTGTGAGAGAGCGACAGAGAGTGCACGTGGGAGTGAGAGGGAGGGAGAGAATGAGAGACTGCGTGTGGGAGTGAGAGAAATATAGAGAGTGCGTGTGGGATTAAGAGTAAGAGAGAGAGTGCATGTGGGAGTGAGAGAAAGAGAGAGAGTGCATGTGGGAGTGAGAGACAGAGAGTGCACGTGGGTGTGAGAGAGAGAGAGTGTGCACAGGGGAGTGAGAGAAAGAGTACCCATGGGAGTGAGAGCGAGAGTGCGCTTGGGAATGAGAGAGCGAGAGAGAGAGCATGTGGGAATGAGAGGGAGAGAGAGAGTGAGAGAGTGCGCGTGGGAGTGAGTGAAAGAGAGAGAGTGCGGGTGGGATTGAGAGTAAGAGAGAGAGTGCACGTGGGATTGAGAGAAAGAAAGAGAGTGTGTGTGGGAGTGAGAGAAAGAGAGCCCGTGGGAGTGAGAGAGAGAGTGCGCTTGGCAGTGAGAGACCGAAAGAGAGCGCATGTGGGAGTGAGAGGGAGAGAGAGAGTGAGAGAGTGCGCGTGGGAGTGAGGGAAAGAGAGAGAGTGCGGGTGGGATTGAGAGTAAGAGAGAGAGTGCACGTGGTTGTGAGAGAGAGAGTGTGTGCGTGGGAGTCAGAGAGAGAGAGAGTGCATGTGGGTGTGAGAGCGAGAGAGAGTGCACATGGGAGTGAGAGAAAGAGTGCCCGTGGGAGTGAGAGAGAGAGTGCGCTTGGCAGTGTGAGAGCGAGAGAGAGTGCACGTGGGAGTGAGAGGGAGAGAGAGAGTGAGAGAGTGCACGTGGGAGTGAGGGAAAGAGAGACAGTGTGGGTGGGATTGAGAGTAAGAGAGAGAGTGCATGTGGGATTGAGAGAAAGAGAGAGAGTGCGTGTGGGAGTGAGAAAAAGAGAGAGAGTGCGTGTGGGAGTGAGAGAGAGAGTGCACGTGGGTGTGAGAGAGAGAGAGAGTGTGCGTGGGAGTGAGAGAGAGAGAGAGTGCATGTGGGTGTGAGAGCGAGAGAGAGTGCACATGGGAGTGAGAGAAAGAGTGCCCATGGGAGTGAGAGAGAGAGTGCGCTTGGCAGTGAGAGAGCGAGAGAGAGTGCACGTGGGAGTGAGAGGGAGAGAGAGAGTGAGAGAGTGCGCGTGGGAGTGAGGGAAAGAGAGAGAGTGCGGGTGGGATTGAGAGTAAGAGAGAGAGTGCACATGGTTGTGAGAGAGAGAGAGTGGGCGTGGGAGTGAGAGAGAGAGAGAGTGCATGTGGATGTGAGAGCGAGAGAGAGTGCACATGGGAGTGAGAGAAAGAGTGCCCGCGGGAGTGAGAGAGAGAGTGCGCTTGGCAGTGAGAGAGCGAGAGAGAGTGCACGTGGGAGTGAGAGGGAGAGAGAGAGTGAGAGAGTGCGCGTGGGAGTGAGGGAAAGAGAGAGAGTGCGGGTGGGATTGAGAGTAAGAGAGAGAGTGCTTGTGGGACTGAGAGAAAGAGAGAGAGTGCGTGTGGGAGTGAGAGAGAGAGAGTGCACGTGGGTGTGAGAGAGAGAGAGTGTGCGTGGGTGTGAGAGAGAGAGAGAGTGAATGTGGGTGTGAGAGCGAGAGAGAGTGCACATGGGAGTGAGAGAAAGAGTGCCCATGGGAGTGAGAGAGAGAGTGCGCTTGGCAGTGAGAGAGCGAGAGAGAGTGCACGTGGGAGTGAGAGGGAGAGAGAGAGTGAGAGAGTGCGCGTGGGAGTGAGGGAAAGAGAGAGAGTGCGGGTGGGATTGAGAGTAAGAGAGAGAGTGCACGTGGTTGTGAGAGAGAGAGAGTGGGCGTGGGAGTGAGAGAGAGAGAGAGTGCATGTGGATGTGAGAGCGAGAGAGAGTGCACATGGGAGTGAGAGAAAGAGTGCCCGCGGGAGTGAGAGAGAGAGTGCGCTTGGCAGTGAGAGAGCGAGAGAGAGTGCACGTGGGAGTGAGAGGGAGAGAGAGAGTGAGAGAGTGCGCGTGGGAGTGAGGGAAAGAGAGAGAGTGCGGGTGGGATTGAGAGTAAGAGAGAGAGTGCATGTGGGACTGAGAGAAAGAGAGAGAGTGCGTGTGGGAGTGAGAGAGAGAGAGTGCACGTGGGTGTGAGAGAGAGAGAGTGTGCGTGGGTGTGAGAGAGAGAGAGAGTGAATGTGGGTGTGAGAGCGAGAGAGAGTGCACATGGGAGTGAGAGAAAGATTGCCCGTGGGAGTGAGAGAGAGAGTGCGCTTGGCAGTGAGAGAGCGAGAGAGAGTGCACGTGGGAGTGTGAGGGAGAGAGAGAGTGAGAGAGTGCTCATGGGTTTGATAGAAAGAGAGAGAGTGCGTGTGGGAGTGAGAGAAAGAGAGAGGGTGCGCTTGGGAGTGAGAGAGAGAGTGCGTTGGAGTGAGAGAGAGAGAGGTTGCTAGTGGGACTGAGAGAGAGAAAGATTGCGTGTGGGAGTGAGAGAGCGAGAGAGAGTGCGCATGGGAGTGA
Source organism: Carcharodon carcharias (assembly GCF_017639515.1). Lineage (NCBI taxonomy): Eukaryota > Metazoa > Chordata > Chondrichthyes > Lamniformes > Lamnidae > Carcharodon > Carcharodon carcharias. The sequence continues at coordinate 116,702,507 of NC_054475.1, forward strand.
GAGAGAGAGAGTGTGCGTGAGAGTGAGGGAAAGAGAGAGCGTGCATGTGGGAGTGCGAGAGAGAGACTGCACGTGGGAGTGAGCGAAAGAGAGAAAGTGCGTGAGGGGGTGAGAGAAAGAGAGAGAGTGTGCGAGGGCGTGAGAGAGAGAGTGCACTTGGGAGTGAGAGATAGAGAATTTGCGTGTGGGAGTGATAGAGAGAGAGTGCGCGTGTGGGAGTGATAGAGAGAGGGCGCTTGGGAATTAGAGACAGAGAGAGAGCGCACGTGGGAGTGAGACAGAGAGAGAGTGCAAATGTGGGAGTGAGAGAGAGACAGTGCCCGTGGGTGTGAAAGAGAGAGAGAGAGTGCGAGTGGGAGTGAGAAAGAGAGAGAGTGCACGTGGGCGTGAAAGATAGAGAGTGTGCACGTGGGAGTGAGAGAGAGTGTGTGCGTGGGAGTAAGAGGGAGACAGTGTGCATGGGAGTGAGAGAGCAAGGGAGAGAGAGAGAGTGCACATGGGAGTGAGAGAGAGAGATTGCGCGTGGGACTGAGACAGAGAGAGATTGCGTGTGGGTGTGAGAGAGCGACAGAGAGTGCACGTGGGAGTGAGAGGGAGGGAGAGAATGAGAGACTGCGTGTGGGAGTGAGAGAAATATAGAGAGTGCGTGTGGGATTAAGAGTAAGAGAGAGAGTGCATGTGGGAGTGAGAGAAAGAGAGAGAGTGCATGTGGGAGTGAGAGACAGAGAGTGCACGTGGGTGTGAGAGAGAGAGAGTGTGCACAGGGGAGTGAGAGAAAGAGTACCCATGGGAGTGAGAGCGAGAGTGCGCTTGGGAATGAGAGAGCGAGAGAGAGAGCATGTGGGAATGAGAGGGAGAGAGAGAGTGAGAGAGTGCGCGTGGGAGTGAGTGAAAGAGAGAGAGTGCGGGTGGGATTGAGAGTAAGAGAGAGAGTGCACGTGGGATTGAGAGAAAGAAAGAGAGTGTGTGTGGGAGTGAGAGAAAGAGAGCCCGTGGGAGTGAGAGAGAGAGTGCGCTTGGCAGTGAGAGACCGAAAGAGAGCGCATGTGGGAGTGAGAGGGAGAGAGAGAGTGAGAGAGTGCGCGTGGGAGTGAGGGAAAGAGAGAGAGTGCGGGTGGGATTGAGAGTAAGAGAGAGAGTGCACGTGGTTGTGAGAGAGAGAGTGTGTGCGTGGGAGTCAGAGAGAGAGAGAGTGCATGTGGGTGTGAGAGCGAGAGAGAGTGCACATGGGAGTGAGAGAAAGAGTGCCCGTGGGAGTGAGAGAGAGAGTGCGCTTGGCAGTGTGAGAGCGAGAGAGAGTGCACGTGGGAGTGAGAGGGAGAGAGAGAGTGAGAGAGTGCACGTGGGAGTGAGGGAAAGAGAGACAGTGTGGGTGGGATTGAGAGTAAGAGAGAGAGTGCATGTGGGATTGAGAGAAAGAGAGAGAGTGCGTGTGGGAGTGAGAGAGAGAGAGTGCACGTGGGTGTGAGAGAGAGAGAGTGTGCGTGGGTGTGAGAGAGAGAGAGAGTGCATGTGGGTGTGAGAGCGAGAGAGAGTGCACATGCGAGTGAGAGAAAGAGTGCCCGTGGGAGTGAGAGAGAGAGTGCACTTGGCAGTGAGAGAGCGAGAGAGAATGCACGTGGGAGTGAGAGGGAGAGAGAGAGTGAGAGAGTGCAAATAAGATTGAGAGAAAGAGAGAGAGTGCGTGTGGGAGTGAGAGAAAGAGAGAGGGTGCGCTTTGGAGTGAGAGAGAGAGTGCGTGGGAGTGAGAGAGATAGAGGTTGCTTGTGGGACTGAGAGAGAGAGAGATTGCGTGTGGGATTGAGAGAGCGAGAGAGAGTGCACGTGGGAATGAGAGGGAGAGAGAGAGTGAGAGAGTGAGCGTGGGAGTGAGGGAAAGGGAGAGAGTGCCGGTGGGATTGAGAGTAAGAGAGAGAGTGCACGTGGGATTGAGAGAAAGAGAGAGAGTGCGTGTGGGAGTGAGAAAAAGAGAGAGAGTGCGTGTGGGAGTGAGAGAGAGAGAGTGCAAGTGGTTGTGAGAGAGAGAGAGTGTGCGTGGGAGAGAGAGAGAGAGAGTGCATGTGGGTGTGAGAGCGAGAGAGAGTGCACATGGGAGTGAGAGAAAGAGTGCCCGTGGGAGTGAGAGAGAGAGTGCGCTTGGCAGTGAGAGAGCGAGAGAGAGTGCACATGGGAGTGAGAGGGAGAGAGAGAGTGAGAGAGTGCGCGTGGGTGTGAGGGAAAGAGAGAGAGTGCGGGTGGATTGAGAGTAAGAGAGAGAGTGCACGTGGGTTTGAGAGAAAGAGAGAGATTGCGTGTGGGAGTGAGAGAGAGAGAGTGTGCGTGGGAGTGAGAGAGAGAGAGTGCATGTGGGTGTGAGAGCGAGAGAGAGTGCACATGGGAGTGAGAGAAAGAGTGCACGTGGGAGTGAGAGGGAGAGAGAGAGTGAGAGACTGCGTTTGGGATGGAGAGAAATAGAGAGAGTGCGTGTGGGATTAAGAGTAAGAGAGAGAGTGCATGATGGAGTGAGAGAAAGAGAGAGAGTGCGTGTGGGAGTGAGAGAGAGAGAGTGCACGTGGGTGTGAGAGAGAGAGTGTGTGCGTGGGAGTGAGAGAGAGAGAGAGTGCATGTGGGTGTGAGAGCGAGAGAGAGTGCACATGGGAGTGAGAGAAAGAGTGCCCGTGGGAGTGAGAGAGAGAGTGCGCTTGGCAGTGAGAGAGCGTGAGAGAGTGCACGTGGGAGTGAGAGGGAGAGAGAGAGTGAGAGAGTGCGCGTGGGCGGAGGGAAAGAGAGAGAGTGCGGGTTGGAATGAGAGTAAGAGAGAGTGTGCATGTGGGATTGAGAGAAAGAGAGAGAAAGCATGTGGGAGTGATAGAGAGAGAGTGCACGTGGGTGTGAGAGAAAGAGTGCCCGTGGGAGTGAGAGAGAGAGTGCGCTTGGCAGTGAGAGAGCGAGAAAGAGTGCACATGGGAGTGAGAGGGAGAGAGAGAGTGAGAGAGTGCGCGTGGGTGTGAGGGAAAGAGAGACAGTGCGGGTGGATTGAGAGTAAGAGAGAGAGTGCACGTGGGTTTGAGAGAAAGAGAGAGATTGCGTGTGGGAGTGAGAGAGAGAGAGTGTGCGTGGGAGTGAGAGAGAGAGAGTGCATGTGGGTGTGAGAGCGAGAGAGAGTGCACATGGGAGTGAGAGAAAGAGTGCACGTGGGAGTGAGAGGGAGAGAGAGAGTGAGAGACTGTGTTTGGGATGGAGAGAAATAGAGAGAGTGCGTGTGGGATTAAGAGTAAGAGAGAGAGTGCATGATGGAGTGAGAGAAAGAGAGAGAGTGCGTGTGGGAGTGAGAGAGAGAGAGTGCACGTGGGTGTGAGAGAGAGAGTGTGTGCGTGGGAGTGAGAGAGAGAGAGAGTGCATGTGGGTGTGAGAGCGAGAGAGAGTGCACATGGGAGTGAGAGAAAGAGTGGCGTGGGAGTGAGAGAGAGAGTGCGCTTGGCAGTGAGAGAGCGTGAGAGAGTGCACGTGGGAGTGAGAGGGAGAGAGAGAGTGAGAGAGTGCGCGTGGGCGGAGGGAAAGAGAGAGAGTGCGGGTTGGAATGAGAGTAAGAGAGAGTGTGCATGTGGGATTGAGAGAAAGAGAGATTGCATGTGGGAGTGATAGAGAGAGAGTGCACGCGGGTGTGAGAGAGAGAGTGTGTGCGTGGGAGTGAGAGAGAGAGAGAGTGCATGTGGGTGTGAGAGCGAGAGAGAGTGCACATGGGAGTGAGAGAAAGAGTGCCCGTGGGAGTGAGAGAGAGAGTGCGCTTGGGAGTGAGAGAGCGAGAGAGAGTGCACGTGGGAGTGAGAGAGAGAGAGAGAGTGAGAGAGTGCGCGTGGGAGTGAGGGAAAGAGAGAGAGTGCGGGTGGGATTGCGAGTAAGAGAGAGTGCACGTGGGATTGAGAGAGAGAGAGTGCGTGTGGGAGTGAGAAAAAGAGAGAGAGTGCGTGTGGGAGTGAGAGAGAGAGAGTGCAAGTGGTTGTGAGAGAGAGAGAGTGTGCGTGGGAGAGAGAGAGAGAGAGAGTGCATGTGGGTGTGAGAGCGAGAGAGAGTGCACATGGGAGTGAGAGAAAGAGTGCCCGTGGGAGTGAGAGAGAGAGTGCGCTTGGCAGTGAGAGAGCGAGAGAGAGTGCACATGGGAGTGAGAGAGAGAGAGAGAGTGAGAGTGTGCGCGTGGGAGTGAGGGAAAGAGAGAGAGTGCGGGATGGATTGAGAGTAAGAGAGAGTGTGCACGTGGGTGTGAGTGAGAGAGAGTGTGCGTGGGAGTGAGAGAGAGAGAGAGTGCCTGTGGGTGTGAGAGCGAGAGAGAGTGCACATGGGAGTGAGAGAAAGAGTGCCCGTGGGAGTGAGAGAGAGAGTGTGCTTGGCAGTGAGAGAGCGAGAAAGAGTGCACATGGGAGTGAGAGGGAGAGAGAGAGTCAGAGAGTGCGCGTGGGTGTGAGGGAAAGAGAGAGAGTGCGGCTGGATTGAGAGTAAGAGAGAGAGTGCACGTGGGTTTGAGAGAAAGAGAGAGATTGCGTGTGGAAGTGAGAGAGAGAGAGTGTGCGTGGGAGTGAGAGAGAGAGAGTGCATGTGGGTGTGAGAGCGAGAGAGAGTGCACATGGGAGTGAGAGAAAGAGTGCACGTGGGAGTGAGAAGGAGAGAGAGAGTGAGAGACTGCGTGTGGGATGGAGAGAAATAGAGAGAGTGCGTGTGGGATTAAGAGTAAGAGAGAGAGTGCATGATGGAGTGAGAGAAAGAGAGAGAGTGCGTGTGGGAGTGAGAGAGAGAGAGTGCACGTGGGTTTGAGAGAGAGAGTGTGTGCGTGGGAGTGAGAGAGAGAGAGAGTGCATGTGGGTGTGAGAGCGAGAGAGAGTGCACATGGGAGTGAGAGAAAGAGTGCCCGTGGGAGTGAGAGAGAGAGTGCGCTTGGCAGTGAGAGAGCGTGAGAGAGTGCACGTGGGAGTGAGAGGGAGAGAGAGAGTGAGAGAGTGCGCGTGGGCGGAGGGAAAGAGAGAGAGTGCGGGTTGGAATGAGAGTAAGAGAGAGTGTGCATGTGGGATTGAGAGAAAGAGAGAGATTGCATGTGGGAGTGATAGAGAGAGAGTGCACGTGGGTGTGAGAGAGAGAGTGTGTGCGTGGGAGTGAGAGAGAGAGAGAGTGCATGTGGGTGTGAGAGCGAGAGAGAGTGCACATGGGAGTGAGAGAAAGAGTGCCCGTGGGAGTGAGAGAGAGAGTGCGCTTGGGAGTGAGAGAGCGAGAGAGAGTGCACGTGGGAGTGAGAGAGAGAGAGAGAGTGAGAGAGTGCGCGTGGGAGTGAGGGAAAGAGAGAGAGTGCGGGTGGGATTGCGAGTAAGAGAGAGTGCACGTGGGATTGAGAGAAAGAGAGAGAGTGCATGTGGGAGTGAGAAAAAGAGAGAGAGTCCGTGTGGGAGTGAGAGAGAGAGAGTGCACGTGGGTGTGAGAGAGAGAGAGTGTGCATGGGAGTGAGAGAGAGAGAGAGTGCATGTGGGTGTGAGAGCGAGAGAGAGTGCACATGGGAGTGAGAGAAAGAGTGCCCGTGGGAGTGAGAGAGAGAGTGTGCTTGGCAGTGTGAAAGCGGCAGTGAGTGCATGGGGGAGTGAGAGGGAGAGACAGAGTGAGAGAGTGCGCGTGAGAGTGAGGGAAAGAGAGAGAGTGTGGGTGGGATTGAGAGTAAGAGAGAGAGTGCATGTGGGATTGGGAGAAAGAGAGACAGTGTGTGTGGGAGTGAGAGAGAGAGAGTGCACGTGGGTGTGAGAGAGAGAGAGTGTGCGTGGGAGTGAGAGAGAGAGAGTGTGCATGTGGGTGTGAGAGCGAGAGAGAGTGCACATGTGAGTGAGAGAAAGACTGCCCGTGGGAGTGAGAGAGAGAGTGCGCTTGGCAGTGCGAGAGCGAGAGAGAGTGCACCTAGGAGTGAGAGGGAGAGAGAGAGTGAGAGAGTGTGCATGGGATTGAGAGAAAGAGAGAGAAAGCGTGTGGGAGTGAGAGAAAGAGAGAGGGTGCGCTTCGGAGTGAGAGAGAGAGTGCATGGGAGTGAGAGAGAGAGAGGTTACTTGTGGGACTGAGAGAGAGAGAGATTGCGTGTGGGAGTGAAAGATGAAAGAGAGAGTGCGCATGGGAGTGAGAGAGAGAGAGTGTGCGTGAGAGTGAGGGAAAAAGAGAGCGTGCGTGTGGGAGTGCGAGAGAGAGACTGCACGTGGGAGTGAGCGAAATAGAGAAAGTGTGTGTGTGGGTGAGAGAAAGAGAGAGAGTGTGCGTGGGTGTGAGAGAGAGAGTGCACTTGGGAGTGAGAGATAGAGAATTTGCGCGTGGGAGTGATAGAGAGAGAGTGCGCGTGTGGGAGTGATAGAGAGAGGGCGCTTGGGAATTAGAGACAGAGAGAGAGAGCGCACGTGGGAGTGAGACAGAGAGAGAGAGCTAATGTGGGTGTGAGAGAGAGACAGTGCCCGTGGGTGTGAAAGAGAGAGAGAGAGTGCGAGTGGGAGTGAGAAAGAGAGAGAGTGCACGTGGACGTGAAAGATAGAGAGTGTGCACGTGGGAGTGGGAGAGAGTGTGTGCGTGGGAGTAAGAGGGAGACAGTGTGCATGGGAGTGAGAGAGCAAGGGAGAGAGAGAGAGTGCACATGGCACTGAGAGAGAGAGAGATTGCGTGTGGGTGTGAGAGAGCAACAGAGAGTGCACGTGGGATTGAGAGGGAGAGAGAGAGTGAGAGAGTGTACGTGGGAGTGAGGGAAAGAGAGAGAGTGTGGGTGGGATTGAGAGTAAGAGAGAGAGTGCATGGGGGATTGAGAGAAAGAGAGAGAGTGCGTGTGGGAGTGAGAGAGAGAGAGTGCACGTGGGAGTGAGAGAGATAGTGCACTTGGCAGTGAGAGAGCGAGAGAGAATGCACGTGGGAGCGAAAGGGAGAGAGAGAGTGAGAGAGTGCGCATGGGTTTGAGAGAAAGAGAGAGAGTGTGTGTGGGAGTGAGAGAAAGAGAGAGGGTGCGCTTTGGAGTGAGAGAGAGAGTGCGTGGGAGTGAGAGAGATAGAGGTTGCTTGTGGGACTGAGAGAGAGAGAGATTGCGTGTGGGATTGAGAGAGCGAGAGAGAGTGCACGTGGGAATGAGAGGAGAGAGAGAGTGAGAGAGTGTGCGTGGGAGTGAGGGAAAGGGAGAGAGTGCGAGTGGGATTGAGAGTGAGAGAGAGAGTGCACGTGGGATTGAGAGAAAGAGAGAGAGTGCGTTTGGGAGTGAGAAAAAGAGAGAGAGTGCGTTTGGGAGTGAGAAAAAGAGAGAGAGTGCGTGTGGGAGTGAGAGAGAGAGAGTGCAAGTGGTTGTGAGAGAGAGAGAGTGTGCGTGGGAGAGAGAGAGAGAGAGAGTGCATGTGGGTGTGAGAGCGAGAGAGAGTGCCCGTGGGAGTGAGAGAAAGAGTGCCCGTGGGAGTGAGAGAGAGAGTGCGCTTGGCAGTGAGAGAGCGAGAGAGAGTGCACGTGGGAGTGAGAGGGAGAGAGAGAGTGAGAGAGTGCGCGTGGGAGTGAGGGAAAGAGAGAGAGTGCGGGTGGGCTTGAGAGTAAGAGAGAGAGTGCACGTGGGTGTGAGTGAGAGAGAGTGTGCGTGGGAGTGAGAGAGAGAGAGAGTGCCTGTGGGTGTGAGAGCGAGAGAGAGTGCACATGGGAGTGAGAGAAAGAGTGCCCGTGGGAGTGAGAGAGAGCGCGCTTGGCAGTGAGAGAGTGAGAAAGAGTGCACGTGGGAGTGAGAGGGAGAGAGAGAGTGAGAGAGTGCACGTGGGAGTGAGGGAATGAGAGAGAGTGCGGGTGGGATTGAGAGTAAGAGAGAGAGTGCACGTGGTTTTGAGAGAAAGAGAGAGAGTGCGTGTGGGAGTGAGAGACAGAGAGTGTGCGTGGGAGTGAGAGAGAGAGAGTGCATGTGGGTGTGAGAGCGAGAGAGAGTGCACATGGGAGTGAGAGAAAGAGTGCCCGTGGGAGGAAGAGAGAGCGCGCTTGGCAGTGAGAGAGCGAGAAAGAGTGCACGTGGGAGTGAGAGGGAGAGAGAGAGTGAGAGAGTGCACGTGGGAGTGAGGGAAAGAGAGAGAGTGTGGGTGGGATTGAGAGTAAGAGAGAGAGTGCATGGGGGATTGAGAGAAAGAGAGAGAGTGCGTGTGGGAGTGAGGGAGAGAGAGTGCACGTGGGTGTGAGAGAGACAGAGTGTGCGTGGGTGTGAGAGAGAGAGAGAGTGCATGTGGGTGTGAGAGCGAGAGCGAGTGCACATGGGAGTGAGAGAAAGAGTGCCCGTGGGAGTGAGAGAGAGAGTGCGCTTGGCAGTGAGAGAGCGAGAGAGAGTGCACGTAGAAGTGAGAGGGAGAGAGAGAGTGAGAGAGTGTGCATGGGATTGAGAGAAAGAGAGAGAAAGCGTGTGGGAGTGAGAGAAAGAGAGAGGGTGCGCTTGGGAGTGAGAGAGAGAGTGCGTGGGAGTGAGAGAGAGAGAGGTTACTTGTGGGACTGAGAGAGAGAGTGATTGCGTGTGGGAGTGAAAGATGAAAGAGAGAGTGCGCATGGGAGTGAGAGAGAGAGAGTGTGCGTGAGAGTGAGGGAAAGAGAGAGCGTGCGTGTGGGAGAGCGAGAGAGAGACTGCACGTGGGAGTGAGCGAAATAGGGAAAGTGCGTGTGTGGGTGAGAGAAAGAGAGAGAGTGTGCGTGGGCGTGAGAGAGAGAGTGCACTTGGGAGTGAGAGATAGAGAATTTGCGCGTGGGAGTGATAGAGAGAGAGTGCGCGTGTGGGAGTGATAGAGAGAGGGCGCTTGGGAATTAGAGACAGAGAGAGAGAGCGCACGTGGGAGTGAGACAGAGAGAGAGAGCTAATGTGGGAGTGAGAGAGAGACAGTGCCTGTGGGTGTGAAAGAGAGAGAGAGAGTGCGAGTGGGAGTGAGAAAGAGAGAGAGTGCACGTGGACGTGAAAGATAGAGAGTGTGCACGTGGGTGTGAGAGAGAGTGTGTGCATGGGAGTAAGAGGGAGACAGTGTGCATGGGAGTGAGAGAGCAAGGGAGAGAGAGAGAGTGCACATGGGACTGAGAGAGAGAGAGATTGCGTGTGGGTGTGAGAGAGAAACAGAGAGTGCACGTGGGAGTGAGAGGGAGTGAGAGAGTGAGAGACTGCGTGTGGGAGTGAGAGAAATATAGAGAGTGCGTGTGGGATTAAGAGTAAGAGAGAGAGTGCATGTGGGAGTGAGAGAAAGAGAGAGAGTGCGTGTGGGAGTGAGAGACAGAGAGTACACGTGGGTGTGAGAGAGAGAGAGTGTGCGTGGGAGTGAGAGCGAGAGAGAGTGCATGTGGGTGTGAGAGCGAGAGAGAGTGCACATGGGAGTGAGAGAAAGAGTGCATGTGGGATTGAGAGAGAGAGTGCGCTTGGCTGTGAGAGAGCGAGAGAGAGTGCACGTGGGAGTGAGAGGGAGAGAGAGAGTGAGAGAGTGCGCGTGGGAGTGAGGGAAAGAGAGAGTCTGCGGGGGGTATTGAGAGTAAGAGAGAGAGTGCACGTGGGTGTGAGAGAGAGAGTGTGTGCGTGGGAGTGAGAGAGAGAGAGAGAGTGCATGTGGGTGTGAGAGTGAGAGAGAGTGCACATGGGAGTGAGAGAAAGAGTGCCCGTGGGAGCGAGAGAGAGAGTGCGCTTGGCAGTGAGAGAGCGAGAGAGAGTGCACGTGGGAGTGAGAGGGAGAGAGAGAGTGAGAGAGTGCACGTGGGTGTGAGGGAAAGAGAGAGAGTGTGTGTGGGATTGAGAGTAAGAGAGAGAGTGCATGGGGGATTGAGAGAAAGAGAGAGAGTGCGTGTGGGAGTGAGAGAGAGAGAGTGCACGTGGGTGTGAGAGAGACAGAGTGTGCGTGGGTGTGAGAGAGAGAGAGAGTGCATGTGGGTGTGAGAGCGAGAGAGAGTGCACATGGGAGTGAGAGAAAGAGTGCCCGTGGGAGTGAGAGAGAGAGTGCACTTGGCAGTGAGAGACCGAGAGAGAATGCACGTGGGAGCGAGAGGGAGAGAGAGAGTGAGAGAGTGCGCATGGGATGGAGAGAAAGAGAGAGAAAGCGTGTGGGAGTGAGAGAAAGAGAGAGGGTGCGCTTTGGAGTGAGAGAGAGAGTGCGTGGGAGTGAGAGAGATAGAGGTTGCTTGTGGGACTGAGAGAGAGAGAGATTGCGTGTGGGATTGAGAGAGCGAGAGAGAGTGCACGTGGGAATGAGAGGAGAGAGAGAGTGAGAGAGTGCGCGTGGGAGTGAGGGAAAGGGAGAGAGTGCGAGTGGGATTGAGAGTAAGAGAGAGAGTGCACGTGGGATTGAGAGAAAGAGAGAGAGTGCGTTTGGGAGTGAGAAAAAGAGAGAGAGTGCCCGTGGGAGTGAGGGAAAGAGAGAGAGTGCGGGTGGGATTGAGAGTAAGAGAGAGAGTGCACGTGGGTGTGAGTGAGAGAGAGTGTGCGTGGGTGTGAGAGAGAGAGAGTGTGCCTGTGGGTGTGAGAGCGAGAGAGAGTGCACATGGGAGTGAGAGAAAGAGCGCCCGTGGGAGTGAGAGAGAGAGTGCGCTTGGCAGTGAGAGAGCGAGAGAGAGTGCACGTGGGAGTGAGAGGGAGAGAGAGAGTGAGAGAGTGCACGTGGGAGTGAGGGAAAGAGAGAGAGTGCGGGTCGGATTGAGAGTAAGAGAGAGAGTGCACGTGGGTGTTAGAGAGAGAGAGTGTCCGTGGGAGTGAGAGAGAGAGAGAGTGCATGTGGGTGAGTGTGCGAGAGAGAGTGCACATGGGAATGAGAGAAAGAGTGCCCGTGGGAGCGAGAGAGAGAGTGCGCTTGGCAGTGAGAGATCGAGAAAGAGTGCACGTGGGAGTGAGAGGGAGAGAGAGAGTGAGAGAGTGCACGTGGGAGTGGGGGAATGAGAGAGAGTGAGGGTGGGATTGAGAGTAAGAGAGAGAGTGCACGTGGGTGTGAGAGAGACAGAGTGTGCGTGGGTGTGAGAGAGAGAGAGAGTGCATGTGGGTGTGAGAGCGAGGGAGAGTGCACATGGGAGTGAGAGAAAGAGTGCCCGTGGGAGTGAGAGAGAGAGTGCGCTTGGCAGTGAGAGAGCGAGAGAGAGTGCACGTAGGAGTGAGAGGGAGAGAGAGAGTGAGAGAGTGTGCATGGGATTGAGAGAAAGAGAGAGAAAGCGTGTGGGAGTGAGAGAAAGAGAGAGGGTGCGCTTGGGAGTGAGAGAGAGAGTGCGTGGGAGTGAGAGAGAGAGAGGTTACTTGTGGGACTGAGAGAGAGAGAGATTGCGTGTGGGAGTGAAAGATGAAAGAGAGAGTGCGCATGGGAGTGAGAGAGAGAGAGTGTGCGCGAGAGTGAGGGAAAAAGAGAGCGTGCGTGTGGGAGTGCGAGAGAGAGACTGCACGTGGGAGTGAGCGAAATAGAGAAAGTGCGTGTGTGGGTGAGAGAAAGAGAGAGAGTGTGCGTGGGCGTGAGAGAGAGAGTGCACTTGGGAGTGAGAGATAGAGAATTTGCGCGTGGGAGTGATAGAGAGAGAGTGCGCGTGTGGGAGTGATAGAGAGAGGGCGCTTGGGAATTAGAGACAGAGAGAGAGAGCGCACGTGGGAGTGAGACAGAGAGAGAGAGCTAATGTGGGAGTGAGAGAGAGACAGTGCCCGTGGGTGTGAAAGAGAGAGAGAGAGTGCGAGTGGGAGTGAGAAAGAGAGAGAGTGCACGTGGACGTGAAAGATAGAGAGTGTGCACGTGGGTGTGAGAGAGAGTGTGCATGGGAGTAAGAGGGAGACAGTGTGCATGGGAGTGAGAGAGCAAGGGAGAGAGAGAGAGTGCACATGGGACTGAGAGAGAGAGAGATTGCGTGTGGGTGTGAGAGAGAAACAGAGAGTGCACGTGGGAGTGAGAGGGAGGGAGAGAGTGAGAGACTGCGTGTGGGAGTGAGAGAAATATAGAGAGTGCGTGTGGGATTAAGAGTAAGAGAGAGAGTGCATGTGGGAGTGAGAGAAAGAGAGAGAGTGCGTGTGGGAGTGAGAGAAAGAGAGACAGTGCGTGTGGGAGTGAGAGAGAGAGAGTACAAGTGGGTGTGAGAGAGAAAGAGTGCGCGTGGGAGTGAGGGAAAGAGAGAGTGTGCATGTGGGTGTGAGAGTGAGAGAGAGTGCACATGGGAGTGAGAGAAAGAGTGCCCGTGGGAGCGAGAGAGAGAGTGCGCTTGGCAGTGAGAGAGCGAGAGAGAGTGCACGTGGGAGTGAGAGGGAGAGAGAGAGTGAGAGAGTGCACGTGGGAGTGAGGGAAAGAGAGAGAGTTGTGGGTGGGATTGAGAGTAAGAGAGTGAGTGCATGGGGGATTGAGAGAAAGAGAGAGAGTGCGTGTGGGAGTGAGAGAGAGAGAGTGCACGTGGGTGTGAGAGAGACAGAGTGTGCGTGGGTGTGAGAGAGAGAGAGAGTGCATGTGGGTGTGAGAGCGAGAGAGAGTGCACATGGGAGTGAGAGAAAGAGTGCCCGTGGGAGTGAGAGAGAGAGTGCACTTGGCAGTGAGAGACCGAGAGAGAATGCACGTGGGAGCGAGAGGGAGAGAGAGAGTGAGAGAGTGCGCATGGGATGGAGAGAAAGAGAGAGAGTGCGTGTGGGAGTGAGAGAAAGAGAGAGGGTGCGCTTTGGAGTGAGAGAGAGAGTGCGTGGGAGTGAGAGAGATAGAGGTTGCTTGTGGGACTGAGAGAGAGTGAGATTGCGTGTGGGATTGAGAGAGCAAGAGAGAGTGCACGTGGGAATGAGAGGAGAGAGAGAGTGAGAGAGTGCGCGTGGGAGTGAGGGAAAGGGAGAGAGTGCGAGCGGGATTGAGAGTAAGAGAGAGAGTGCACGTGGGATTGAGAGAAAGAGAGAGAGTGCGTTTGGAAGTGAGAAAAAGAGAGAGAGTGTGCGTGGGAGTGAGGGAAAGAGAGAGAGTGCGGGTGGGATTGAGAGTAAGAGAGAGAGTGCACGTGGGTGTGAGTGAGAGAGAGTGTGCGTGGGTGTGAGAGAGAGAGAGTGTGCCTGTGGGTGTGAGAGCGAGAGAGAGTGCACATGGGAGTGAGAGAAAGAGTGCCCGTGGGAGTGAGAGAGAGCGCGCTTGGCAGTGAGAGAGCGAGAAAGAGTGCACGTGGGAGTGAGAGGGAGAGAGAGAGTGAGAGAGTGCGCGTGGGAGTGAGGGAAAGAGAGAGAGTGCGGGTGGGATTGCGAGTAAGAGAGAGTGCACGTGGGATTGAGAGAAAGAGAGAGAGTGCATGTGGGAGTGAGAAAAAGAGAGAGAGTGCCTGTGGGAGTGAGAGAGAGAGAGTGAGCGTGGGTGTGAGAGAGAGAGAGTGTGCATGGGAGTGAGAGAGAGAGAGAGTGCATGTGGGTGTGAGAGCGAGAGAGAGTGCACATGGGAGTGAGAGAAAGAGTGCCCGTGGGTGTGAGAGAGAGAGTGCGCTTGGCAGTGTGAGAGCGAAAGAGAGCGCATGGGGGAGTGAGAGGTAGAGAGAGAGTGAGAGAGTGCGCGTGGGAGTGATGGAAAGAGAGAGAGTGCGGGTGGGATTGAGAGTAAGAGAGGGAGTGCATGTGGGATTGCGAGATAGAGAGAGAGTGTGTGTGGAAGTGAGAGAGAGAGAGTGCACGTGGGTGTGATAGAGAGAGAGTGTGCGTGGGAGTGAGAGAGAGAGAGAGTGCATGTGGGTGTGAGAGCGAGAGAGAGTGCACATGGGAGTGAGAGAAAGAGTGCCCGTGGGAGTGAGAGATAGAGTGCGCTTGGGAGTGAGAGAGCGAGAGAGAGTGCACGTAGGAGTGAGAGGGAGAGAGAGAGTGAGAGAGTGCGCGTGGGAGTGAGGGAAAGAGAGAGAGTGCGGGTGGGATTGCGAGTAAGAGAGAGTGCACGTGGAATTGAGAGAAAGAGAGAGAGTGCATGTGCATGTGGGAGATAGAGAGTACGTGTGGGAGTGAGAGAGAGAGAGTGCACGTGGGTGTGAGAGAGTGAGAGTGTGCATGGGAGTGAGATAGAGAGAGAGTGCATGTAGGTGTGAGAGCGAGAGAGACTGCAAATGGGAGTGAGAGAAAGAGTGCCCGTGGGAGTGAGAGAGAGAGTGCGCTTGGCAGTGAGAGAGCGAGAGAGAGTGCACGTAGGAGTGAGAGGGAGAGAGAGAGTGAGAGAGTGCGCATGGGATTGAGAGAAAGAGAGAGAAAGCGTGTGGGAGTGACAGAAAAAGAGAGGGTGCGCTTGGGAGTGAAAGAGAGAGTGCGTGGGAGTGAGAGAGAGAGAGGTTACTTGTGGGACTGAGAGAGAGAGAGATTGCGTGTGGGAGTGAAAGATGAAAGAGAGAGTGCGCATGGGAGTGAGAGAGAGAGAGTGTGCGTGAGAGTGAGGGAAAGAGAGTGCGTGCGTGTGGGAGTGCGAGAGAGAGACTGCACGTGGGAGTGAGCGAAAGAGAGAAAGTGCGTGTGGGGGTGAGAGAAAGAGAGAGAGTGTGCGTGGGCATGAGAGAGAGAGTGCACTTGGGAGTGAGATAGAGAATTTTCGTGTGGGAGTGATAGAGAGAGAGTGCGCGTGTGGGAGTGATAGAGAGAGGGCGCTTGGGAATTAGAGACAGAGAGAGAGAGCGCACGTGGGAGTGAGACAGAGAGAGAGAGCTAATGTGGGAGTGAGAGAGAGACAGTGCCCGTGGGTGTGAAAGAGAGAGAGAGAGTGCGAGTGGGAGTGAGAAAGAGATAGAGTGCACGTGGACGTGAAAGATAGAGAGTGTGCACGTGGGAGTGAGAGAGAGTGTGCGCGTGGGAGTAAGAGGGAGACAGTGTGCATGGGAGTGAGAGAGCAAGGGAGAGAGAGAGAGTGCACATGGGACTGAGAGAGAGAGTGATTGCGTGTGGGTGTGAGAGAGCGACAGAGAGTGCACGTGGGAGTGAGAGGGAGGGAGAGAGTGAGAGACTGCGTGTGGGAGTGAGAGAAATATAGAGAGTGCGTGTGGGATTAAGAGTAAGAGAGAGAGTGCATGTGGGAGTGAGAGAAAGAGAGAGAGTGCGTGTGGGAGTGAGAGACAGAGATTCCACGTGGGTGTGAGAGAGAGAGAGTGTGCTTGGGAGTGAGAGCGAGAGAGAGTGCATGTGGGTGTGAGAGCGAGAGAGAGTGCACATGGGAGTGAGAGAAAGAGTGCCTGTGGGATTGAGAGAGAGAGTGCGCTTCGCAGTGAGAGAGCGAGAGAGAGTGCACGTGGGAGTGAGAGGGAGAGAGAGAGTGAGAGAGTGCGCGTGGGAGTGAGGGAATGAGAGAGTGTGCGGGGGGTATTGAGAGTAAGAGAGAGAGTGCATGTGGGTGTGAGAGAGAGAGTGTGTGCGTGGGAGTGAGAGAGAGAGAGAGAGTGCATGTGGGTGTGAGCGTGAGTGAGAGTGCACATGGGAGTGAGAGAAAGAGTGCCCGTGGGAGCGAGAGAGAGAGTGCGCTTGGCAGTGAGAGAGCGAGAGAGAGTGCACGTGGGATTGAGAGGGAGAGAGAGAGTGAGAGAGTGCGCGTGGGAGTGAGGGAATGAGAGAGAGTGCGGGTGGGATTGAGAGTAAGAGAGAGAGAGTGCACGTGGGTTTGAGAGAAAGAGAGAGAGTGCACGTGGGAGTGAGGGAAAGAGAGAGAGTGCGTTTGGGAGTGAGAAAAAGAGAGAGAGTGCGTGTGGGAGTGAGAGAGAGAGAGTGCAAGTGGTTGTGAGAGAGAGAGAGTGTGCGTGGGAGAGAGAGAGAGAGTGCATGTGGGTGTGAGAGCGAGAGAGAGTGCACATGGGAGTGAGAGAAAGAGTGCCCGTGGGAGTGAGAGATAGAGTGTGCTTGGCAGTGAGAGAGCGAGAGAGAGTGCACGTGGGAGTGAGAGGGAGAGAGAGAGTGAGAGAGTGCGCGTGGGAGTGAGGGAAAGAGAGAGAGTGCGGGTGGGATTGAGAGTAAGAGAGAGAGTGCACGTGGGATTGAGAGAAAGAGAGAGAGTGCGTTTGGGAGTGAGAAAAAGAGAGAGAGTGCGTGTGGGAGTGAGAGAGAGAGAGTGCAAGTGGTTGTGAGAGAGAGAGAGTGTGCGTGGGAGAGAGAGAGAGAGAGAGTGCATGTGGGTGTGAGAGTGAGAGAGAGTGCACATGGGAGTGAGAGAAAGAGTGCCCGTGGGAGTGAGAGATAGAGTGTGCTTGGCAGTGAGAGAGCGAGAGAGAGTGCACGTGGGAGTGAGAGGGAGAGAGAGAGTGAGAGAGTGCGCGTGGGAGTGAGGGAAAGAGAGAGAGTGCGGGTGGGATTGAGAGTAAGAGAGAGAGTGCACGTGGGTGTGAGAGGGAGAGTGTGTGCGTGGGAGTGAGAGAGAGAGAGAGTGCCTGTGGGTGTGAGAGCGAGAGAGAGTGCACATGGGTGTGAGAGAAAGAGTGCCCGTGGGAGTGAGAGAGAGCGCGCTTGGCAGTGAGAGAGCGAGAAAGAGTGCACGTGGGAGTGAGAGGGAGAGAGAGAGTGAGAGAGTGCGCGTGGGAGTCAGGGAAAGAGAGAGAGTGCGGGTCGGATTGAGAGTAAGAGAGAGAGTGCACGTGGGTGTGAGAGAGAGAGAGTGTGCGTGGGAGTGAGAGAGAGAGAGAGTGCATGTGGGTGTGAGAGCGAGAGAGAGTGCACATGGGAGTGAGAGAAAGAGTGCCCGTGGGAGTGAGAGAGAGAGTGCGCTTGGCAGTGAGAGAGCGAGAAAGAGTGCACGTGGGAGTGAGAGGGAGAGAGAGAGTGAGAGAGTGCACGTGGGAGTGAGGGAATGAGAGAGAGTGCGGGTGGGATTGAGAGTAAGAGAGAGAGTGCACGTGGTTTTGAGAGAAAGAGAGAGAGTGCGTGTGGGAGTGAGAGAGAGAGAGTGTGCGTGGGAGTGAGAGAGAGAGAGTGCATGTGGGTGTGAGAGCGAGAGAGAGTGCACATGGGAGTGAGAGAAAGAGTGCACGTGGGAGTGAGAGGGAGAGAGAGAGTGAGAGACTGCGTGTGGGAGGGAGAGAAATAGAGAGAGTGCGTCTGGGATTAAGAGTAAGAGAGAGAGTGCATGTTGAAGTGAGAGAAAGAGAGAGAGTGCGTGTGGGAGTGAGAGAGAGAGAGTGCACGTGGGTGTGAGAGAGAGAGAGTGGGCGTGGGAGTGAGAGAGAGAGAGAGTGCATGTGGGTGTGAGAGCGAGAGAGAGTGCACATGGGAGTGAGAGAAAGAGTGCCCGTGGGAGTGAGAGAGAGAGTGCGCTTGGGAGTGAGAGAGCGAGAGAGAGTGCACGTGGGAGTGAGAGAGAGAGAGAGAGTGAGAGAGTGCGCGTGGGAGTGAGGGAAAGAGAGAGAGTGCGGATGGGATTGCGAGAAAGAGAGAGTGCACGTGGTATTGAGAGAAAGAGAGAGAGTGCGTGTGGGAGTCAGAAAAAGAGAGAGAGTGCGTGTGGGAGTGAGAGAGAGAGAGTGCACGTGGGTGTGAGGGCGAGAGAGAGTGCACATGGGAGTGAGAGAAAGAGTGCCCGTGGGAGTGAGAGAGAGAGTGCGCTTGGCAGTGTGAGAGCGACAGTGAGCGCATGGGGGTGTGAGAGGGAGAGACAGAGTGAGAGAGTGCGCGTGGGAGTGAGGGAAAGAGAGAGAGTGCGGGTGGGATTGAGAGTAAGAGAGAGAGTGCATGTGGGATTGGGAGAAAGAGAGAGAGTGTGTGTGGGAGTGAGAGAGAGAGAGTGCACGTGGGTGTGAGAGAGAGAGAGTGTGCGTGGGAGTGAGAGAGAGAGAGAGTGCATGTGGGTGTGAGAGCGAGAGAGAGTGCACATGGGAGTGAGAGAAAGAGTGCCCGTGGGAGTGAGAGAGAGAGTGCGCTTGGCAGTGAGAGAGCGAGAGAGAGTGCACGTAGGAGTGAGAGGGAGAGAGAGAGTGAGAGAGTGTGCATGGGATTGAGAGAAAGAGAGAGAAAGCGTGTGGGAGTGAGAGAAAGAGAGAGGGTGCGCTTGGGAGTGAGAGAGAGAGTGCGTGGGAGTGAGAGAGAGAGAGGTTACTTGTGGGACTGAGAGAGAGAGAGATTGCGTGTGGGAGTGAAAGATGAAAGAGAGAGTGCGCATGGGAGTGAGAGAGAGAGAGTGTGTGTGAGAGTGAGGGAAAGAGAGAGCGTGCGTGTGGGAGTGCGAGAGAGAGACTGCACGTGGGAGTGAGCGAAATAGAGAAAGTGCGTGTGTGGGTGAGAGAAAGAGAGAGAGTGTGCGTGGGCGTGAGAGAGAGAGTGCACTTGGGAGTGAGAGATAGAGAATTTGCGCGTGGGAGTGATAGAGAGAGAGTGCGCGTGTGGGAGTGATAGAGAGAGGGCGCTTGGGAATTAGAGACAGAGAGAGAGAGAGCGCACGTGGGAGTGAGACAGAGAGAGAGAGCTAATGTGGGAGTGAGAGAGAGACAGTGCCCGTGGGTGTGAAAGAGAGAGAGAGAGTGCGAGTGGGAGTGAGAAAGAGAGAGAGTGCACGTGGACGTGAAAGATAGAGAGTGTGCACGTGGGAGTGAGAGAGAGTGTGTGCGTGGGAGTAAGAGGGAGACAGTGTGCATGGGAGTGAGAGAGCAAGGGAGAGAGAGAGAGTGCACATGGGACTGAGAGAGAGAGAGATTGCGTGTGGGTGTGAGAGAGCGACAGAGAGTGCACGTGGGAGTGAGAGGGAGGGAGAGAGTGAGAGACTGCGTGTGGGAGTGAGAGAAATATAGAGAGTGCGTGTGGGATTAAGAGTAAGAGAGAGAGTGCATGTGGGAGTGAGAGAAAGAGAGAGAGTGCGTGTGGGAGTGAGAGACAGAGAGTGCACGTGGGTGTGAGAGAGAGAGAGTGTGCGTGGGAGTGAGAGCGAGAGAGAGTGCATGTGGGTGTGAGAGCGAGAGAGAGTGCACATGGGAGTGAGAGAAAGAGTGCCTGTGGGATTGAGAGAGAGAGTGCGCTTGGCTGTGAGGGAGCGAGAGAGAGTGCACGTGGAGTGAGAGGGAGAGAGAGAGTGAGAGAGTGTGCATGGGATTGAGAGAAAGAGAGAGAAAGCGTGTGGGAGTGAGAGAAAGAGAGAGGGTGCGCTTGGGAGTGAGAGAGAGAGTGCGCTTGGCAGTGAGAGAGCGAGAAAGAGTGCACGTGGGAGTGAGAGGGAGAGAGAGAGTGAGAGAGTGCACGTGGGAGTGAGGGAATGAGAGAGAGTGCGGGTGGGATTGAGAGTAAGTGAGAGAGTGCACGTGGTTTTGAGAGAAAAAGAGAGAGTGCGTGTGGGAGTGAGAGAGAGAGAGTGTGCGTGGGAGTGAGAGAGAGAGAGTGCATGTGGGTGTGAGAGCGAGAGAGAGTGCACATGGGAGTGAGAGAAAGAGTGCACGTGGGAATGAGAGGGAGAGAGAGAGTGAGAGACTGCGTGTGGGAGGGAGAGAAATAGAGAGAGTGCGTCTGGGATTAAGAGTAAGAGAGAGAGTGCATGTTGAAGTGAGAGAAAGAGAGAGAGTGCGTGTGGGAGTGAGAGAGAGAGAGTGCACGTGGGTGTGAGAGAGAGAGAGTGGGCGTGGGAGTGAGAGAGAGAGAGAGTGCATGTGGGTGTGAGAGCGAGAGAGAGTGCACATGGGAGTGAGAGAAAGAGTGCCCGTGGGAGTGAGAGAGAGAGTGCGCTTGGGAGTGAGAGAGCGAGAGAGAGTGCACGTGGGAGTGAGAGAGAGAGAGAGAGTGAGAGAGTGCGCGTGGGAGTGAGGGAAAGAGAGAGAGTGCGGATGGGATTGCGAGAAAGAGAGAGTGCACGTGGTATTGAGAGAAAGAGAGAGAGTGCGTGTGGGAGTCAGAAAAAGAGAGAGAGTGCGTGTGGGAGTGAGAGAGAGAGAGTGCACGTGGGTGTGAGGGCGAGAGAGAGTGCACATGGGAGTGAGAGAAAGAGTGCCCATGGGAGTGAGAGAGAGAGTGCGCTTGGCAGTGTGAGAGCGACAGTGAGCGCATGGGGGTGTGAGAGGGAGAGACAGAGTGAGAGAGTGCGCGTGGGAGTGAGGGAAAGAGAGAGAGTGCGGGTGGGATTGAGAGTAAGAGAGAGAGTGCATGTGGGATTGGGAGAAAGAGAGAGAGTGTGTGTGGGAGTGAGAGAGAGAGAGTGCACGTGGGTGTGAGAGAGAGAGAGTGTGCGTGGGAGTGAGAGAGAGAGAGAGTGCATGTGGGTGTGAGAGCGAGAGAGAGTGCACATGGGAGTGAGAGAAAGAGTGCCCGTGGGAGTGAGAGAGAGAGTGCGCTTGGTAGTGAGAGAGCGAGAGAGAGTGCACGTAGGAGTGAGAGGGAGAGAGAGAGTGAGAGAGTGTGCATGGGATTGAGAGAAAGAGAGAGAAAGCGTGTGGGAGTGAGAGAAAGAGAGAGGGTGCGCTTGGGAGTGAGAGAGAGAGTGCGTGGGAGTGAGAGAGAGAGAGGTTACTTGTGGGACTGAGAGAGAGAGAGATTGCGTGTGGGAGTGAAAGATGAAAGAGAGAGTGCGCATGGGAGTGAGAGAGAGAGAGTGTGTGTGAGAGTGAGGGAAAGAGAGAGCGTGCGTGTGGGAGTGCGAGAGAGAGACTGCACGTGGGAGTGAGCGAAATAGAGAAAGTGCGTGTGTGGGTGAGAGAAAGAGAGAGAGTGTGCGTGGGCGTGGGAGAGAGAGTGCACTTGGGAGTGAGAGATAGAGAATTTGCGCGTGGGAGTGATAGAGAGAGAGTGCGCGTGTGGGAGTGATAGAGAGAGGGCGCTTGGGAATTAGAGACAGAGAGAGAGAGAGCGCACGTGGGAGTGAGACAGAGAGAGAGAGCTAATGTGGGAGTGAGAGAGAGACAGTGCCCGTGGGTGTGAAAGAGAGAGAGAGAGTGCGAGTGGGAGTGAGAAAGAGAGAGAGTGCACGTGGACGTGAAAGATAGAGAGTGTGCACGTGGGAGTGAGAGAGAGTGTGTGCGTGGGAGTAAGAGGGAGACAGTGTGCATGGGAGTGAGAGAGCAAGGGAGAGAGAGAGAGTGCACATGGGACTGAGAGAGAGAGAGATTGCGTGTGGGTGTGAGAGAGCGACAGAGAGTGCACGTGGGAGTGAGAGGGAGGGAGAGAGTGAGAGACTGCGTGTGGGAGTGAGAGAAATATAGAGAGTGCGTGTGGGATTAAGAGTAAGAGAGAGAGTGCATGTGGGAGTGAGAGAAAGAGAGAGAGTGCGTGTGGGAGTGAGAGACAGAGAGTGCACATGGGTGTGAGAGAGAGAGAGTGTGCGTGGGAGTGAGAGCGAGAGAGAGTGCATGTGGGTGTGAGAGCGAGAGAGAGTGCACATGGGAGTGAGAGAAAGAGTGCCTGTGGGATTGAGAGAGAGAGTGCGCTTGGCTGTGAGAGAGTGAGAGAGAGTGCACGTGGAGTGAGAGGGAGAGAGAGAGTGAGAGAGTGTGCATGGGATTGAGAGAAAGAGAGAGAAAGCGTGTGGGAGTGAGAGAAAGAGAGAGGGTGCGCTTGGGAGTGAGAGAGAGAGTGCGTGGGAGTGAGAGAGAGAGAGGTTACTTGTGGGACTGAGAGAGAGAGAGATTGCGTGTGGGAGTGAAAGATGAAAGAGTGAGTGCGCATGGGAGTGAGAGAGAGAGAGTGTGTGTGAGAGTGAGGGAAAGAGAGAGCGTGCGTGTGGGAGTGCGAGAGAGAGACTGCACGTGGGAGTGAGCGAAATAGAGAAAGTGCGTGTGTGGGTGAGAGAAAGAGAGAGAGTGTGCGTGGGCGTGAGAGAGAGAGTGCACTTGGGAGTGAGAGATAGAGAATTTGCGCGTGGGAGTGATAGAGAGAGAGTGCGCGTGTGGGAGTGATAGAGAGAGGGCGCTTGGGAATTAGAGACAGAGAGAGAGAGAGCGCACGTGGGAGTGAGACAGAGAGAGAGAGCTAATGTGGGAGTGAGAGAGAGACAGTGCCCGTGGGTGTGAAAGAGAGAGAGAGAGTGCGAGTGGGAGTGAGAAAGAGAGAGAGTGCACGTGGACTTGAAAGATAGAGAGTGTGCACGTGGGAGTGAGAGAGAGTGTGTGCGTGGGAGTAAGAGGGAGACAGTGTGCATGGGAGTGAGAGAGCAAGGGAGAGAGAGAGAGTGCACATGGGACTGAGAGAGAGAGAGAGATTGCGTGTGGGTGTGAGAGAGCGACAGAGAGTGCACGTGGGAGTGAGAGGGAGGGAGAGAGTGAGAGACTGCGTGTGGGAGTGAGAGAAATATAGAGAGTGCGTGTGGGATTAAGAGTAAGAGAGAGAGTGCATGTGGGAGTGAGAGAAAGAGAGAGAGAGCGTGTGGGAGTGAGAGACAGAGAGTGCACGTGGGTGTGAGAGAGAGAGAGTGTGCGTGGGAGTGAGAGCGAGAGAGAGTGCATGTGGGTGTGAGAGCGAGAGAGAGTGCACATGGGAGTGAGAGAAAGAGTGCCTGTGGGATTGAGAGAGAGAGAGCGCTTGGCTGTGAGAGAGCGAGAGAGAGTGCACGTGGAGTGAGAGGGAGAGAGAGAGTGAGAGAGTGCGCGTGGGAGTGAGAGAAAGAGAGAGTGTGCGGGGGGTATTGAGAGTAAGAGAGAGAGTGCACGTGGGTGTGAGAGAGAGAGTGTGTGCGTGGGAGTGAGAGAGAGAGAGAGTGCATGTGGGTGCGAGAGTGAGAGAGGGTGCGCTTTGGAGTGAGAGAGAGAGTGCGTGGGAGTGATAGAGATAGAGGTTGCTTGTGGGACTGAGAGAGAGAGAGATTGCGTGTGGGATTGAGAGAGCGAGAGAGAGTGCACGTGGGAATGAGAGGAGATAGCGAGTGAGAGAGTGCGCATGGGAGTGAGGGAAAGGGAGAGAGTGCGAGTGGGATTGAGAGTAAGAGAGAGAGTGCACGTGGGATTGAGAGAAAGAGAGAGAGTGCGTTTGGGAGTGAGAAAAAGAGAGAGTGCGCATGGGAGTGAGGGAAAGAGAGAGAGTGCGGGTGGGATTGAGAGTAAGAGAGAGAGTGCACGTGGGTGTGAGTGAGAGAGAGTGTGCGTGGGAGTGAGAGAGAGAGAGAGTGCCTGTGGGTGTGAGAGCGAGAGAGAGTGCACATGGGAGTGAGAGAAAGAGTGCCCGTGGGAGTGAGAGAGAGCGCGCTTGGCAGTGAGAGAGCGAGAAAGAGTGCACGTGGGAGTGAGAGGGAGAGAGAGAGTGAGAGAGTGCGCGTGGGAATGAGGGAAAGAGAGAGAGTACGGGTCGGATTGAGAGTAAGAGAGAGAGTGCACGTGGGTGTGAGAGAGAGAGTGTGCGTGGGAGTTAGAGAGAGACAGAGTGCATGTGGGTGAGAGAGCGAGAGAGAGTGCACATGGGATTGAGAGAAAGAGTGCCCGTGGGAGTGAGAGAGAGAGTGCACTTGGCAGTGAGAGAGCGAGAAAGAGTGCACGTGGGAGTGAGAGGGAGAGAGAGAGTGAGAGAGTGCACGTGGGAGTGAGGGAATGAGAGAGAGTGCGGGTGGGATTGAGAGTAAGAGAGAGAGTGCATGTGGGTTTGAGAGAAAGAGAGAGAGTGCGTGTGGGAGTGAGAGAGAGAGAGTGTGCGTGGGAGTGAGAGAGAGAGAGTGCATGTGGGTGTGAGAGGGAGAGAGAGAGTGAGAGACTGTGTGTGGAGGGAGAGAAATAGAGAGAGTGAGTGTGGGATTAAGAGTAAGAGAGAGAGTGCATGTTGGAGTGAGAGAAAGAGAGAGAGTGCGTGTGGGAGTGAGAGAGAGAGAGTGCACGTGGATGTGAGAGAGAGAGAGTGGGCGTGGGAGTGAGAGAGAGAGAGAGTGCATGTGGGTGTGAGAGCGAGAGAGAGTGCACATGGGAGTGAGAGAAAGAGTGCCCGTGGGAGTGACAGAGAGAGTGCGCTTGGGAGTGAGAGAGCGAGAGAGAGTGCATGTGGGAGTGAGAGGGAGAGAGAGAGAGTGAGAGAGTGCGCGTGGGAGTGAGGGAAAGAGAGAGAGTGCGGGTGGGATTGCGAGTAAGAGAGAGTGCACGTGGGATTGAGAGAAAGAGAGAGAGTGCGTGTGGGAGTGAGAAAAAGAGAGAGAGTGCGTGTGGGAGTGAGAGAGAGAGAGTGCACGTGGGTGTGAGAGAGAGAGAGTGTGCATGGGAGTGAGAGAGAGAGAGAGTGCATGTGGGTGTGAGAGCGAGAGAGAGTGCACATGGGAGTGAGAGAAAGAGTGCCCGTGGGAGTGAGAGAGAGAGTGCGCTTGGCAGTGTGAGAGCGACAGAGAGCGCATGGGGGAGTGAGAGGGAGAGAGAGAGTGAGAGAGTGCGCGTGGGAGTGAGGGAAAGAGAGAGAGTGTGGGTGGGATTGAGAGTAAGAGAGAGTGCACGTGGAACTGAGAGAAAGAGAGAGAGTGCGTGTGGGAGTGAGAAAAAGAGAGAGAGTGCGTGTGGGAGTGAGAGAGAGAGAGTGCACGTGGGTGTGAGAGAGTGTGCATGGGAGTGAGATAGAGAGAGAGTGCATGTGGGTGTGAGAGCGAGAGAGAGTGCACATGGGAGTGAGAGAAAGAGTGCCCGTGGGAGTGAGAGAGAGAGTGTGCTTGGCAGTGAGAGAGCGAGAGAGAGTGCACGTGGGAGTGAGAGGGAGAGAGAGAGTGAGAGAGTGCGCGTGGGAGTGAGGGAAAGAGAGAGAGTGCGCGTGGGATTGAGAGTAAGAGAGAGAGTGCATGTGGGATTGAGAGAAAGAGAGAGAGTGCGTGTGGGAGTGAGAGAGAGAGAGTGCACTTGGGTGTGAGAGAGAGAGAGTGTGCGTGGGTGAGAGAGAGAGAGAGAGTGCATGTGGGTGTGAGAGCGAGAGAGAGTGCACATGGCAGTGAGAGAAAGAGTGCCCGTGGGAGTGAAATAGAGAGTGCGCTTGGCAGTGAGAGAGCGAGAGAGAGTGCACGTAGGAGTGAGAAGGTGAGAGAGAGTGAGAGAGTGCGCATGGGATTGAGAGAAAGAGCGAGAGTGCGCCTGGGATTGAGAGTAAGAGAGAGAGTACATGTGGGATTGAGAGAAAGAGAGAGAGTGCGTGTGGGAGTGAGAGAGAGAGAGAGTGCACATGGGAGTGATAGAAAGAGTGCCCGTGGGAGTGAGAGAGAGAGTGCGCTTGGCAGTGAGAGAGCGAGAGAGAGTGCACGTAGGAGTGAGAGGGAGAGAGAGAGTGAGAGAGTGCGCATGGGATTGAGAGAAAGAGAGAGGAAGCGTGTGGGAGTGAGAGAAAGAGAGAGGGTGCGCTTGGGAGTGAGAGAGAGAGTGCGTGGGAGTGAGAGAGAGAGAGGTTGCTTGTGGGACTGAGAGAGAGAGAGATTGCGTGTGGGAGTGAGAGAGAGAGAGTGTGCGTGAGAGTGAGGGAAAGAGAGAGCGTGCGTGTGGGAGTGCGAGAGAGAGACTGCACGTGGGAGTGAGCGAAAGAGAGAAAGTGCGTGTGGGGGTGAGAGAAAGAGAGAGAGTGTGCGTGGGCGTGAGAGAGAGACTGTAATTGGGAGTGAGAGATAGAGAATTTGCGCGTGAGAGTGATAGAGTGAGGGCGCTTCGGAATTAGAGACAGAGAGAGAGAGCGCACGTTGGAGTGAGACAGAGAGAGAGAGCAAATGTGGGAGTGAGAGAGAGACAGTGCCCGTGGGTGTGAAAGAGAGAGAGAGAGTGCGAGTGGGAGTGAGAAAGAGAGAGATAGCACGTGGGTGTGAAGATAGAGAGTGTGCACGTGGGAGTGAGAGAGAGTGTGTGTGTGGGAGTAAGAGGGAGACAATTTGCATGGGAGTGAGAGAGCAAGGGAGAGAGAGAGTGTGCACATGGGAGTGAGAGAGAGAGAGATTGCGCGTGGGACTTAGAGAGACAGAGATTGCATGTCGGTGTGAGAGAGCGACAGAGAGTGCACGTGGGAGTGAGAGGGAGGGAGAGAGTGAGAGACTGCGTGTGGGAGTGAGAGAAATATAGAGAGTGCGTGTGGGATTAAGAGTAAGAGAGAGAGTGCATGTGGGAGTGAGAGAAAGAGACAGAGTGCGTGTGGGAGTGAGAGACAGAGAGTGCACGTGGTTGTGAGAGAGAGAGAGTGTGCGTGGGAGTGAGAGAGAGAGAGACTGCATGTGGGTGTGAGAGCGAGAGAGAGTGCACATGGGATTGAGAGAAAGAGTGCCCGTGGGAGTGAGAGAGAGAGTGCGCTTGGGAGTGAGAGAGCGAGAGAGAGTGCACGCGGGAATAAGAGGGAGAGAGAGTGTGAGAGAGTGCGCGTGGGAGTGAGGGAAAGAGAGAGAGTCCGGGTGGGATTGAGAGTAAGAGAGAGAGTGCACGTGGGATTGAGAGAAAGAGAGAGAGTGCGTGTGGGAGTGAGAAAAAGACAGAGAGTGCATGTGGGAGTGAGAGAGAGAGAGTGCACATGGGAGTGAGAGAAAGAGTGCCAGTGGGAGTGAGAGAGAGAGTGGGCTTGGCAGTGAGAGAGTGAGAATGAGTGCACTTGGGATTGAGAGGGAGAGAGAGAGTGAGAGAGTTCGCGTGGGAGGGAGGGAATGAGAGAGAGTGCGGGTGGGATTGAGAGTAAGAGAGAGAGTGCACGTGGGTTTGAGAGAAAGAGAGAGAGTGCGTGTGGGAGTGAGAGAGAGAGAGTGTGCGTGGGAGTGAGAGAGAGAAAGTGCATGTGGGTGTGAGAGCGAGAGAGAGTGCACATGGGAGTGAGAGAAAGAGTGCACGTGGGAGTGAGAGGGAGAGAGAGAGTGAGAGACTGCGTGTGGGAGTGAGAGAAATAGAGAGAGTGCGTGTGGGATTAAGAGTAAGAGGGAGAGTGCATGTGGGAGTGAGAGAAAGAGAGAGAGTGCGTGTGGGAGTGAGAGAGAGAGAGTGCACGTGGGTGTGAGAGAGAGAGAGTGGGCGTGGGAGTGAGAGAGAGAGAGAGAGTGCATGTGGGTGTGAGAGCGAGAGAGAGTGCACATGGGAGTGAGAGAAAGAGTGCCCGTGGGAGTGAGAGAGAGAGTGCGCTTGGGAGTGATAGAGCGAGAGATAGTGCACGTGGGAGTGAGAGAGAGAGAGAGAGTGAGAGAGTGCGCATGGGAGTGAGGGAAAGAGAGAGAGTGCGGGTGGGAGTGAGAGAGCGAGAGAGAGTGCACGTGGGAGTGAGAGGGAGAGAGAGAGTGAGAGAGTGCGCGTGGGAGTGAGGGAAAGAGAGAGACTGCGGGTAGGAATGAGAGAGCGAGAAAGAGTGCACGTTGGAGTGTGAGGGAGAGAGAGAGTGAGAGAGTGCGCGTGGGAGTGAGGGAAAGACAGAGAGAGCACGTGGGAATGAGAGTAAGAGAGAGAGTGCATGTGGGATTGAGAGAAAGAGAGAGATTGCATGTGGGAGTGATAGAGAGAGAGTGCACGTGGGTGTGAGAGAGAGAGTGTGTGCGTGGGACTGAGAGAGAGAGAGAGTGCATGTGGGTGTGAGAGTGAGAGAGAGTGCACATGGGAGTGAGAGAAAGAGTGCCCGTGGGAGTGAGAGAGAGAGTGCGCTTGACAGTGAGAGAGCGTGAGAGAGTGCACGTGGGAGTGAGAAGGAGAGAGAGAGTGAGAGAGTGCGCGTGGGCGTGAGGGAAAGAGAGAGAGTGCGGGTGCGATTGAGAGTAAGAGAGAGAGTGCACGTGGGAGTGAGAGAAAGAGAGAGGGTGCGCTTGGGAGTGAGAGAGAGAGTGCGTGGGAGTGAGAGAGAGAGAGGTTGCTTGTGGGACTGAGAGAGAGAGAGATTGCGTGTGGGAGTGGGAGAGCGAGAGAGGGTGCGCATGGGAGTGAGAGAGAGAGTGTGCGTGAGAGTGAGGGAAAGAGAGAGCATGCGTGTGGGAGTGCGAGAGAGAGACTGCACGTGGGACTGAGCGAAAGAGAGAAAGTTCGTGTGGGGGTGAGAGAAAGAGAGAGAGTGTGCGTGGGCGTGAGAGAGAGAGTGCACTTGGGAGTGAGAGGGAGAGAGAGAGTGCACGTGGGAGTGAGAGAGAGAGTTTGCGTGGGAGTACGAGTGAGAGTACCCTTGGGAGTGAGAGAGAGAGAGAGAGTGTGTGTGGGAGTGAGAGAAAGAGAGATTGCGCATGGGAGTGAGAGATGGAGTGCACGTGGGAGTGAGAGATAGAGAATTTGCGCGTGGGAGTGATAGAGAGAGAGTGCGCGTGTGGGAGTGATAGAGAGAGGGCGCTTGGGAATGAGAGACAGAGAGAGAGAGCGCACGTGGGAGTGAGACAGAGAGAGAGAGCACATGTGGGAGTGAGAGAGAGAGAGTGCCCGTGGGTGTGAAAGAGAGAGAGAGAGTGCGAGTGGGAGTGAGAAAGAGAGAGAGTGCATGTGGATGTGAAAGATAGAGAATGTGCACGTGGGAGTGAGAGAGAGTGTGTACGTGGGAGTAAAAGGGAGACAGTGTGCATGGGAGTGAGAGAGCAAGGGACAGAGAGAGTGCACATGGGAGTGAGAGAGAGAGAGATTGCGCGTGGGACTGAGAGAGAGAGAGATTGCGTGTGGGAATGAGAGAGCGACAGAGAGTGCACGTGGGAGTGAGAGGGAGGGAGAGAGTGAGAGACTGCGTGTGGGAGTGGGAGAAATAGAGAGAGTGCGTGTGGGATTAAGAGTAAGAGAGAGAGTGCATGTGGGAGTGAGAGAAAGAGAGAGAGTGCGTGTGGGAGTGAGAGACAGAGAGTGCACGTGGGTGAGAGAGAGAGTGTGCGTGGGAGTGAGAGAGAGCGAGAGTGCATGTGGGTGTGAGAGCGAAAGAGAGTGCACATGGGAGTGAGAGAAAGAGTGCCTGTGGGAGTGAGAGCGAGAGTGCGATTGGGAGTGTGAGAGTGAGAGAGAGTGCACGTGGGAATGAGAGGGAGAGAGAGAGTGAGAGAGTGCGCGTGGGAGTGAGGGAAAGAGAGAGAGTGCGGGTGGGATTGAGAGTAAGAGAGAGAGTGCACGTGGGATTGAGAGAAAGAGAGAGAGTGTGTGTGGGAATGAGAGAAAGAGAGAGAGTGCAGGTGGGAGTGAGAGAGAGAGAGTTCACGTGGGTGTGAGAGAGAGAGAGTGTGCATGGGACTGAGAGAGAGAGAGAGTGCATGTGGGAGTGAGAGAAAGAGTGCCCGTAGGAGTGAGAGAGAGAGTGCGCTTGGCAGTGAGAGAGCGAGAGAGAGTGCACGTGGGAGTGAGGGAAAGAGATAGAGTGCGGGTGGGATTGAGAGTAAGAGAGAAAGTGCACGTTGGTGTGAGAGAGAGAGAGTGTGTGTGTGAGTGAGAGAGAGAGTGCATGTGGGTGTGAGAGCGATAGAGAGTGTACATGGGAGTGAGAGAAAGAGTGTCCATGGGAGTGAGAGAGAGAGTGCGCTTGGCAGTGAGAGAGCGAGAGAGAGTGCACGTAGGAGTGAGAGGGAGAGAGAGAGTGAGAGAGTGCGCATGGGATTGAGAGAAAGAGAGAGAAAGCGTGTGGGAGTGAGAGAAAGAGAGAGGGTGCGCTTGGGAGTGAGAGAGAGAGTGCGTGGGAGTGAGAGAGAGAGAGGTTGCTTGTGGGACTGAGGGAGAGAGAGATTGCGTGTGGGAGTGAGAGAGCGAGAGAGAGTGCGCATGGGAGTGAGAGAGAGAGAGTGTGCGTGAGAGTGAGGGAAAGAGAGAGCGTGCATGTGGGAGTGCGAGAGAGAGACTGCACGTGGGAGTGAGCGAAAGAGAGAAAGTGCGTGTGGGGGTGAGAGAAAGAGAGAGAGTGTCCGTGGGCGTGAGAGAGAGAGTGCACTTGGGAGTGAGAGATAGAGAATTTGCGCGTGGGAGTGATAGAGAGAGAGTGCGCGTGTGGGAGTGATAGAGAGAGGGCGCTTGGGAATTAGAGACAGAGAGAGAGAGTGCACGTGGGAGTGAGACAGAGAGAGAGAGAAAATGTGGGAGTGAGAGAGAGACAGTGCCCGTGGTGGTGAAAGAGAGAGAGAGAGTGCGAGTGGGAGTGAGAAAGAGAGAGAGTGCACGTGGGCGTGAAAGATAGAGAGTGTGCACGTGGGAGTGAGAGAGTGTGTGTGTGGGAGTAAGAGGGAGACAGTGTGCATGGGAGTGAGAGAGCAAGGGAGAGAGAGAGAGTGCACATGGGAGTGAGAGAGAGAGAGATTGCGCGTGGGACTGAGAGAGAGAGAGATTGCGTGTGGGTGTGAGAGAGCGACAGAGAGTGCACGTGGGAGTGAGAGGGAGGGAGAGAGTGTGAGACTGCGTGTGGGAGTGATAGAAATATATAGAGTGCGTGTGGGATTAAGAGTAAGAGAGAGAGTGCATGTGGGAGTGAGAGAAAGAGAGAGAGTGCATGTGGGAGTGAGAGACAGAGAGTGCACGTGGTTGTGAGAGAGAGAGAGTGCACGTGGGAATGAGAGGGAGAGAGAGTGTGAGAGAGTGCGCGTTGGAGTGAGGGAAGGAGAGAGAGTGCGGGTGGGATTGAGAGTAAGAGAGAGAGTGCACGTGGGATTGAGAGAAAGAGAGAGAGTGCGTGTGGGAGTGAGAAAAAGAGAGAGAGTGCGTGTGGGAGTGAGAGAGAGAGAGTGCACATGGGAGTGAGAGAAAGAGTGCCCGTGGGAGTGGGAGAGAGAGTGCGCTTGGCAGTGAGATAGTGAGAAAGAGATCACTTGGGAGTGAGAGGGAGAGAGAGAGTGAGAGAGTGCGCGTGGGAGTGAGGGAATGAGAGAGAAAGCGGGTGGGATTGAGAGTAAGAGAGAGAGTGCACGTGGGTTTGAGAGAAAGTGAGAGAGGGCGTGTGGGAGTGAGAGAGAGAGAGTGTGCGTGGGAGTGAGAGAGAGAGAGTGCATGTGGGTGTGAGAGCGAGAGAGAGTGCACATGGGAGTGAGAGAAAGAGTGCACGTGGGAGTGAGAGGGAGAGAGAGAGTGAGAGACTGCGTTTGGGATGGAGAGAAATAGAGAGAGTGCGTGTGGGATTAAGAGTAAGAGAGAGAGTGCATGATGGAGTGAGAGAAAGAGAGAGAGTGCGTGTGGGAGTGAGAGAGAGAGAGTGCACGTGGGTGTGAGCGAGAGAGAGTGCACATGGGTGTGAGAGAAAGAGTGCACGTGGGAGTGAGAGGGAGAGAGAGAGTGAGAGACTGCGTGTGGGAGTGAGAGAAATAGAGAGAGTGCGTGTGGGATTAAGAGTAAGAGGGAGAGTGGATGTGGGAGTGAGAGAAAGAGAGAGAGTGCGTGTGGGAGTGAGAGAGAGAGAGTGCACGTGGGTGTGAGAGAGAGAGAGTGGGCGTGGGAGTGAGACAGAGAGAGAGTGCATATTGGTGTGAGAGCGAGAGAGAGTGCACATGGGAGTGAGAGAAAGAGTGCCCGTGGGAGTGAGAGAGATAGTGCGCTTGGGAGTGAGAGAGCGAGAGAGAGTGCACGTGGGAGTGAGAGGGAGAGAGAGAGTGAGAGAGTGCGCGTGGGAGTGAGGGAAAGAGAGAGAGTGCGGGTGGGATTGAGAGTAAGAGAGAGTGCACGTGGGATTGAGAGAAAGAGAGAGAGTGCGTGTGGGAGTGAGAAAAAGAGAGTGCGTGTGGGAGTGAGAGAGAGAGAGTGCACGTGGGTGTGAGAGAGAGAGAGTGTGCATGGGAGTGAGAGAGAGAGAGAGTGCATGTGGGATTGAGAGAAAGAGAGAGAGTGCGTGTGGGAGTGAGAAAAAGAGAGTGCGTGTTGGAGTGAGAGAGAGAGAGTGCACGTGGGTGTGAGAGAGAGAGAGTGTGCATGGGAGTGAGAGAGAGAGAGAGTGCATGTGGGTGTGAGACCGAGAGAGTGTGCACATGGGAGTGAGAGAAAGAGTGCCCGTGGGAGTGAGAGAGAGAGTACGCTTGGCAGTGAGAGAGTGAGAGAGAGTGCATGTGGGAGTGAGAGGCAGAGAGAGAGTGAGAGAGTGCGCGTGGGCGTGAGGGAAAGAGAGAGAGTGCGGGTGGGAATGAGAGTAAGAGAGAGTGTGAATGTGGGATTGAGAGAAAGAGAGAGATTGCATGTGGGAGTGATAGAGAGAGAGTGCACGTGGGTGTGAGAGAGAGAGTGTGTGCATGGGAGTGAGAGAGAGAGAGAGTGCATGTGGGTGTGAGAGCGAGAGAGAGTGCACATGGGAGTGAGAGAAAGAGTGCCCATGGGAGTGAGAGAGAGAGCGCACTTGGCAGTGAGAGAGCGTGAGAGTGTGCACGTGGGAGTGAGAGGGAGAGAGAGAGTGAGAGAGTGCGCGTGGGCGTGAGGGAAAGAGAGAGAGTGCAGGTGGGATTGAGAGTAAGAGCGAGAGTGCACGTGGGATTGAGAGAAAGAGAGAGAGTGCGTGTGGGAGTGAGAGAAAGAGAGAGGGTGCGCTTGGGAGTGAGAGAGAGAGTGCGTGGGAGTGAGAGAGAGAGAGGTTGCTTGTGGGACTGAGAGAGAGAGAGATTGCGTGTGGGAGTGAGAGAGCGAGAGAGAGTGCGCATGGGAGTGAGAGAGAGAGTGTGCGTGAGAGTGAGGGAAAGAGAGAGCATGCGTGTGGGAGTGCGAGAGAGAGACTGCACGTGGGAGTGAGCAAAAGAGAGAAAGTTCGTGTGGGGGTGAGAGAAAGAGAGAGAGTGTGCGTGGGCGTGAGAGAGAGAGTGCACTTGGGAGTGAGAGGGAGAGAGAGAGTGCACGTGGGAGTGAGAGAGAGAGTTTGCGTGGGAGTACGAGTGAGAGTACCCTTGGGAGTGAGGGAGAGAGAGAGAGTGCGTGTGGGAGTGAGAGAAAGAGAGAGTGCGAATGGGAGTGAGAGATGGCGTGCACGTGGGAGTGAGAGTTAGAGAATTTGCGCGTGGGAGTGATAGAGAGAGAGTGCGCGTGTGGGAGTGATAGAGAGAGGGTGCTTGGGAATGAGAGACAGAGAGAGAGTGCGCACGTGGGAGTGAGACAGAGAGAGAGAGCACATGTGGGAGTGAGAGAGAGAGAGTGCCCGTGGGTGTGAAAGAGAGAGAGAGAGTGTGAATGGGAGTGAGAAAGAGAGAGAGTGCACGTGGACGTGAAAGATAGAGAATGTGCACTTGGGAGTGAGAGAGAGTGTGTACGTGGGAGTAAAAGGGAGACAGTGTGCATGGGAGTGAGAGAGCAAGGGAGAGAGAGAGTGCACATGGGAGTGAGAGAGAGAGAGATTGCGCGTGGGACTGAGAGAGAGAGATATTGCGTGTGGGAATGAGAGAGCGACAGAGAGTGCATGTGGGAGTGAGAGGGAGGGAGAAAGTGAGAGACTGCGTGTGGGAGTGAGAGAAATAGAGAGAGTGCGTGTGGGATTAAGAGTAAGAGAGAGAGTGCATGTGGGAGTGAGAGAAAGAGAGAGAGTGCGTGTGGGAGTGAGAGACAGAGAGTGCACGTGGTTGTGAGAGAGAGAGAGTGTGCGTGGGAGTGAGAGAGAGCGAGAGTGCATGTGGGTGTGAGAGAGAAAGAGAGTGCACATGGGAGTGAGAGAAAGAGTGCCTGTGGGAGTGAGAGCAGAGTGCGATTGGGAGTGAGAGAGCGAGAGAGAGTGCATGTGGGAATGAGAGGGAGAGAGAGAGTGAGAGAGTGCACGTGGGAGTGAGGGAAAGAGAGAGACTGCGGGTGGGATTGAGAGTAAGAGAGAGAGTGCACGTGCGATTGAGAGAAAGAGAGAGAGTGTGTGTGGGAATGAGAGAAAGAGAGAGAGTGCATGTGGGAGTGAGAGAGAGAGAGTGCACGTGGGTGTGAGAGAGAGAGAGTGTGCATGGGATTGAGAGCGAGAGAGAGTGCACATAGGAGTGAGAGATAGAGTGCACGTGGGAGTGAGAGGGAGAGAGAGAGTGAGAGACTGCGTGTGGGAGTGAGAGAAATAGAGAGAGTGCGTGTGGGATTAAGAGTAAGAGAGAGAGTGCATGTGGGAGTGAGAGAAAGAGAGAGAGTGCGTGTGGGAGTGAGAGAGAGAGAGTGAACGTGGGTGTGGGAGAGAGAGAGTGGGCCTGGGAGTGAGAGAGAGAGAGAGTCCATGTGGGTGTGAGAGTGAGAGAGAGTGCACATGGGAGTGAGAGAAAGAGTGCCTGTGGTAGTGAGAGAGAGAGTGCGCTTGGGAGTGAGAGAGCGAGTGAGAGTGCATGTGGGAGTGAGAGGGAGAGAGAGAGTGAGAGAGTGCGTGTGGCAGTGAGGAAAAGAGGGAGAGTGCGGGTGGGATTGAGAGTGAGAGAGTGCACGTGGGAGTGAGAGAAAGAGAGAGAGTGCGTGTGGGAGTGAGAAAAAGAGAGAGAGTGCGTGTGGGAGTGAGAGAGAGAGAGTGCACGTGGGTGTGAGAGAGAGAGATTGGGCGTGGCAGTGAGAGAGAGAGAGAGTGCATGTGGGTGTGAGAGCGAGAGAGAGTGCACATGGGAGTGAGAGAAAGAGTGCCCGTGGGAGTGAGAGAGAGAGTGCGCTTGGCAGTGAGAGAGCGAGAGAGAGCGCATGTGGGAGTTAGAGGGAGAGAGAGAATGAGAGAGTGCGCGTGGGATTGAGGGAAACAGATAAAGTGCGGGTGGGATTGAGAGTAAGAGAGAGAGTGCACGTGGATGTGAGAGAGAGAGTGTGCGTGGGAGTGAGAGAGAGAGAGAGTGCATGTGGGTGTGAGAGCGATAGAGAGTGCACATGGGAGTGAGAGAAAGAGTGCCCGTGGGAGTGAGAGAGATAGTGCGCTTGGCAGTGAGAGAGCGAGAGAGATTGCACGTGGGAGTGAGAGGGAGAGAGAGAGTGAGAGAGTGCGCGTGGGAGTGAGGGAAAGAAAGAGAGTGCACGTGGGATTGAGAGTAAGAGAGAGAGTGCCCGTGGGATTGAGAGAAAGAGAGAGAGTGCGTGTGGGATTGAGAGAAAAAGAGAGGGTGCGCTTGGGAGTGAGATAAAGACTGCGTGGGAGTGAGAGAGAGAGAGGTTGCGTGTGGGACTGAGAGAGAGAGAGATTGCATGCGGGAGTGAGAGAGCGAGAGAGAGTGCGCATGGGAGTGAGAGAGAGAGAGTGTGTGTGAGAGTGAGAGAAAGAGAGAGCGTGCTTGTGGGAGCGCGATAGAGAGACTGCACGTGGGAGTGAGCGAAAGAAAGAAAGAGCGTGTGGGGGTGAGAGAAAGAGAGAGAGTGTGCGTGGGCGTGAGAGAGAGAGTGCACTTGGGAGTGAGAGGGAGAGAGAGAGTGCACGTGGGAGTGAGAGAGAGAGAGTGCGTGGGAGTACGAGAGAGAGTACGCTTGGGAGTGAGAGAGAGAGAGAGAGTGCGTGTGGGAGTGAGAGAAAGAGAGAGTGCGCATGGGAGTGAGAGATGGAGTGCACGTGGGAGTGAGTGAGAGATAATTTGCGCGTGGGAGTGATAGAGAGGGAGTGCGCGTGTTGGATTGATAGAGAGAGTGCACTTGGGAATGAGAGAAGAGAGAGAGAGCGCACGTGGGATTGAGACAGAGAGAGAAAGCACATGTGGGAGTGAGAGAGATAGAGTGCCCGTGGGCGTGAAAGAGAGAAAGAGAGTGCGAGTGGGATTGAGAAAGAGAGAGATTGCACGTGGGCGTGAAAAATAGAGAGTGTGCACTTGGGAGTGAGAGAGAGAGAGATTGCACGTGGGACTGAGAGAGAGAGAGATTGCGTGTGGGAGTGAGAGAGCGACAGAGAGTGCACATGGGAGTGAGAGGGAGGGATAGAGTGAGAGTCTGCGTGTGGGAGTGAGAGAAATAGAGAGAGTGCATGTGGGATTAAGAGTAAGAGAGAGATTGCACGTGGGAGTGAGAGGAAGAGAGAGAGTGCGTGTGGGAGTGAGAGACAGAGAATGCACGTGGGTGTGAGAGAGAGAGAGTGTGCGTGGGAGTGAGAGAGAGAGAGAGTGCATGTGGGTGTGAGAGCGAGAGAGAGTGCACATGGGAGTGAGAGAAAGAGTGCCCGTGGGAGTGAGAGTGAGAGTGCGCTTGGGAGTGAGAGAGCGAGGGAGAGTGCACGTGGGAATGAGAGGGAGAGAGAGAGTGAGAGAGTGCGCGTGGGAGTGAGGGAAAGAGAGAGAGTGCGGGTGGGATTGAGAGTAAGAGAGAGTGCACGTTGGTGTGAGAGAGAGAGAGTGTGCATGGGAGTGAGAGAGATAGAGTGCATGTGGGAGTGAGAGCGAGAGAGAGTGCACATGGGTGTGAGAGAAAGAGTGCCTGTGGGAGTGAGAGAGAGAGTGCGCTTGGCAGAGAGACAGCGAGAAAGAGTGCACTTGGGAGTGAGAGGGAGAGAGAGAGTGAGAGAGAGTGCGCGTGGGAGTGAGGGAAAGAGAGAGAGTGCGGGTGGGATTGAGAGTAAGAGAGAGAGTGCACGTGGGATTGAGAGAAAGAGAGAGAGTGCGTGTGGGAGTGAGAGAGAGAGAGTGCACATGGTTGTGAGAGAGAGAGAGTGTGCGTGGGAGTGAGAGAGAGAGAGAGTGCATGTGGGTGTGAGAGCGAGAGAGAGTGCACATGGGAGTGAGAGATAGAGTGCACGTGGGAGTGAGAGGGAGAGAGAGAGTGAGAAACTGCGTGTGGGAGTGAGAGAAATCGAGAGAGTGCGGGTGGGATTGCGAGTAATAGAGAGTGCACGTGGGATTGAGAGAAAGAGAGAGAGTGCGTGTGGGAGTGAGAAAAAGAGAGAGAGTGCGTGTGGGAGTGATAGAGAGAGAGTGCACGTGGATGTGAGAGAGAGAGATTGGGCGTGGCAGTGAGAGAGAGAGAGTGCATGTGGGTGTGAGAGCGAGAGAGAGTGCACATGGGAGTGAGAGAAAGAGTGCCCGTGGGAGTGAGAGAGAGAGTGCGCTTGGCAGTGAGAGAGCGAGAGAGAGCGCATGTGGGAGTGAGAGGGAGAGAGAGAGTGAGAGAGTGCGCGTGGGAGTGAGGGAAAGAAAGAGAGTGCACGTGGGATTGAGAGTAAGAGAGAGAGTGCACGTGGGATTGAGAGAAAGAGAGAGAGTGCGTGTGGGAGTGAGAGAAAGAGAGAGGGTGCGCTTGGGAGTGAGAGAGAGAGTGCGTGGGAGTGAGAGAGAGAGAGGTTGCGTGTGGGACTGAGAGAGAGAGAGATTGCATGTGGGAGTGAGAGAGCGAGGGAGAGTGCACATGGGAGTGAGAGAGAGAGAGTGTGTGTGAGACTGAGAGAAAGAGAGAGCGTGCGTGTGGGAGTGAAGGAGAGAGACTGCACGTGGGAGTGAGTGAAAGAGAGAAAGAGCTTGTGGGGCTGAGAGAAAGAGAGAGAGTGTGCGTGGGCATGAGAGAGAGAGTGCACTTGGGAGTGAGAGGGAGAGAGAGAGTGCACGTGGGAGTGAGAGAGAGAGTGTGCGTGGGAGTACGAGAGAGAGTACACTTGGGAGTGAGAGAGAGAGAGAGTGCGTGTGGGAGTGAGAGAAAGAGAGAGTGCGCATGGGAGTGAGAGATGGAGTGCACGTGGGAGTGAGTGAGAGAGAATTTGCGCGTGGGAGTGATAGAGAGTGCGCGTGTGGGAGTGATAGAGAGAGTGCACTTGGGAATGAGAGACAGAGAGAGAGAGCGCACGTGGGATTGAGACAGAGAGAGAGAGCACATGTGGGAGTGAGAGAGATAGAGTGCCCATGGGTGTGAAAGAGAGAGAGGGAGTGCGAGTGGGATTGAGAAAGAGAGAGAGTGCACGTGGGCGTGAAAAATAGAGATTGTGCACGTGGGAGTGAGAGAGAGAGAGATTGCGCGTGGGACTGAGAGAGAGAGAGATTGCGTGTGGGAGTGAGAGAGCGACAGAGAGTGCACATGGGAGTGAGAGGGAGGGAGAGAGTAAGAGTCTGCATGTGGGAGTGAGAGAGAGAGAGAGTGCATGTGGGTGTGAGAGCGAGAGAGAGTGCACATGGGAGTGAGAGAAAGAGTGCCCGTGGGAGTGAGAGAGAGAGTGCGCTTGGCAGTGAGAGAGCGAGAGAGAGCGCATGTGGGAGTGAGAGGGAGAGAGAGAGTGAGAGAGTGCGCGTGGGAGTGAGGGAAAGAAAGAGAGTGCACGTGGGATTGAGAGTAAGAGAGAGAGTGTACGTGGGATTGAGAGAAAGAGAGAGAGTGCGTGTGGGAGTGAGAGAAAGAGAGAGGGTGCGCTTGGGAGTGAGAGAGAGAGTGCGTGGGAGTGAGAGAGAGAGAGGTTGCGTGTGGGACTGAGAGAGAGAGAGATTGCATGTGGGAGTGAGAGAGCGAGGGAGAGTGCGCATGGGAGTGAGAGAGAGAGAGTGTGTGTGAGACTGAGAGAAAGAGAGAGCGTGCGTGTGGGAGTGCAGGAGAGAGACTGCACGTGGGAGTGAGTGAAAGAGAGAAAGAGCTTGTGGGGCTGAGAGAAAGAGAGAGAGTGTGCGTGGGCATGAGAGAGAGAGTGCACTTGGGAGTGAGAGGGAGAGAGAGAGTGCACGTGGGAGTGAGAGAGAGAGTGTGCGTGGGAGTACGAGAGAGAGTACACTTGGGAGTGAGAGAGAGAGAGAGTGCGTGTGGGAGTGAGAGAAAGAGAGAGTGCGCATGGGAGTGAGAGATGGAGTGCACGTGGGAGTGAGTGAGAGAGAATTTGCGCGTGGGAGTGATAGAGAGTGCGCGTGTGGGAGTGATAGAGAGAGTGCACTTGGGAATGAGAGACAGAGAGAGAGAGCGCACGTGGGATTGAGACAGAGAGAGAGAGCACATGTGGGAGTGAGAGAGATAGAGTGCCCATGGGTGTGAAAGAGAGAGAGGGAGTGCGAGTGGGATTGAGAAAGAGAGAGAGTGCACGTGGGCGTGAAAAATAGAGATTGTGCACGTGGGAGTGAGAGAGAGAGAGATTGCGCGTGGGACTGAGAGAGAGAGAGATTGCGTGTGGGAGTGAGAGAGCGACAGAGAGTGCACATGGGAGTGAGAGGGAGGGAGAGAGTAAGAGTCTGCATGTGGGAGTGAGAGAGAGAGAGAGTGCATGTGGGTGTGAGAGCGAGAGAGAGTGCACATGGGAGTGAGAGAGAGAGTGCCCGTGGGAGTGAGAGCGAGAGTGCGCTTGGGAGTGAGAGAGCGAGAGAGAGTGCACGTGGGAATGAGAGGGAGAGAGAGAGTGAGAGAGTGCGCGTATGAGTGAGGGAAAGAGAGAGAGTGCACGTGGGATTGAGAGTAAGAGAGTGCACGTGGGATTGAGAGAGAGAGAGTGCGAGTGGGAGTGAGAAAAAGAGAGAGAGTGCATGTGGGAGTGAGAGATAGAGAGTGCATGTGGGTGTGAGAGTGAGAGAGAGTGAACATGGGAGTGAGAGAAAGAGTGCCCGTGGGATTGAGAGAGAGAGTGCGCTTGGCAGAGAGACAGAGAGAAAGAGTGCACCTGAGAGTGAGAGGGAGAGAGAGAGTGTGAGAGAGTGCGCGTGGGAGTGAGGGAAAGAGAGAGAGTGCGGGTGGGATTGAGAGTAAGAGAGAGAGTGCACTTGGGATTGAGAGAAAGAGAGAGAGTGCGTGTGGGAGTGAGAGAGAGAGAGTGTGCGTGGGAGTGAGAGAGAGAGAGTGCACGTGGGTGTGAGAGAGAGAGATTGGGCGTGGCAGTGAGAGAGAGAGAGAGTGCATGTGGGTGTGAGAGCGAGAGAGAGTGCACATGGGAGTGAGAGAAAGAGTGCCCGTGGGAGTGAGAGAGAGAGTGCGCTTGGCAGTGAGAGAGCGAGAGAGAGCGCATGTGGGAGTTAGAGGGAGAGAGAGAATGAGAGAGTGCGCGTGGGATTGAGGGAAACAGATAAAGTGTGGGTGGGATTGAGAGTAAGAGAGAGAGTGCACGTGGATGTGAGAGAGAGAGTGTGCGTGGGAGTGAGAGAGAGAGAGAGTGCATGTGGGTGTGAGAGCGATAGAGAGTGCACATGGGAGTGAGAGAAAGAGTGCCTGTGGGAGTGAGAGAGATAGTGCGCTTGGCAGTGAGAGAGCGAGAGAGATTGCACGTGGGAGTGAGAGGGAGAGAGAGAGTGAGAGAGTGCGCGTGGGAGTGAGGGAAAGAAGAGAGTGCACGTGGGATTGAGAGTAAGAGAGAGAGTGCCCGTGGGATTGAGAGAAAGAGAGAGAGTGCGTGTGGGATTGAGAGAAAAAGAGAGGGTGCGCTTGGGAGTGAGATAAAGACTGCGTGGGAGTGAGAGAGAGAGAGGTTGCGTGTGGGACTGAGAGAGAGAGAGATTGCATGCGGGAGTGAGAGAGCGAGAGAGAGTGCGCATGGGAGTGAGAGAGAGAGAGTGTGTGTGAGAGTGAGAGAAAGAGAGAGCGTGCTTGTGGGAGTGCGATAGAGAGACTGCACGTGGGAGTGAGTGAAAGAGAGAAAGAGCTTGTGGGGCTGAGAGAAAGAGAGAGAGTGTGCGTGGGCATGAGAGAGAGAGTGCACTTGGGAGTGAGAGGGAGAGAGAGAGTGCACGTGGGAGTGAGAGAGAGAGTGTGCGTGGGAGTACGAGAGAGAGTACACTTGGGAGTGAGAGAGAGAGAGAGTGCGTGTGGGAGTGAGAGAAAGAGAGAGTGCGCATGGGAGTGAGAGATGGAGTGCACGTGGGAGTGAGTGAGAGAGAATTTGCGCGTGGGAGTGATAGAGAGTGCGCGTGTGGGAGTGATAGAGAGAGTGCACTTGGGAATGAGAGACAGAGAGAGAGAGCGCACGTGGGATTGAGACAGAGAGAGAGAGCACATGTGGGAGTGAGAGAGATAGAGTGCCCATGGGTGTGAAAGAGAGAGAGGGAGTGCGAGTGGGATTGAGAAAGAGAGAGAGTGCACGTGGGCGTGAAAAATAGAGATTGTGCACGTGGGAGTGAGAGAGAGAGAGATTGCGCGTGGGACTGAGAGAGAGAGAGATTGCGTGTGGGAGTGAGAGAGCGACAGAGAGTGCACATGGGAGTGAGAGGGAGGGAGAGAGTAAGAGTCTGCATGTGGGAGTGAGAGAGAGAGAGAGTGCATGTGGGTGTGAGAGCGAGAGAGAGTGCACATGGGAGTGAGAGAGAGAGTGCCCGTGGGAGTGAGAGCGAGAGTGCGCTTGGGAGTGAGAGAGCGAGAGAGAGTGCACGTGGGAATGAGAGGGAGAGAGAGAGTGAGAGAGTGCGCGTATGAGTGAGGGAAAGAGAGAGAGTGCACGTGGGATTGAGAGTAAGAGAGTGCATGTGGGTGTGAGAGTGAGAGAGAGTGAACATGGGAGTGAGAGAAAGAGTGCCCGTGGGATTGAGAGAGAGAGTGCGCTTGGCAGAGAGACAGAGAGAAAGAGTGCACCTGAGAGTGAGAGGGAGAGAGAGAGTGAGAGAGAGTGCGTGTGGGAGTGAGGGAAAGAGAGAGAGTGCGGGTGGGATTGAGAGTAAGAGAGATAGTGCACGTGGGATTGAGAGAAAGAGAGAGAGTGCGTGTGGGTGTGAGAGAGAGAGAGTGCACATGGTTGTGAGAGAGAGAGAGTGTGCGTGGGAGAGAGAAAGAGAGAGAGAGTGCATGTGGGTGTTAGAGCGAGAGAGAATGCACATGGGAGTGAGAGAAAGAGTGCCCGTGGGATTGAGAGAGAGAGTGCACTTGGCATTGAGAGAGCGAGAGAGAGTGCACATGGGAGTGAGAGGGAGAGAGAGAGTGAGAGAGTGCGCGTGGGAGTGAGGGAAAGAGAGAGTGTGCGGGGGGGATTGAGAGTAAGAGAGAGAGTGCACGTGGGTGTGAGAGAGAGAGAGTGTGCATGGGATTGAGAGAGAGAGAGAGTGCATGTGGGTGTGAGAGCGAGAGAGAGTGCACATGGGAGTGAGAGAAAGAGTGCCCTTGTGAGTGAGAGAGAAAGTGCGCTTGGCAGTGAGAGAGCGAGAAAGAGTGCACTTGGGAGTGAGAGGGAGAGAGAGAGTGAGAGAGTGCGCGTGGGAGTGAGGGAATGAGAGAGAGTGGGGGTGGGATTGAGAGTAAGAGAGAGAGTGCACGTGGGTTTGAGAGAAAGAGAGAGAGTGCGTGTGGGAGTGAGAGAGAGAGAGTGTGCGTGGGAGTGAGAGAGAGAGAGAGTGCATGTGGGTGTGAGAGCGAGAGAGAGTGCACATGGGAGTGAGAGAAAGAGTGCACATGGGAGTGAGAGGGAGAGAGAGAGTGAGAGACTGCGTGTGGGAGTGAGAGAAATAGAGAGAGTGCGTGTGGGAGTGAGAGAGAGAGAGTGCACGTGGGTGTGAGAGAGAGAGTGGGCGTGGGATTGAGAGAGAGAGAGAGTGCATGTGGGTGTGAGAGCGAGAGAGAGTGCACATGGGAGTGAGAGAAAGAGTGCCCGTGGGAGTGAGAGAGAGAGTGCGCTTGGGAGTGAGAGAGCGAGAGATTGTGCACGTGGGAGTGAGAGGGAGAGAGAGAGTGAGAGAGTGCGCGTGGGAGTGAGGGAAAGAGAGAGAGTGCGGGTGGGATTGAGAGTAAGAGAGAGTGCACGTGAGATTGAGAGAAAGTGAGAGAGTGCGTGTGGGAGTGAGAAAAAGAGAGTGCGTGTGGGAGTGAGAGATAGAGAGTGCATGTGGGTGTGAGAGAGAGAGAGTGTGCATGGGAGTGAGAGAGAGAGAGAGTGCATGTGGGTGTGAGAGCGAGAGAGAGTGCACATGGGAGTGAGAGAAAGAGTGCCCGTGGGAGTGAGAGAGAGAGTGCGCTTGGCAGTGAGAGAGCGAGAGAGAGTGCAAGGGGGAGTGAGAGGCAGAGAGAGAGTGAGAGAGTGCGTGTGGGAGTAAGAGAAAGAGAGAGAGTGCGGGGGGGATTGAGAGTAAGAGAGAGAGTGCACGTTGTTGTGAGAGAGAGAGAGTGTGCGTGGGAGTGAGAGAGAGAGAGAGTGCATGTGGGTGTGAGAGCGATAGAGAGTGCACATGGGAGTGAGAGAAAGAGTGCCTGTGGGAGTGAGAGAGATAGTGCGCTTGGCAGTGAGAGAGCGAGAGAGATTGCACGTGGGAGTGAGAGGGAGAGAGAGAGTGAGAGAGTGCGCGTGGGAGTGAGGGAAAGAAAGAGAGTGCACGTGGGATTGAGAGTAAGAGAGAGAGTGCCCGTGGGATTGAGAGAAAGAGAGAGAGTGCGTGTGGGATTGAGAGAAAAAGAGAGGGTGCGCTTGGGAGTGAGATAAAGACTGCGTGGGAGTGAGAGAGAGAGAGGTTGCGTGTGGGACTGAGAGAGAGAGAGATTGCATGCGGGAGTGAGAGAGCGAGAGAGAGTGCGCATGGGAGTGAGAGAGAGAGAGTGTGTGTGAGAGTGAGAGAAAGAGAGAGCGTGCTTGTGGGAGTGCGATAGAGAGACTGCACGTGGGAGTGAGCGAAAGAAAGAAAGAGCGTGTGGGGGTGAGAGAAAGAGAGAGAGTGTGCGTGGGCGTGAGAGAGAGAGTGCACTTGGGAGTGAGAGGGAGAGCGAGAGTGCACGTGGGAGTGAGAGAGAGAGAGTGCGTGGGAGTACGAGAGAGAGTACGCTTGGGAGTGAGAGAGAGAGAGAGAGTGCGTGTGGGAGTGAGAGAAAGAGAGAGTGCGCATGGGAGTGAGAGATGGAGTGCACGTGGGAGTGAGTGAGAGAGAATTTGCGCGTGGGAGTGATAGAGAGGGAGTGCGCGTGTTGGATTGATAGAGAGAGTGCACTTGGGAATGAGAGAAGAGAGAGAGAGCGCACGTGGGATTGAGACAGAGAGAGAAAGCACATGTGGGAGTGAGAGAGATAGAGTGCCCGTGGGCGTGAAAGAGAGAAAGAGAGTGCGAGTGGGATTGAGAAAGAGAGAGATTGCACGTGGGCGTGAAAAATAGAGAGTGTGCACGTGGGAGTGAGAGAGAGAGAGATTGCACGTGGGACTGAGAGAGAGAGAGATTGCGTGTGGGAGTGAGAGAGCGACAGAGAGTGCACATGGGAGTGAGAGGGAGGGATAGAGTGAGAGTCTGCGTGTGGGAGTGAGAGAAATAGAGAGAGTGCATGTGGGATTAAGAGTAAGAGAGAGATTGCACGTGGGAGTGAGAGGAAGAGAGAGAGTGCGTGTGGGAGTGAGAGACAGAGAATGCACGTGGGTGTGAGAGAGAGAGAGTGTGCGTGGGAGTGAGAGAGAGAGAGAGTGCATGTGGGTGTGAGAGCGAGAGAGAGTGCACATGGGAGTGAGAGAAAGAGTGCCCGTGGGAGTGAGAGTGAGAGTGCGCTTGGGAGTGAGAGAGCGAGGGAGAGTGCACGTGGGAATGAGAGGGAGAGAGAGAGTGAGAGAGTGCGCGTGGGAGTGAGGGAAAGAGAGAGAGTGCGGGTGGGATTGAGAGTAAGAGAGAGTGCACGTTGGTGTGAGAGAGAGAGAGTGTGCATGGGAGTGAGAGAGATAGAGTGCATGTGGGAGTGAGAGCGAGAGAGAGTGCACATGGGAGTGAGAGAAAGAGTGCCTGTGGGAGTGAGAGAGAGAGTGCGCTTGGCAGAGAGACAGCGAGAAAGAGTGCACTTGGGAGTGAGAGGGAGAGAGAGAGTGAGAGAGAGTGCGCGTGGGAGTGAGGGAAAGAGAGAGAGTGCGGGTGGGATTGAGAGTAAGAGAGAGAGTGCACGTGGGATTGAGAGAAAGAGAGAGAGTGCGTTTGGGAGTGAGAGAGAGAGAGTGCACATGGTTGTGAGAGAGAGAGAGTGTGCGTGGGAGTGAGAGAGGGAGAGAGTGCATGTGGGTGTGAGAGCGAGAGAGAGTGCACATGGGAGTGAGAGATAGAGTGCACGTGGGAGTGAGAGGGAGAGAGAGAGTGAGAAACTGCGTGTGGGAGTGAGAGAAATCGAGAGAGTGCGGGTGGGATTGCGAGTAATAGAGAGTGCACGTGGGATTGAGAGAAAGAGAGAGAGTGCGTGTGGGAGTGAGAAAA
This sequence comes from Carcharodon carcharias, assembly GCF_017639515.1. Lineage (NCBI taxonomy): Eukaryota > Metazoa > Chordata > Chondrichthyes > Lamniformes > Lamnidae > Carcharodon > Carcharodon carcharias. The sequence goes on from NC_054475.1 coordinate 116,747,038, forward strand.
AGAGAGAGAGTGCGTGTGGGAGTGAGAGAGAGAGAGTGCACGTGGGTGTGAGAGAGAGAGATTGGGCGTGGCAGTGAGAGAGAGAGAGTGCATGTGGGTGTGAGAGCGAGAGAGAGTGCACATGGGAGTGAGAGAAAGAGTGCCCGTGGGAGTGAGAGAGAGAGTGCGCTTGGCAGTGAGAGAGCGAGAGAGAGCGCATGTGGGAGTGAGAGGGAGAGAGAGAGTGAGAGAGAGCGCGTGGGAGTGAGGGAAAGAAAGCGAGTGCACGTGGGATTGAGAGTAAGAGAGAGAGTGCACGTGGGATTGAGAGAAAGAGAGAGAGTGCGTGTGGGAGTGAGAGAAAGAGAGAGGGTGCGCTTGGGAGTGAGAGAGAGAGTGCGTGGGAGTGAGAGAGAGAGAGGTTGCGTGTGGGACTGAGAGAGAGAGAGATTGCATGTGGGAGTGAGAGAGCGAGGGAGAGTGCGCATGGGAGTGAGAGAGAGAGAGTGTGTGTGAGACTGAGAGAAAGAGAGAGCGTGCGTGTGGGAGTGAAGGAGAGAGACTGCACGTGGGAGTGAGTGAAAGAGAGAAAGAGCTTGTGGGGCTGAGAGAAAGAGAGAGAGTGTGCGTGGGCATGAGAGAGAGAGTGCACTTGGGAGTGAGAGGGAGAGAGAGAGTGCACGTGGGAGTGAGAGAGAGAGTGTGCGTGGGAGTACGAGAGAGAGTACACTTGGGAGTGAGAGAGAGAGAGAGTGCGTGTGGGAGTGAGAGAAAGAGAGAGTGCGCATGGGAGTGAGAGATGGAGTGCACGTGGGAGTGAGTGAGAGAGAATTTGCGCGTGGGAGTGATAGAGAGTGCGCGTGTGGGAGTGATAGAGAGAGTGCACTTGGGAATGAGAGACAGAGAGAGAGAGCGCACGTGGGATTGAGACAGAGAGAGAGAGCACATGTGGGAGTGAGAGAGATAGAGTGCCCATGGGTGTGAAAGAGAGAGAGGGAGTGCGAGTGGGATTGAGAAAGAGAGAGAGTGCACGTGGGCGTGAAAAATAGAGATTGTGCACGTGGGAGTGAGAGAGAGAGAGATTGCGCGTGGGACTGAGAGAGAGAGAGATTGCGTGTGGGAGTGAGAGAGCGACAGAGAGTGCACATGGGAGTGAGAGGGAGGGAGAGAGTAAGAGTCTGCATGTGGGAGTGAGAGAGAGAGAGAGTGCATGTGGGTGTGACAGCGAGAGAGAGTGCACATGGGAGTGAGAGAGAGAGTGCCCGTGGGAGTGAGAGCGAGAGTGCGCTTGGGAGTGAGAGAGCGAGAGAGAGTGCACGTGGGAATGAGAGGGAGAGAGAGAGTGAGAGAGTGCGCGTATGAGTGAGGGAAAGAGAGAGAGTGCACGTGGGATTAGGAGTAAGAGAGTGCACGTGGGATTGAGAGAGAGAGAGTGCGAGTGGGAGTGAGAAAAAGAGAGAGAGTGCATGTGGGAGTGAGAGATAGAGAGTGCATGTGGGTGTGAGAGTGAGAGAGAGTGAACATGGGAGTGAGAGAAAGAGTGCCCGTGGGATTGAGAGAGAGAGTGCGCTTGGCAGAGAGACAGAGAGAAAGAGTGCACCTGAGAGTGAGAGGGAGAGAGAGAGTGAGAGAGAGTGCGCGTGGGAGTGAGGGAAAGAGAGAGAGTGCGGGTGGGATTGAGAGTAAGAGAGAGAGTGCACTTGGGATTGAGAGAAAGAGAGAGAGTGCGTGTGGGAGTGAGAGAGAGAGAGTGTGCGTGGGAGTGAGAGAGAGAGAGTGCATGTGGGTGTGAGAGCGAGAGAGAGTGCACATGGGAGTGAGAGAAAGAGTGCACGTGGGAGTGAGAGAGAGAGTGTGCTTGGGAGTGAGAGAGCGAGAGAGAGTACACGTGGGAGTGAGAGGGAGAGAGAGAGTGAGAGAGTGCGCGTGGGAGTGAGGAAAAGAGGGAGAGTGCGGCTGGGATTGAGAGTAATAGAGAGTGCACGTGGGATTGAGAGAAAGAGAGAGAGTGCGTGTGGGAGTGAGAAAAAGAGAGAGAGTGCGTGTGGGAGTGAGAGAGAGAGTGCACGTGGGTGTGAGAGAGAGAGATTGGGCGTGGCAGTGAGAGAGAGAGAGAGTGCATGTGGGTGTGAGAGCGAGAGAGAGTGCACATGGGAGTGAGAGAAAGAGTGCCCGTGGGAGTGAGAGAGAGAGTGCGCTTGGCAGTGAGAGAGCGAGAGAGAGCGCATGTGGGAGTGAGAGGGAGAGAGAGAGTGAGAGAGTGCGCGTGGGAGTGAGAGGGAGAGAGAGAGTGAGAGAGTGCGCGTGGGAGTGAGGAAAAGAGGGAGAGTGCAGGTGGGATTGAGAGTAATAGAGAGTGCACGTGGGATTGAGAGAAAGAGAGAGAGTGCGTGTGGGAGTGGGAAAAAGAGAGAGAGTGCGTGTGGGAGTGAGAGAGAGAGTGCACGTGGGAGTGAGGGAAAGAAAGAGAGTGCACGTGGGATTGAGAGTAAGAGAGAGAGTGCACGTGGGATTGAGAGAAAGAGAGAGAGCGCGCATGGGAGTGAGAGGGAGAGAGTGTGTGTGAGAGTGAGAGAAAGAGAGAGCGTGCTTGTGGGAGTGCAGGAGAGAGACTGCACATGGGAGTGAGTGAAAGAGAGAAAGAGCGTGTGGGGGTGAAAGAAAGAGAGAGAGTGTGCGTGGGTGTGAGAGAGAGAGTGCACTTGGGAGTGAGAGGGAGAGAGAGAGTGCACGTGGGAGAGAGAGAGAGAGTGTGCGTGGGAGTACGAGAGAGAGTACACTTGGGAGTGAGAGAGAGAGAGAGTGCGTGTGGGAGTGAGAGAAAGAGAGAGTGCGCATGGGAGTGAGAGATGGAGTGCACGTGGGAGTGAGTGAGAGAGAAATTGCGCGTGGGAGTGATAGAGAGGGAGTGCGCGTGTGGGAGTGATAGAGAGAGTGCACTTGGGAATGAGAGACAGAGAGAGAGAGCGCACGTGGGAGTGAGACAGAGAGAGAGAGCACATGTGGGAGTGAGAGAGATAGAGTGCCCATGGGTGTGAAAGAGAGAGAGGGACTGAGAAAGAGAGAGTGCACGTGGGCGTGAAAAATAGAGAGTGTGCACGTGGGAGTGAGAGAGAGAGAGATTGCGCGTGGGACTGAGAGAGAGAGAGATTGCGTGTGGGAGTGAGAGAGCGACAGAGAGTGCACATGGGAGTGAGAGGGAGGGAGAGAGTGAGAGTCTGCATGTGGGAGTGAGAGAGAGAGAGAGTGCATGTGGGTGTGAGAGCGATAGAGAGTGCACATGGGAGTGAGAGAGAGAGTGCCCGTGGGAGTGCGAGCGAGGGTTTGAGAGAAAGAGAGAGAGTGCGTGTGGGAGTGAGAGAGAGAGAGTGTGCGTGGGAGTGAGAGAGAGAGAGAGTGCATGTGGGTGTGAGAGCGAGAGAGAGTGCACATGGGAGTGAGAGAAAGAGTGCACATGGGAGTGAGAGGGAGAGAGAGAGTGAGAGACAGTGTGTGGGAGTGAGAGAAATAGAGAGAGTGCGTGTGGGAGTGAGAGAGAGAGAGTGCACGTGGGTGTGAGAGAGAGAGTGGGCGTGGGAGTGAGAGAGAGAGAGAGTGCATGTGGGTGTGAGAGCGAGAGAGAGTGCACATGGGAGTGAGAGAAAGAGTGCCCGTGGGTGTGAGAGAGAGAGTGCGCTTGGGAGTGAGAGAGCGAGAGAGAGTGCACGTGGGAGTGAGAGGGAGAGAGAGAGTGAGAGAGTGCGCGTGGGCGTGAGGGAAAGAGAGAGAGTGCAGGTGGGATTGAGAGTAAGAGAGAGTGCATGTGAGATTGAGAGAAAGTGAGAGAGTGCGTGTGGGAGTGAGAAAAAGAGAGTGCACGTGGGAGTGAGAGAGAGAGTGTGCGTGGGAGTACGAGTGAGAGTACGCTTGGGAGTGAGAGAGAGAGAGAGAGTGCGTGTGGGAGTGAGAGAAAGAGAGAGTGCGCATGGGAGTGAGAGATGGAGTGCACGTGGGCGTGAGTGATAGAGAATTTGCGCGTGGGAGTGATAGAGAGAGAGTGCGCGTGTGGGAGTGATAGAGAGTGGGCGCTTGGGAATGAGAGACAGAGAGAGAGAGCGCACGTGGGAGTGAGACAGAGAGAGAGAGCACATGTGGGAGTGAGAGAGAGAGAGTGCCCGTGGGTGTGAAAGAGAGAGAGAGAGTGCGAATGGGAGTGAGAAAGAGAGAGAGTGCACGTGGACGTGAAAGATAGAGAATGTGCACGTGGGATTGAGAGAGAGTGTGTGCGTGGGAGTAAAAGGGAGACAGTGTGCATGGGAGTGAGAGAGCAAGGGAGAGAGAGAGTGCACATGGGAGTGAGAGAGAGAGAGATTGCATGTGGGAATGAGAGAGCGACAGAGAGTGCACGTGGGAGTGAGAGGGAAAGTGAGAGTGAGAGACTGCGTGTGGGAGTGAGAAAAAGAGAGAGAGTGCGTGTGGTAGTGAGAGACAGAGAGTGCACGTGGGTGTGAGAGAGAGAGCGTGTGCGTGGGAGTGAGAGAGAGAGAGAGTGCATGTGGATTTGAGAGCGAGAGAGAGTGCACATGGGAGTGAGGGAAAGAGAGAGAGTGCGGGTGGGATTGAGAGTAAGAGAGAGAGTGCACGTGGGATTGAGAGAAAGAGAGAGAGTGCGTGTGGGAGTGAGAGAAAGAGAGAGGGTGCGCTTGGGAGTGAGAGAGAGAGTGCGTGGGATTGAGAGAGAGAGAGGTTGCTTGTGCGACTGAGAGAGAGAGAGATTGTGTGTGGGAGTGAGAGAGAGAGAGACTGCACATGGGAGTGAGAGAAAGAGTGCCCGTGATAGTGAGAGAGAGAGTGCGCTTGGCAGTGAGAGAGCGAGAGAGAGTGCAAGGGGGAGTGAGAGGCAGAGAGAGAGTGAGAGAGTGCGTGTGGGAGTAAGAGAAAGAGAGAGAGTGCGGGGGGGATTGAGAGTAAGAGAGAGAGTGCACGTTGTTGTGAGAGAGAGAGAGTGTGCGTGGGAGTGAGAGAGAGAGAGAGTGCATGTGGGTGTGAGAGCGAGAGAGAGTGCACATGGGAGTGAGAGAAAGAGTGCCCGTGGGAGTGAGAGAGAGAGTGCGCTTGGCAGTGAGAGAGCGAGAAAGAGTGCACGTGGGAGTGAGATGGAGAGAGAGAGTGAGAGAGTGCGCGTGGGAGTGAGGGAAAGAGAGAGAGTGCGGGTGGGATTGAGAGTAAGAGAGAGAGTGCACGTGGGATTGAGAGAAAGAGAGAGAGTGCGTGTGGGAGTGAGAGAAAAAGAGAGGGTGCGCTTGGGAGTGAGAGAGAGAGTGCGTGGGAGTGAGAGAGAGAGAGGTTGCTTGTGGGACTGAGAGAGAGAGTGATTGCGTGTGGGAGTGAGAGAGCGAGAGAGAGTGCGCATGGAAGTGAGAGAGAGAGTGTGCGTGAGAGTGAGGGAAAGAGAGAGCATGCGTGTGGGAGTGCGAGAGAGAGACTGCACGTGGGAGTGAGCGAAAGAGAGAAAGTTTGTTTGGGTTGAGAAAAAGAGAGAGAGTGTGCGTGGGCGTGAGTGAGAGAGTGCACTTGGGAGTGAGAGGGAGAGAGAGAGTGCACGTGGGAGTGAGAGAGAGAGTGTGCGTGGGAGTACGAGTGAGAGTACGCTTGGGAGTGAGAGAGAGAGAGAGAGTGCGTGTGGGAGTGAGAGAAAGAGAGAGTGCGCATGGGAGTGAGAGATGGAGTGCACGTGGGCGTGAGTGATAGAGAATTTGCGCGTGGGAGTGATAGAGAGAGAGTGCGCGTGTGGGAGTGATAGAGAGTGGGCGCTTGGGAATGAGAGACAGAGAGAGAGAGCGCACGTGGGAGTGAGACAGAGAGAGAGAGCACATGTGGGAGTGAGAGAGAGAGAGTGCCCGTGGGTGTGAAAGAGAGAGAGAGAGTGCGAATGGGAGTGAGAAAGAGAGAGAGTGCACGTGGACGTGAAAGATAGAGAATGTGCACGTGGGATTGAGAGAGAGTGTGTGCGTGGGAGTAAAAGGGAGACAGTGTGCATGGGAGTGAGAGAGCAAGGGAGAGAGAGAGTGCACATGGGAGTGAGAGAGAGAGAGATTGCATGTGGGAATGAGAGAGCGACAGAGAGTGCACGTGGGAGTGAGAGGGAAAGAGAGAGTGAGAGACTGCGTGTGGGAGTGAGAGAAATAGAGAGAGTGCGTGTGGGATTAAGAGTAAGAGAGAGAGTGCATGTGGGAGTGAGAGAAAGAGAGAGAGTGCGTGTGGTAGTGAGAGACAGAGAGTGCACGTGGGTGTGAGAGAGAGAGAATGTGCGTGGGAGTGAGAGAGAGAGAGAGTGCATGTGGATTTGAGAGCGAGAGAGAGTGCACATGGGAGTGAGGGAAAGAGAGAGAGTGCGGGTGGGATTGAGAGTAAGAGAGAGAGTGCACGTGGGATTGAGAGAAAGAGAGAGAGTGCGTGTGGGAGTGAGAGAAAGAGAGAGGGTGCGCTTGGGAGTGAGAGAGAGAGTGCGTGGGATTGAGAGAGAGAGAGGTTGCTTGTGCGACTGAGAGAGAGAGAGATTGCGTGTGGGAGTGAGAGCGAGAGAGAGTGCACATGGGAGTGAGAGAAAGAGTGCCCGTGGGAGTGAGAGAGAGAGTGCGCTTGGCAGTGAGAGAGCGAGAGAGAGTGCAAGGGGGAGTGAGAGGCAGAGAGAGAGTGAGAGAGTGCGTGTGGGAGTAAGAGAAAGAGAGAGAGTGCGGGGGGGATTGAGAGTAAGAGAGAGAGTGCACGTTGTTGTGAGAGAGAGAGAGTGTGCGTGGGAGTGAGAGAGAGAGAGAGTGCATGTGGGTGTGAGAGCGAGAGAGAGTGCACATGGGAGTGAGAGAAAGAGTGCCCGTGGGAGTGAGAGAGAGAGTGCGCTTGGCAGTGAGAGAGCGAGAAAGAGTGCACGTGGGAGTGAGAGGGAGAGAGAGAGTGAGAGAGTGCGCGTGGGAGTGAGGGAAAGAGAGAGAGTGCGGGTGGGATTGAGAGTAAGAGAGAGAGTGCACGTGGGATTGAGAGAAAGAGAGAGAGTGCGTGTGGGAGTGAGAGAAAAAGAGAGGGTGCGCTTGGGAGTGAGAGAGAGAGTGCGTGGGAGTGAGAGAGAGAGAGGTTGCTTGTGGGACTGAGAGAGAGAGTGATTGCGTGTGGGAGTGAGAGAGCGAGAGAGAGTGCGCATGGAAGTGAGAGAGAGAGTGTGTGTGAGAGTGAGGGAAAGAGAGAGCATGCGTGTGGGAGTGCGAGAGAGAGACTGCACGTGGGAGTGAGCGAAAGAGAGAAAGTTTGTTTGGGTTGAGAAAAAGAGAGAGAGAGTGCATGGGCGTGAGTGAGAGAGTGCACTTGGGAGTGAGAGGGAGAGAGAGAGTGCACGTGGGAGTGAGAGAGAGAGTGTGCGTGGGAGTACGAGTGAGAGTACGCTTGGGAGTGAGAGAGAGAGAGAGAGTGCGTGTGGGAGTGAGAGAAAGAGAGAGTGCGCATGGGAGTGAGAGATGGAGTGCACGTGGGAGTGAGTGATAGAGAATTTGCGCGTGGGAGTGATAGAGAGAGAGTGCGCGTGTGGGAGTGATAGAGAGTGGGCGCTTGGGAATGAGAGACAGAGAGAGAGAGCGCACGTGGGAGTGAGACAGAGAGAGAGAGCACATGTGGGAGTGAGAGAGAGAGAGTGCCCGTGGGTGTGAAAGAGAGAGAGAGAGTGCGAATGGGAGTGAGAAAGAGAGAGAGTGCACGTGGACGTGAAAGACTGCGTGTGGGAGTGAGAGAAATAGAGAGAGTGCGTGTGGGATTAAGAGTAAGAGAGAGAGTGCATGTGGGAGTGAGAGAAAGAGAGAGAGTGCGTGTGGTAGTGAGAGACAGAGAGTGCACGTGGGTGTGAGAGAGAGAGAATGTGCGTGGGAGTGAGAGAGAGAGAGAGTGCATGTGGATTTGAGAGCGAGAGAGAGTGCACATGGGAGTGAGGGAAAGAGAGAGAGTGCGGGTGGGATTGAGAGTAAGAGAGAGAGTGCACGTGGGATTGAGAGAAAGAGAGAGAGTGTGTGTGGGAGTGAGAGAAAGAGAGAGAGTGCATGTGGGAGTGAGAGAGAGAGAGTGCATGTGGGTGTGAGAGTGAGAGAGAGTGCACATGGGAGTGAGAGAAAGAGTGCCCGTGGGAGTGAAAGAGGGAGTGCGCTTGGCAGTGAGAGAGCGAGAGAGAGTGCACGTGGGAGTGAGAGAAAGAGATAGAGTGCGGGTGGGATTGAGTGTACGAGAGAGAGTGGACGTGGGTGTGAGAGAGAGAGAGAGTGTGTGTGTGAGTGAGAGAGAGAGAGTGCATGTGGGTGTGAGAGCGAGAGAGAGTGTACATGGGAGTGAGAGAAAGAGTGCCCGTGGGAGTGAGAGAGAGAGTGCGCTTGGCAGTGAGAGAGCGAGAAAGAGTGCACGTGGGAGTGAGAGGGAGAGAGAGTGTGAGAGAGTGCGCGTTTGAGTGAAGGAAAGAGAGAGAGTGCGGGTGGGACTGTGAGTAATCGAGAGAGTGCACGTGGGATTGAGAGAAAGAGAGGGAGTGCGTGTGGGAGTGAGAGAGAGAGAGTGTGCGTGGGAGTGAGAGAGAGAGAGAGTGCATGTGGGTGTGAGAGAGAGAGAGTGGGCGTGGGAGTGAGAGAGAGAGAGAGTGCATGTGGGTGTGAGAGCGAGAGAGAGTGCACATGGGAGTGAGATAAAGTGTGCCCGTGGAAGTGAGAGAGAGAGTGCGCTTGGGAGTGAGAGAGCGAGAGAGAGTGCACGTGGGAGTGAGAGGGAGAGAGAGAGTGAGAGAGTGCGCGTGGGAGTGAGGGAAAGAGAGAGAGTGCGTGTGGGAGTGAGAAAAAGAGAGTGCGTATGGGAGTGAGAGAGAGAGAGTGCATGTGGGTGTGAGAGAGAGAGAGTGTGCATGGGAGTGAGAGAGAGAGAGAGTGCATGTGGGTGTGAGAGCGAGAGAGAGTGCACATGGGAGTGAGAGAAAGAGTGCCCGTGGGAGTGAGAGAGAAAGTGCGCTTGGCAGTGAGAGAGCGAGAGAGAGTGCAAGGGGGAGTGAGACGCAGAGAGAGAGTGAGAGAGTGCGCGTGGGAGTAAGGGAAAGAGAGAGAGTGCGGGGGGATTGAGAGTAAGAGAGAGAGTGCACGTGGTTGTGAGAGAGAGAGAGTGTGCGTGTGGGACTGAGAGAGAGAGAGTGCATGTGGGTTTGAGAGTGAGAGAGAGTGCACATGGGAGTGAGAGAAAGCGTGCCCGTGGGAGTGAAAGAGGGAGTGCGCTTGGCAGTGAGAGAGCGAGAGAGAGTGCACGTGGGAGTGAGAGAAAGAGATAGAGTGCGGGTGGGATTGAGTGTACGAGAGAGAGTGGACGTGGGTGTGAGAGAGAGAGAGAGTGTGTGTGTGAGTGAGAGAGAGAGAGTGCATGTGGGTGTGAGAGCGAGAGAGAGTGTACATGGGAGTGAGAGAAAGAGTGCCCATGGGAGTGAGAGAGAGAGTGCGCTTGGCAGTGAGAGAGCGAGAAAGAGTGCACGTGGGAGTGAGAGGGAGAGAGAGAGTGAGAGAGTGCGCGTGGGAGTGAGGGAAAGAGAGAGAGTGCGGGTGGGATTGAGAGTAAGAGAGAGAGTGCACGTGGGATTGAGAGAAAGAGAGAGAGTGCGTGTGGGAGTGAGAGAAAAAGAGAGGGTGCGCTTGCGAGTGAGAGAGAGAGTGCGTGGGAGTGAGAGAGAGAGAGGTTGCTTGTGGGACTGAGAGAGAGAGAGATTGCGTGTGGGAGTGAGAGAGCGAGAGAGAGTGCACATGGAAGTGAGAGAGAGAGTGTGCGTGAGAGTGAGGGAAAGAGAGAGCATGCGTGTGGGAGTGCGAGAGAGAGACTGCACGTGGGAGTGAGCGAAAGAGAGAAAGTTTGTTTGGGTTGAGAAAAAGAGAGAGAGTGTGCTTGGGCGTGAGTGAGAGAGTGCACTTGGGAGTGAGAGGGAGAGAGAGAGTGCACGTGGGAGTGAGAGAGAGAGTGTGCGTGGGAGTACGAGTGAGAGTACGCTTGGGAGTGAGAGAGAGAGAGAGAGTGCGTGTGGGAGTGAGAGAAAGAGAGAGTGCGCATGGGAGTGAGAGATGGAGTGCACGTGGGCGTGAGAGATAGAGAATTTGCGCGTGGGAGTGATAGAGAGAGAGTGCGCGTGTGGGAGTGATAGAGAGTGGGCGCTTGGGAATGAGAGACAGAGAGAGAGAGCGCACGTGGGAGTGAGACAGAGAGAGAGAGCACATGTGGGAGTGAGAGAGAGAGAGTGCCCGTGGGTGTGAAAGAGAGAGAGAGAGTGCGAATGGGAGTGAGAAAGAGAGAGAGTGCACGTGGACGTGAAAGATAGAGAATGTGCACGTGGGATTGAGAGAGAGTGTGTGCGTGGGAGTAAAAGGGAGACAGTGTGCATGGGAGTGAGAGAGCAAGGGAGAGAGAGAGTGCACATGGGAGTGAGAGAGAGAGAGATTGCGCGTGGGACTGAGAGAGAGATTGCATGTGGGAATGAGAGAGCGACAGAGAGTGCACGTGGGAGTGAGAGGGAAAGAGAGAGTGAGAGACTGCGTGTGGGAGTGAGAGAAACAGAGAGAGTGCGTGTGGGATTAAGAGTAAGAGAGAGAGTGCATGTGGGAGTGAGAGAAAGAGAGAGAGTGCGTGTGGGAGTGAGAGACAGAGAGTGCACGTGGGTGTGAGAGAGAGAGAGTGTGCGTGGGAGTGAGAGAGAGAGAGAGTGCATGTGGGTTTGAGAGCGAGAGAGAGTGCACATGGGAGTGAGGGAAAGAGAGACAGTGCGGGTGGGATTGAGAGTAAGAGAGAGAGTGCACGTGGGATTGAGAGAAAGAGAGAGAGTGTGTGGGAGTGAGAGAAAGAGAGAGAGTGCATGTGGGAGTGAGAGAGAGAGAGTGCATGTGGGTGTGAGAGTGAGAGAGAGTGCACATGGGAGTGAGAGAAAGAGTGCCCGTGGGTGTGAAAGAGGGAGTGCGCTTGGCAGTGAGAGAGCGAGAGAGAGTGCACGTGGGAGTGAGAGAAAGAGATAGAGTGCGGGTGGGATTGAGTGTACGAGAGAGAGTGGACGTGGGTGTGAGAGAGAGAGAGAGAGTGTGTGTGTGAGTGAGAGAGAGAGAGTGCATGTGGGTGTGAGAGCGAGAGAGAGTGTACATGGGAGTGAGAGAAAGAGTGCCCGTGGGAGTGAGAGAGAGAGTGCGCTTGGCAGTGAGAGAGCGAGAAAGAGTGCACGTGGGAGTGAGAGGGAGAGAGAGTGTGAGAGAGTGCGCGTTTGAGTGAGGGAAAGAGTGAGAGTGCGGGTGGGATTGTGAGTAAGAGAGAGAGTGCACGTGGGATTGAGAGAAAGAGAGGGAGTGCGTGTGGGAGTGAGAGAGAGAGAGTGTGCGTGGGAGTGAGAGAGAGAGAGAGTGCATGTGGGTGTGAGAGCGAGAGAGAGTGCACATGGGAGTGAGAGATAGAGTGCACGTGGGAGTGAGAGGGAGAGAGAGAGTGACAGACTGCGTGTGGGAGTGAGAGAAATAGAGAGAGTGCGTTTGGGATTAAGAGTAAGAGAGAGAGTGCATGTGGGAGTGAGAGAAAGAGAGAGAGTGAGTGTGGGAGTGAGAGAGAGAGAGTGCACGTGGGTGTGAGAGAGAGAGAGTGGGCGTGGGAGTGAGAGAGAGAGAGAGTCCATGTGGGCGTGAGAGCGCGAGAGAGTGCACAAGGGAGTGAGAGAAAGAGTGCCCATGGGAGTGAGAGAGAGAGTTCGCTTGGGAGTGAGAGAGCGAGAAGGAGTGTACATGGGAGTGAGAGGGAGAGAGAGAGTGAGAGAGTGCGCGTGGGAGTGAGGAAAAGAGGGAGAGTGCAAGTGGGATTGAGAGAAAGAGAGAGAGTGCGTGTGGGTGTGAGAAAAAGAGAGAGAGTGCGTGTTGGAGTGAGAGAGAGAGAGAGTGCACGTGGGTGTGAGAGAGAGAGATTGGGTGTGGCAGTGAGAGAGAGAGAGAGTGCATGTGGGTGTGAGAGCGAGAGAGAGTGCACATGGGAGTGAGAGAAAGAGTGCCCGTGGGAGTGAGAGAGAAAGTGCGCTTGGCAGTGAGAGAGTGAGAGAGAGTGCAAGGGGGAGTGAGACGCAGAGAGAGAGTGAGAGAGTGCGCGTGGGAGTAAGGGAAAGAGAGAGAGTGCGGGGGGATTGAGAGTAAGAGAGAGAGTGCACGTGGTTGTGAGAGAGAGAGAGTGTGCGTGTGGGAGTGAGAGAGAGAGAGTGCATGTGGGTTTGAGAGTGAGAGAGAGTGCACATGGGAGTGAGAGAAAGCGTGCCCGTGTGAGTGAAAGAGGGAGTGCGCTTGGCAGTGAGAGAGCGAGAGAGAGTGCACGTGGGAGTGAGAGAAAGAGATAGAGTGCGGGTGGGATTGAGTGTACGAGAGAGAGTGGACGTGGGTGTGAGAGAGAGAGAGAGTGTGTGTGTGAGTGAGAGAGAGAGAGTGCATGTGGGTGTGAGAGCGAGAGAGAGTGTACATGGGAGTGAGAGAAAGAGTGCCCATGGGAGTGAGAGAGAGAGTGCGCTTGGCAGTGAGAGAGCGAGAAAGAGTGCACGTGGGAGTGAGAGGGAGGGAGAGTGTGAGAGAGTGCGCGTTTGAGTGAGGGAAAGAGAGAGAGTGTGGGTGGGACTGTGAGTAAGCGAGAGAGTGCACGTGGGATTGAGAGAAAGAGAGGGAGTGCGTGTGGGAGTGAGAGAGAGAGAGTGTGCGTGGGAGTGAGAGAGAGAGAGTGCATGTGGGTGTGAGAGAGAGAGAGTGGGCGTGGGAGTGAGAGAGAGAGAGTGCATGTGGGTGTGAGAGCGAGAGAGAGTGCACATGGGAGTGAGAGATAGAGTGCCCGTGGGAGTGAGAGAGAGAGTGCGCTTGGGAGTGAGAGAGCGAGAGAGAGTGCACGTGGGAGTGAGAGGGAGAGAGAGAGTGAGAGAGTGCGCGTGGGAGTGAGGGAAAGAGAGAGAGTGCGGGTGGGATTGAGAGTAAGAGAGAGTGCACGTGGGATTGAGAGAAAGTGAGAGAGTGCGTGTGGGAGTGAGAAAAAGAGAGTGCGTATGGGAGTGAGAGAGAGAGAGTGCATGTGGGTGTGAGAGAGAGAGATGTGCATGGGAGTGAGAGACAGAGTGAGTGCATGTGGGTGTGAGAGCGAGAGAGAGTGCACATGGGAGTGAGAGAAAGAGTGCCCGTGGGAGTGAGAGAGAAAGTGCGCTTGGCAGTGAGAGAGCGAGAGAGAGTGCAAGGGGGAGTGAGAGGCAGAGAGAGAGTGAGAGAGTGCGCGTGGGAGTAAGGGAAAGAGAGAGAGTGCGGGGGGGATTGAGAGTAAGAGAGAGAGTGCACGTGGTTGTGAGAGAGAGAGAGTGTGCGTGGGAGTGAGAGAGAGAGAGAGTGCATGTGGGTGTGAGAGCGAGAGAGAGTGCACATGGGAGTGAGAGAAAGAGTGCCCGTGGGAGTGAGAGAGAGAGTGCGCTTGGCAGTGAGAGAGCGAGAAAGAGTGCACGTGGGAGTGAGAGGGAGAGAGAGAGTGAGAGAGTGCGCGTGGGAGTGAGGGAAAGAGAGAGAGTGCGGGTGGGATTGAGAGTAAGAGAGAGAGTGCACGTGGGATTGAGAGAAAGAGAGAGAGTGCGTGTGGGAGTGAGAGAAAAAGAGAGGGTGCGCTTGGGAGTGAGAGAGAGAGTGCGTGGGAGTGAGAGAGAGAGAGGTTGCTTGTGGGACTGAGAGAGAGAGAGATTGCGTGTGGGAGTGAGAGAGCGAGAGAGAGTGCGCATGGAAGTGAGAGAGAGAGTGTGCGTGAGAGTGAGGGAAAGAGAGAGCATACGTGTGGGAGTGCGAGAGAGAGACTGCACGTGGGAGTGAGCGAAAGAGAGAAAGTTTGTTTGGGTTGAGAAAAAGAGAGAGAGTGTGCGTGGGCGTGAGTGAGAGAGTGCACTTGGGAGTGAGAGGGAGAGAGAGAGTGCACGTGGGAGTGAGAGAGAGAGTGTGCGTGGGAGTACGAGTGAGAGTACGCTTGGGAGTGAGAGAGAGAGAGAGAGTGCGTGTGGGAGTGAGAGAAAGAGAGAGTGCGCATGGGAGTGAGAGATGGAGTGCACGTGGGCGTGAGAGATAGAGAATTTGCGCGTGGGAGTGATAGAGAGAGAGTGCGCGTGTGGGAGTGATAGAGAGTGGGCGCTTGGGAATGAGAGACAGAGAGAGAGAGCGCACGTGGGAGTGAGACAGAGAGAGAGAGCACATGTGGGAGTGAGAGAGAGAGTGCCCGTGGGTGTGAAAGAGAGAGAGAGAGTGCGAATGGGAGTGAGAAAGAGAGAGAGTGCACGTGGACGTGAAAGATAGAGAATGTGCACATGGGATTGAGAGAGAGTGTGTGCGTGGGAGTAAAAGGGAGACAGTGTGCATGGGAGTGAGAGAGCAAGGGAGAGAGAGAGTGCACATGGGAGTGAGAGAGAGAGAGATTGCGCGTGGGACTGAGAGAGAGATTGCATGTGGGAATGAGAGAGCGACAGAGAGTGCACGTGGGAGTGAGAGGGAAAGAGAGAGTGAGAGACTGCGTGTGGGAGTGAGAGAAACAGAGAGAGTGCGTGTGGGATTAAGAGTAAGAGAGAGAGTGCATGTGGGAGTGAGAGAAAGAGAGAGAGTGCGTGTGGGAGTGAGAGACAGAGAGTGCACGTGGGTGTGAGAGAGAGAGAGTGTGCGTGGGAGTGAGAGAGAGAGAGAGTGCATGTGGGTTTGTGAGCGAGAGAGAGTGCACATGGGAGTGAGGGAAAGAGAGACAGTGCGGGTGGGATTGAGAGTAAGAGAGAGAGTGCACGTGGGATTGAGAGAAAGAGAGAGAGTGTGTGTGGGAGTGAGAGAAAGAGAGAGAGTGCATGTGGGAGTGAGAGAGAGAGAGTGCATGTGGGTGTGAGAGTGAGAGAGAGTGCACATGGGAGTGAGAGAAAGAGTGCCCGTGGGTGTGAAAGAGGGAGTGCGCTTGGCAGTGAGAGAGCGAGAGAGAGTGCACGTGGGAGTGAGAGAAAGAGGTAGAGTGCGGGTGGGATTGAGTGTACGAGAGAGAGTGGACGTGGGTGTGAGAGAGAGAGAGAGAGTGTGTGTGTGAGTGAGAGAGAGAGAGTGCATGTGGGTGTAAGAGCGAGAGAGAGTGTACATGGGAGTGAGAGAAAGAGTGCCCGTGGGAGTGAGAGAGAGAGTGCGCTTGGCAGTGAGAGAGCGAGAAAGAGTGCACGTGGGAGTGAGAGGGAGAGAGAGTGTGAGAGAGTGCGCGTTTGAGTGAGGGAAAGAGTGAGAGTGCGGGTGGGATTGTGAGTAAGAGAGAGAGTGCACGTGGGATTGAGAGAAAGAGAGGGAGTGCGTGTGGGAGTGAGAGAGAGAGAGTGTGCGTGGGAGTGAGAGAGAGAGAGAGTGCATGTGGGTGTGAGAGCGAGAGAGAGTGCACATGGGAGTGAGAGATAGAGTGCACGTGGGAGTGAGAGGGAGAGAGAGAGTGACAGACTGCGTGTGGGAGTGAGAGAAATAGAGAGAGTGCGTTTGGGATTAAGAGTAAGAGAGAGAGTGCATGTGGGAGTGAGAGAAAGAGAGAGAGTGCGTGTGGGAGTGAGAGAGAGAGAGTGCACTTGGGTGTGAGAGAGAGAGAGTGGGCGTGGGAGTGAGAGAGAGAGAGAGTCCATGTGGGTGTGAGAGCGCGAGAGAGTGCACAAGGGAGTGAGAGAAAGAGTGCCCATGGGAGTGAGAGAGAGAGTTCGCTTGGGAGTGAGAGAGCGAGAAGGACTCTACATGGGAGTGAGAGGGAGAGAGAGAGTGAGAGAGTGCGCGTGGGAGTGAGGAAAAGAGGGAGAGTGCAAGTGGGATTGAGAGAAAGAGAGAGAGTGCGTGTGGGTGTGAGAAAAAGAGAGAGAGTGCGTGTTGGAGTGAGAGAGAGAGAGAGTGCACGTGGGTGTGAGAGAGAGAGATTGGGTGTGGCAGTGAGAGAGAGAGAGAGTGCATGTGGGTGTGAGAGCGAGAGAGAGTGCACATGGGAGTGAGAGAAAGAGTGCCCGTGGGAGTTCTAGAGAGAGTGTGCTTGGCCGTGAGAGAGCGAGAGAGAGCGCATTTGGGAGTGAGAGGGAGAGAGAAAGTGAGAGAGTGCGCGTGGGATTGAGGGAAACAGAGAAAGTGCGGGTGGGATTGAGAGTAAGAGAGAGAGTGCACGTGGTTGTGAGAGAGAGAGTGTGCGTGGGAGTGAGAGAGAGAGAGAGTGCAAGTGGATGTGAGAGCGATAGAGAGTGCACATGGGAGTGAGAGATAGAGTGCACGTGGGAGTGAGAGTGAGAGAGAGAGTGAGAGAGTGCGCGTGGGAGTGAGGGAAAGAAAGAGAGTGCATGTGGGATTCAGAGTAAGAGAGAGAGTGCACGTGGGATTGAGAGAAAGAGAGAGAGTGCGTGTGGGAGTGAGAGAAAGAGAGAGGGTGCGCTTGGGAGTGAGAGAGAGAGTGCGTGGGAGTGAGAGAGAGAGAGGTTGCGTGTGGGACTGAGAGAGAGAGAGATTGTGTGTGGGAGTGAGAGAGCGAGAGAGAGTGCGCATGGGAGTGAGAGAGAGAGAGTGTGTGTGAGAGTGACAGAAAGAGAGAGCGTGCGTGTGGGAGTGAGAGAGAGAGACTGCACGTGGGAGTGAGCGAAAGAGAGAAAGTTCGTGTGGGGGTGAGAGAAAGAGAGAGAGTGTGCGTGGGCGTGAGAGAGAGTGCACTTGGGAGTGAGAGGGAGAGAGAGAGTGCACGTGGGAGTGAGAGAGAGAGTGTGCGTGGGAGTACGAGTGAGAGTACGCTTGGGAGTGAGAGAGAGAGAGAGAGTGCGTGTGGGAGTGAGAGAAAGAGAGAGTGCGCATGGGAGTGAGAGATGGAGTGCACGTGGGAGTGAGAGATAGAGAATTTGCACGTGGGAGTGATAGAGAGAGAGTGCGCGTGTGGGAGTGATAGAGAGAGGGCGCTTGGGAATGAGAGACAGAGAGAGAGCGCACGTGGGAGTGAGACAGAGAGAGAGAGAGCACATGTGGGAGTGAGAGAGAGTGCCTGTGGGTGTGAAAGAGAGAGAGAGAGTGTGAGTGGGAGTGAG
This sequence comes from Carcharodon carcharias, assembly GCF_017639515.1. NCBI lineage: Eukaryota > Metazoa > Chordata > Chondrichthyes > Lamniformes > Lamnidae > Carcharodon > Carcharodon carcharias. The sequence goes on from NC_054475.1 coordinate 116,764,103, forward strand.
AAAGAGAGAGAGTGCACGTGGACGTGAAAGATAGAGAATGTGCACGTGGGAGTGAGAGAGTGTGTGCGTGGGAGTAAGAGGGAGACAGTGTGCATGGGAGTGAGAGAGCAAGGGAGAGAGAGAGTGCACATGGGAGTGAGAGAGAGAGAGATTGCGCGTGGGACTGAGAGAGAGAGAGATTGCGTGTGGGAATGAGAGAGCGACAGAGAGTGCACGTGGGAGTGAGAGAAAGAGTGCACGTGGGTGTGAAAGAGGGAGTGCGCTTGGCAGTGAGAGAGCGAGAGAGAGTGCACGTGGGAGTGAGAGAAAGAGATAGAGTGCGGGTGGGATTGAGTGTACGAGAGAGAGTGGACGTGGGTGTGAGAGAGAGAGAGAGTGTGTGTGTGAGTGAGAGACAGAGAGAGTGCATGTGGGTGTGAGAGCGAGAGAGAGTGTACATGGGAGTGAGAGAAAGAGTGCCTGTGGGAGTGAGACAGAGAGTGCGCTTGGGAGTGAGAGAGCGAGAGAGAGTGCACGTGGGAGTGAGAGGGAGAGAGAGAGTGAGAGAGTGCGCGTGGGAGTGAGGGAAAGAGAGAGAGTGCGGGTGGGATTGAGAGTAAGAGAGATTGCACGTGGGATTGAGAGAAAGAGAGAGAGTGCGTGTGGGAGTGAGAAAAAGAGAGTGTGTGTGGGAGTGAGAGAGAGAGAGTGCATGTGGGTGTGAGAGAGAGAGAGTGTGCATGGGAGTGAGAGAGAGAGAGAGAGTGCATGTGGGTGTGAGAGCGAGAGAGAGTGCACATGGTAGTGAGAGAAAGAGTGCCCGTGGGAGTGAGAGAGAGAGTGCGCTTGGCAGTGAGGGAGCGAGAGAGAGTGCATGGGGGAGTGAGAGGCAGAGAGAGAGTGAGAGAGTGCGCGTGGGAGTGAGGGAAAGAGAGAGAGTGCGGGTGGGATTGAGAGTAAGAGAGAGAGTGCACGTGGTTGTGAGAGAGAGAGAGTGTGCGTGGGAGTGAGAGAGAGAAAGAGTGCATGTGGGTGTGAGAGCGAGAGAGAGTGCACATGGGAGTGAGAGAAAGAGTGCCCGTGGGAGTGAGAGAGAGAGTGCGCTTGGCAGTGAGAGAGCGTGAGAGAGTGCACGTGGGATTGAGAGGGAGAGAGAGAGTGAGAGAGTGCGCGTGGGAGTGAGGGAAAGAGAGAGAGTGCGGGTGGGATTGAGAGTAAGAGAGAGAGTGCACGTGGGATTGAGAGAAAGAGAGAGAGTGCGTGTGGGAGTGAGAGAAAGAGAGAGGGTGCGCTTGGGAGTGAGAGAGAGAGTGCGTGGGATTGAGAGAGAGAGAGGTTGCTTGTGCGACTGAGAGAGAGAGAGATTGCGTGTGGGAGTGAGAGAGCGAGAGAGAGTGTGCATGGGAGTGAGAGAGAGAGTTTGCGTGAGAGTAGGGAAAGAGAGAGTATGCGTGTGGGAGCGCGAGAGAGAGACTGCACGTGGCAGTGAGCGAAAGAGAGCAAGTTCGTGTGGGGGTGAGAGAAAGAGAGAGAGTGTGCGTGGGCGTGAGAGAGAGAGTGCACTTGGGAGTGAGAGGGAGAGAGAGAGTGCACGTGGGAGTGAGAGAGAGAGTGTGCATGGGAGTAGGCGTGGGAGTACGCTTGGTAGTGAGAGAGAGAGAGTGCGTGTGGGAGTGAGAGAAAGAGAGATTGCGCATGGGAGTGAGAGATGGAGTGCACGTGGGAGTGAGAGATAGAGAATTTGCGCGTGGGAGTGATAGAGAGAGAGTGCGCGTGTGGGAGTGATAGAGAGTGGGCGCTTGGGAATGAGAGACAGAGAGAGAGAGCGCACGTGGGAGTGAGACAGAGAGAGAGAGCACACGTTGGAGTGAGAGAGAGAGAGTGCCCGTGGGTGTGAAAGAGAGAGAGAGAGTGCGAGTGGGAGTGAGAAAGAGAGAGAGTGCATGTGGACGTGAAAGATAGAGAATGTGCACGTGGGATTGAGAGAGAGTGTGTGCGTGGGAGTAAAAGGGAGGCAGTTTGCATGGGAGTGAGAGAGCAAGGGAGAGAGAGTGCACATGGGAGTGAGAGAGAGAGAGATTGCGTGTGGGAATGAGAGAGCGACAGAGAGTGCACGTGGGAGTGAGAGGGAAAGAGAGAGTGCGTGTGGGATTAAGAGTAAGAGAGAGAGTGCATGTGGGAGTGAGAGAAAGAGAGAGAGTGCGTGTGGGAGTGAGAGACAGAGAGTGCACGTGGGTGTGTGAGAGAGAGAGAGTGTGCGTGGGAGTGAGAGAGAGAGAGAGAGCATGTGGGTTTGAGAGCGAGAGAGAGTGCACATGGGAGTGAGAGAAAAAGTGCCTGTGGGAGTGAGAGCGAGAGTGCGCTTGGGAGTGAGAGAGCGAGAGAGAGTGCACGTGGGAATGAGAGGGAGAGAGTGAGTGAAAGAGTGCGCGTGGGAATGAGGGAACGAGAGAGAGTGCGGGTGGGATTGAGAGTAAGAGAGAGAGTGCACGTGGGATTAAGAGAAAGAGAGAGAGTGTGTGTGGGAGTGAGAGAAAGAGAGAGAGTGCATGTGGGAGTGAGAGAGAGAGAGTGCATGTGGGTGTGAGAGCGAGAGAGAGTGCACATGGGAGTCAGAGAAAGAGTGCCCGGGGGAGTGAGAGAGAGAGTGCGCTTGGCAGTGAGACAGCGAGAGAGAGTGCACGTGGGAGTGAGGGAAAGAGATAGAGTGCGGGTGGGATTGAGAGTAAGAGAGAGAGTGCACGTGGGTGTGAGAGAGAGAGAGTGTGTGTGTGAGTGAGAGAGAGAGAGAGTGCATGTGGGTGTGAGAGCGAGAGAGAGTGTACATGGGAGTGAGAGAAAGAGTGCCCGTGGGAGTGAGAGAGAGTGCGCTTGGCAGTGAGAGAGCGAGAAAGAGTGCACGTTTGAGTGAGAGGGAGAGAGAGAGTGAGAGAGTGCGCGTGGGAGTGAGGGAAAGAGAGAGAGGGCGGGTGGGATTGAGAGTAAGAGAGAGAGTGCACGTGGGATTGAGAGAAAGAGAGAGAGTGCGTGTGGGAGTGAGAGAGAGAGAGTGTGCGTGGGAGTGAGAGAGAGAGAGAGTGCATGTGGGTGTGAGAGCGAGAGAGAGTGTACATGGGAGTGAGAGAAAGAGTGCCCGTGGGAGTGAGAGAGAGTGCGCTTGGCAGTGAGAGAGCGAGAAAGAGTGCACGTTTGAGTGAGAGGGAGAGAGAGAGTGAGAGAGTGCGCGTGGGAGTGAGGGAAAGAGAGAGAGGGCGGGTGGGATTGAGAGTAAGAGAGAGAGTGCACGTGGGATTGAGAGAAAGAGAGAGAGTGCGTGTGGGAGTGAGAGAGAGAGAGTGTGCGTGGGAGTGAGAGAGAGAGAGAGTGCATGTGGGTGTGAGAGAGAGAGATTGGGCGTGGCAGTGAGAGAGAGAGAGAGTGCATGTGGGTGTGAGAGTGAGAGAGAGTGCATATGGAAGTGAGAGATACAGTGCACGTGGGAGTGAGAGGGAGAGAGTGAGTGAGAGACTGCGTGTGGGACTGAGAGAAATAGAGAGAGTGCGTGTAGGATTAAGAGTAAAAGAGAGAGTGCTTGTGGGAGTGAGAGAAAGAGAGAGAGTGCGTGTGGGAGTGAGAGAGAGAGAGAGTGCATGTGGGTGTGAGAGCGAGAGAGAGTGCACATGGGAGTGAGAGAAAGAGTGCCCGTGGGAGTGAGAGAGAGAGTGCGCTTGGGAGTGACAGAGCGAGAGAGAATGTCCGTGGGAGTGAGAGGGAGAGAGAGAGTGAGAGAGTGCGCGTGGGAGTGAGGAAAAGAGGGAGAGTGCGGGTGGGATTGAGAGTAAGAGAGAGTGCACGTGGGATTGAGAGAAAGAGAGAGAGTGCATGTTGGAGTGAGAAAAAGAGAGAGAGTGCGTGTGGGAGTGAGAAAGAGAGAGTGCACGTGAGTGTGAGAGAGAGAGATTGGGCGTGGCAGTGAGAGAGAGAGAGAGTGCATGTGGGTGTGAGAGCGAGAGAGAGTGCACATGGGAGTGAGAGAAAGAGTGCGCGTGGGAGTGAGAGAGAGTGCGCTTGGCAGTGAGAGAGCGAGAGAGAGCGCATGTGGGATTGAGAGGGAGAGAGAGAGTGAGAGAGTGCGTGTGGGATTGAGGGAAACAGAGAAACTCCGGGTGGGATTGAGAGTAAGAGAGAGAGTGAACGTGGTTGTGAGAGAGAGAGTGTGCGTGGGAGTGAGAGAGAGAGAGAGTGCATGTGGGTATGAGAGCGATAGAGAGTGCACATGGGAGTGAGAGAAAGAGTGCCCGTGGGAGTGAGAGAGATAGTGCGCTTGGCAGTGAGAGAGCGAGAGAGAGTGCACGTTGGAGTGAGAGGGAGAGAGAGTGAGAGAGTGCGCGTGGGAGTGAGGGAAAGAAAGAGAGTGCACGTGGGATTGAGAGTAAGCGAGAGAGGGCACGTGGGATTGAGAGAAAGAGAGAGAGTGCGTATGGGTGTGAGAGAAAGAGAGAGGGTGCGCTTGGGAGTGAGAGAGAGAGAAAGAGAGAGCGTGCGTGTGGGATTGCGAGAGCGAGACTGCACGTGGGAGTGAGCGAAAGAGAGAGAGAGCGTGTGGGTGTGAGAGAAAGAGAGAGAGTGTGCGTGGGCGTGAGAGAGAGAGTGCACTTGGGAGTGAGAGGGAGAGAGAGAGTGCACGTGGGAGTGAGATAGAGAGTGTGCGTGGTAGTACGAGAGAGAGTACGCTTGGGAGTGAGAGAGAGAGAGAGTGCATGTGGGAGTGAGAGAAAGAGAGAGTGCGCATGGGAGTGAGAGATGGAGTGCACGTGGGAGTGAGTGAGAGAGAATTTGCGCGTGGGAGTGATAGAGAGGGAGTGCGCGTGTGGGAGTGATAGAAAGAGTGCACTTGGGAATGAGAGACAGAGAGAGAGCGCACGTGGGAGTGAGACAGAGAGAGAGAGCACATGTTGGAGTGAGAGAGATAGAGTGCCCGTGGGTGTGAAAGAGAGAGAGAGAGTGCGAGTGGGATTGAGAAAGAGAGAGAGTGCACGTGGGCTTAAAAAATAGAGAGTGTGCACGTGGGAGTGAGAGAGAGAGAGATAGCGCGTGGGACTGAGAGAGAGAGAGATTGCGTGTGGGAGTGAGAGAGCGAGAGAGAGTGCGCATGGGAGTGAGAGAGAGAGATTGTGTGTGAGAGTGATAGAAAGAGAGAGCGTGCATGTGGGATTAAGAGTAAGAGAGAGAGTGCATGTGGGAGTGAGAGAAAGAGAGACAGTGCGTGTGGGAGTGAGAGACAGAGATTGCACGTGGGTGTGAGAGAGAGAGAGTGTGCTTGGGAGTGAGAGAGAGAGAGAGAGTGCATGTGTGTGTGAGAGCGAGAGAGAGTGCACATGGGAGTGAGAGAAAGAGTGCCCGTGGGAGTGAGAGCGAGAGTGCGCTTGGGAGTGAGAGAGCGAGAGAGAGTGCACGTGTGAATGAGAGGGAGAGAGAGAGTGAGAGAGTGCGCGTCGGAGTGAGGGAAAGAGAGAGAGTGCGGGGGGGTTTGAGAGTAAGAGAGAGAGTGCACATGGGATTGAGAGAGAGAGAGTGCGAGTGGGAGTGAGAAAAAGAGAGAGAGTGCATGTGGGAGTGAGAGATAGAGAGTGCATGTGGGTGTGAGAGCGAGAGAGAGTGCACATGGGAGTGAGAGAAAGAGTGCCCGTGGGATTGAGAGAGAGAGTGCACTTGGCAGTGAGAGAGCGAGAGAGAGTGCACGTGGGAGTGAGAGGGAGAGAGAGAGTGAGAGAGTGCGCGTGGGAGTGAGGGAAAGAGAGAGATTGCGGGTGGGATTGAGAATAAGAGAGAGTGCACGTGGGTGTGACAGAGAGAGAGTGTGCATGGGAGTGAGAGAGATAGAGTGCATGAGGGTGTGAGAGCGAGAGAGAGTGCACATGGGAGTGAGAGAAAGAGTGCCCATGGGAGTGAGAGAGAGAGTGCGCTTGGCAGTGAGAGAGCGAGAAAGAGTGCACGTGGGAGTGAGAGGGAGAGAGAGACTGAGAGAGAGTGCGCGTGGGAGTGAGGGAAAGAGAGAGAGTGCGGGTGGGATTGAGAGTAAGAGAGAGAGTGCACGTGGGATTGAGAGAAAGAGAGAGAGTGCGTGTGGGAGTGAGAGAGAGAGAGTGTGCGTGGGAGTGAGAGAGAGAGAGAGTGCATGTGGGTGTGAGAGCGAGAGAGAGTGCACATGGGAGTGAGAGAAAGAGAGCCCGTGGGAGTGAGAGAGAGAGTGCGCTTTGCAGTTAGAGAGCGAGAGAGAGTGCACGTGGGATTGAGAGAAAGAGAGAGAGTGCATGTGGGTGTGAGAGAAAGAGAGAGGATGCGTTTGGGAGTGAGAGAGAGAGTGCGTGGGAGTGAGAGAGAGAGAGGTTGCGTGTGGGACTGAGAGAGAGAGAGATTGCATTTGGGAGTGAGAGAGAGAGAGTGTGTGTGAGAGTGAGAGAAAGAGAGAGCGTGCGTGTGGGAGTGCGAGAGAGAGACTGCACGTGGGAGTGAGCGAAAGAGAGAAAGTGCGTGTGGGGGTGAGAGAAAGAGAGAGAGTGCGCTTGGGAGTGAGAAGGAGAGAGAGAATGCACGTGGGAGTGAGAGAGAGAATGTGCTTGTGAGTACGAGAGAGAGTACCCTTGGGAGTAAGAGAGAGAGAGAGTGCGTGTGGGAGTGAGAGAAAGAGAGAGTGTGCATGGGAGTGTCAGATGGAGTGCACGTGGGAGTGAGAGAGAGAGAATTTGCGCGTGGGAGTGATAGAGAGGGAGTGCGTGTGTGGGAGTGATAGAGAGAGTGCGCTTGGGAATGAGAGACAGAGAGAGAGAGCGTATGTGGGAGTGAGACAGAGAGAGAGAGCACATGTGGGAGTGAGAGAGAGAGGGAGAGAGTGCCCGTGGGTGTGAAAGAGAGAGAGAGAGTGCGAGTGGGAGTGAGAAAGAGAGAGAGTGCACGTGGGAGTGAAAGATAGAGAATGTGCACTTGGGAGTGAGAGAGAGTGTGTGCGTGGGATTAAGAGCAGACAGTGTGCATGGGAGTGCGAGAGCAAGGGAGAGAGAGAGATTGCACATGGGAGTGAGAGAGAGAGAGATTGCGCGTGGGACTGAGAGAGAGTGAGATTGCGTGTGGGAGTGAGAGAGCGAGAGAGAGTGCGGATGGGAGTGAGAGAGAGAGAGTGTGCGTGAGAGTGAGAGAAAGAGAGAGCGTGATTGTGGGAGTGAGAGAGAGGGAGTGCACGTGGGAGTGAGCGAAAGAGAGAAAGCGTGTGTGGGGGTGAGAGAAAAAGAGAGAGTGTGCGTGGGCGTGAGAGAGAGAGTGCGCTTGGGAGTGAGAGGGAGAGAGAGAGTGAACGTGGGAGTGAGAGAGAGAGTGTGCGTGGGAGTACGAGAGAGAGGACGCTTGGGTGTGAGAAAGAGAGAGAGTGCGTGTGGGAGTGAGAGAAAGAGAGAGTGCGCATGGGAGTGAGAGAGAGAGAGTGCACATGGGAGTGAGAGAGAGAGAATTTGCGTGTGGGAGTGATAGAGAGAATGTGTGTGGGAGTGAGAGAGCGAGAGAGAGTGCGCAAGGCAGTGAGAGAGAGAGAGTGTGTGTGAGAGAGAGAGAGAGAGAGGTTGCGTGTGGGACTGAGAGAGAGAGAGAGTGCGTGTGGTAGTGAGAGATTGAGAAAGAGTGCGCATGGGAGTGAGAGAGAGAGTGTGCGTGAGAGTGAGAGAGAGTGTAAGCGTGGGAGTAAGAGGGAGACAGTGTGCATGGGAGTGAGAGAGCAAGGGAGAGAGAGAGAGTGCACATGGGAGTGAGAGAGAGAGAGATTGCGCGTGGGAGTGATAGAAAGAATGAGAGTGCGTGGGAGTGAGAGAAAGAGAGAGAGTGCGCATGGGAGACAGATAAAGAGAGAGAGTGTGCGTGGGAGAGAACGAGAGGGAGCACACGTGAGAGTGAGAGAAAGAGAGGGAGCACGTGTGGGAGTGAGAGAAATAGAGGGAGAGCAGGTGGGAGTGAGTGAAATAGAGAGAGTGCACGTGGGAGCAAGAAAAAGAGAGGGGGCACACGTGGGAGTGAGATAAAGCGGGAAGGCTTGCTTGGGAGCGAGAGAAAGAGGGAGAGCGCATGTGGGAGTGATAGAAAGAGGGAAAGCGCTCGCGCATGCAAGAGAATAAAAGAGCGAGAGCACACGCGGGATTTTGAGAAAGTGAGAGAGCGGGCGGGAGCGAGAGAGAGAGATAGATCACAGGCGTTAGTGAGAGAGAGATAGAGCGGGCGGGAGTGAGAGAGAGAGAGAGCATGGGCGGGATTGAGAGAGCGAGAGAGTGCGCAGGCGGGAGTGAGATAGAGAGAGAAAGCATGGGAGGGAATGGAAAAGAGAGAGTGCGCGGGTGGGAGTTGAGGAGAGAAAAAAGCGCGGGTGGGAATTATGGAGAGACAGAGAAGTGCAGGTGGGAGTGGGATTGGGAGAGAGAGCGAGAGCGCTGTTGGGAGTGGAGGAGAGAGAGCGAGAGCACAGGTGGGTGTGAGAGAGAGAGAGAGAGAGTGCTGTGGGAGTGAGAGAGAGAGAGCCATGGTGGGATTGAGAAAGTGAGACAGTGCACGGGTGAGAGTGAGAGAGAGTGAGAGAAGCGCGGGTGAGAGTGGGAGAGAGAGCAAGAGCTTGGGTGGGAGTAGGAGAGAGAGCGAGAGCACTGGTGGGAGTGAGAGAGAGAGGGAGCGCATTTGGGTGTGAGAGACAGGGAGAGATTGCGTGTGGGAGTGAGAGAAAGAGAGAGAGTGCGTGTGGGAGTGAGAGAGAGAGAGTGCACGTGGGTGTGAGAGCGAGAGAGAGTGCACATGGGAGTGAGAGAAAGAGTGCCCGTGGGAGTGAGAGAGAGAGAGAGAGAGCACATGTGGGAGTGTGAGAGAGAGAGAGAGAGTGCCCGTGGATGTGAAAGAGAGAGAGAGAGTGCGAGTGGGAGTGAGAAAGAGAGAGAGTGCACGTGGGCATGAAAGATAGAGAGTGTGCACGTGGGAGTGAGAGAGAGTGTGTGCGTGGGAGTAAGAGGGAGACAGTGTGCATGGGAGTGAGAGAGCAAGGGAGAGAGAGAGAGTGCACATGGGAGTGAGAGAGAGAGAGATTGCACGTGGGACTGAGAGAGAGAGAGATTGCGTGTGGGAGTGAGAGAGCGACAGAGAGTGCACGTGGGAGTGAGAGGGAGGGAGAGAGTGAGAGACTGCATGTGGGAGTGAGAGAAATAGAGAGAGTACGTGTGGGATTAAGAGTAAGAGAGAGAGGTGCATGTGGGAGTGAGAGAAAGAGAGAGAGTGCGTGTGGGAGTGAGAGAGCGAGAGAGAGTGCGGATGGGAGTGAGAGAGAGAGAGTGTGCGTGAGAGTGAGAGAAAGAGAGAGCGTGCTTGTGGGAGTGAGAGAGAGGGAGTGCACGTGGGAGTGAGCGAAAGAGAGAAAGCGTGTGTGGGGGTGAGAGAAAAAGAGAGTGTGCGTGGGCGTGAGAGAGAGAGTGCGCTTGGGAGTGAGAGGGAGAGAGAGAGTGAACATGGGAGTGAGAGAGAGAGTGTGCGTGGGAGTACGAGAGAGAGGACGCTTGGGAGTGAGAGAGAGAGAGAGTGCACGTGGGAGTGAGAGAGAGAGAATTTGCGTGTGGGAGTGATAGAGAGAATGTGTGTGGGAGTGAGAGAGCGAGAGAGAGTGCGCAAGGCAGTGAGAGAGAGAGAGTGTGTGTGAGAGTGAGAGAGAGAGAGGTTGCGTGTGGGACTGAGAGAGAGAGAGAGTGCGTGTGGTAGTGAGAGATTGAGAAAGAGTGCGCATGGGAGTGAGAGAGAGAGAGTGTGCGTGAGAGTGAGAGAAAGAGAGATCGTACATGTGGGAGTGAGAGAGAGAGAGAGTTTGCGTGTGGGAGTGAGAGACAAAGTGTGTCCACGTGGGAGCGAGAGAGAGAGTGCGCGTGGAAGTGAGAGAGCGAGAGAGAATGTGCATGGTTGTGAGAGAGAGAGAGTGTGCGTTGGAGTGATCGAAAGAGGTTGAGTGCATTTGGGAATGAGAGACAGAGAGAGAGAGCACACGTGGAAGTGAGACAGAGAGAGAGAGCACATTGCGAGTGAGAGAGAGAGAGAGAGAGTGCCCGTGGGTGTGAAAGAGAGAGAGAGAGTGCGAGTGTGAGTGAGAAAGAGAGAGAGTGCACGTGGGAGTGAGAGAGAGTGTACGCGTGGGAGTAAGAGGGAGACAGTGTGCATGGGAGTGAGAGAGCAAGGGAGAGAGAGAGAGTGCACATGGGAGTGAGAGAGAGAGAGATTGCGCGTGGGAGTGATAGAAAGAATGAGAGTGTGCGTGGGAATGAGAAAGAGAGAGAGTGCGCATGGGAGACAGATAAAGAGAGAGAGTGTGCGTGGGAGAGAATGAGAGGGAGCACACATGAGAGTGAGAGAAAGAGAGGGAGCACACGTGGGAGTGAGAGAAATAGAGGGATCATGCGTGAGATTGAGAGAAAGAGAGGGAGCACGTGTGGGAGTGAGAGATATAGAGGGAGAGCAGGTGGGAGTGAGTGAAATAGAGAGAGTGCATGTGGGAGCGAGAAAAAGAGAGGGGGCACACGTGGGAGTGAGATAAAGCGGGAAGGCTTGCTTGGGAGCGAGAGAAAGAGGGAGAGCGCATGTGGGAGTGTTAGAAAGAGGGAAAGGGCTCGCGCATGCGAGAGAATAAGAGAGCGAGAGCACACGCGGGATTTTGAGAAAGTGAGAGAGCGGGCGGGAGCGAGAGAGAGAGATAGATCACAGGCGTTAGTGAGAGAGAGATAGAGCGGGCGGGAGTGAGAGAGAGAGAGAGCATGGGCGGGATTGAGAGAGCGAGAGAGTGCGCAGGCGGGAGAGAGATAGAGAGAGAAAGCATGGGAGGGAGTGGGAAAGAGAGAGTGCGCGGGTGGGAGTTGAGGAGAGAAAAAAGCACGGGTGGGAATGTTGGAGAGACAGAGAAGCGCAGGTGGGAGTGGGAGTGGGAGAGAGAGCGAGAGCGCTGTTGGGAGTGGAGGAGAGAGAGCGAGAGCACAGGTGGGTGTGAGAGAGAGAGAGCCATGGTGGGATTGAGAAAGTGAGACAGTGCACGGGCGAGAGTGAGAGAGAGTGAGAGAAGCGCGGGTGAGAGTGGGAGAGAGAGCAAGAGCTTGGGTGGGAGTAGGAGAGAGAGCGAGAGCACTGGTGGGAGTGAGAGAGAGGGAGCGCACTTGCGAGTGAGAGACAGAGAGAGATTGCATGTGGGAGTGAGAGAAAGAGAGAGAGTGTGTGTGGGAGTGAGAGAGAGAGAGTGCACGTGGGTGTGAGAGCGAGAGAGAGTGCACATGGGAGTGAGAGAAAGAGTGCCCGTGGGAGTGAGACAGAGAGAGAGAGCACATGTGGGAGTGAGAGAGAGAGAGAGAGAGTGCCTGTGGGTGTGAAAGAGAGAGAGAGAGTGCGAGTGGAGTGAGAAAGAGAGAGAGTGCACGTGGGCATGAAAGATAGAGAGTGTGCACGTGGGAGTGAGAGAGAGTTTGTGCGTGGGAGTAAGAGGGAGACAGTGTGCATGGGAGTGAGAGAGCAAGGGAGAGAGAGAGAGTGCACATGGGAGTGAGAGAGAGAGAGATTGCGCGTGGGACTGAGAGACAGAGAGATTGCGTGTGGGAGTGAGAGAGTGACAGAGAGTGCACGTGGGAGTGAGAGGGAGGGAGAGAGTGAGAGACTGCATGTGGGAGTGAGAGAAATAGAGAGAGTGCGTGTGGGATTAAGAGTAAGAGAGAGAGTTGCATGTGGGAGTGAGAGAAAGAGAGAGTGCGTGTGGGAGTGAGAGAAAGCGAGAGTGCACGTGGGTGTGAGAGAGAGAGAGAGTGTGCGTGGGAGTGAGAGAGAGAGTGAGTGCATGTGGGAGTGAGACCGAGAGAGATTGCACATGGGAGTGAGAGAAAGAGTGCCCGTGGGAGTGAGAGAAAGAGTGCGCTTGGGAGTGAGAGAGCGAGAGAGAGTGCACGTGGGAGTGAGAGGGAGAGAGAGTGTGAGAGAGTGCGCGTGGGAGTGAGAGAAAGAGAGAGAGTGAGCGTGGGATTGAGAGTAAGAGAGAGAGTGCAAGTGGGATTGAGAGAAAGAGAGAGAGTGCGTGTGGGAGTGAGAAAAAGAGAGAGAGTGCGTGTGGGAGTGAGAGAGAGAGAGTGCACGTGGGTGTGAGAGAGAGATAGTGTGCGTGGGAGTGAGAGAGAGAGAGAGTGCATGTGGGTGTGAGAGCGAGAGAGAGTGCACATGGGAGTGAGAGAAAGAGTGCCCGTGGGAGTGAGAGAGAGAGTGCGCTTGGCAGTGAGAGAGCGAGAAAGAGTGCACGTGGGAGTGAGAGGGAGAGAGAGAGTGAGAGAGTGCGTGTGGGAGTGAGGGAAAGAGAGAGAGTGCGGGTGGGATTGAGAGTTAGAGAGAGAGTGCACGTGGGATTGAGAGAAAGAGAGAGAGTGTGTGTGGGAGTGAGAGAGAGAGAGTGTGCGTGGGAGTGAGAGAGAGAGAGTGCATGTGGCTGTGAGAGCGAGAGAGAGTGCACATGGGAGTGATAGTAAGAGTGCCCATGGGAGTGAGAGAGAGAGAGCGCTTGGCAGTGAGAGAGCGAGAGAGAGTGCACGTGGGAGTGAGAGGGAGAGAGAGAGTGAGAGAGTGCACGTGGGAGTGAGGGAAAGAAAGAGAGTGCACGTGGGATTGAGAGCAAGAGAGAGAGTGCACGTGGGATTGAGAGAAAGAGAGAGAGTGCGTGTGGGAGTGAGAGAAAGAGAGAGGGTGCGCTTGGGAGTGAGAGAGAGAGTGCGTGGGAGTGAGAGAGAGAGGGAGGTTGCGTGTGGGACTGAGAGAGAGAGAGATTGCGTGTGGGAGTGAGAGAGCGAGAGAGAGTGCGCATGGGTGTGAGAGAGAGAGTGTGTGTGAGAGTGAGAGAAAGAGAGAGCTTGCGTGTGGGAGTGAGAGAGAGAAACTGCACGTGGGAGTGAGCGAAAGAGAGAAAGTGCATGTGGGGGTGAGAGAAAGAGAGAGAGTGTGCGTTGGCGTGAGAGAGAGAGTGCACTTGGAAGTGAGTGAGAGAGAGAGTGCACGTGGGAGTGAGAGAGAGAGTGTGCGTGGGAGTATGAGAGCGAGTACGCTTGGGAGTTAGAGAGAGAGAGAGAGTGCGTGTGGGAGTGAGAGAAAGAGAGAGTGCACATGGGAGTGAGAGATGGAGTGCACGTGGGAGTGAGAGAGAGACAATTTGCGCGTGGGAGTGATAGAGAGTGAGTGCGCATGTGGGAGTGATAGAGAGAGTGCGCTTAGGAATGAAAGACAGAGAGATAGAGCGCACGTGGGAGTGAGACAGAGAGGGAGAGCACATGTGGGCGTGAGAGAGAGAGAAGGTGCCCGTGGGTGTGAAAGAGAGAGAGAGAGTGCGAGTGGGAGTGAGAAAGAGAGAGAGTGCACGTGGGAGTGAAAGATAGAGAGTGTGCACGTGGGAGTGAGAGGGAGTGTGTGCGTGGGAGTAAGAGGGAGACAGTGTGCATGGGAGTGAGAGAGCAAGGGAGAGAGAGAGAGTGCACATAGGAGTGAGAGAGAGAGAGATTGCGCGTGGGACTGAGAGAGAGAGAGATTGCGTGTGGGAGTGAGAGAGCGAGAGAGAGTGCGGATGGGAGTGAGAGAGAGAGAGTGTGCGTGAGAGTGAGAGAAAGAGAGAGCGTGCTTGTGGGAGTGAGAGAGAGAGAGTGCACGTGGGAGTGAGCGAAAGAGAGAAAGTGTGTGTGGGGGTGAGAGAAAAAGAGAGAGTGTGCGTGGGCGTGAGAGAGAGAGTGCGCTTGGGAGTGAGAGGGAGAGAGAGAGTGAACGTGGGAGTGAGAGAGAGAGTGTGCGTGGGAGTACGAGAGAGAGGACGCTTGGGAGTGAGAGAGAGAGAGAGTGCGTGTGGGAGTGAGAGAAAGAGAGAGTGCGCATGGGAGTGAGAGAGAGAGAGAGTGCACGTGGGAGTGAGAGAGAGAGAATTTGCGTGTGGGAGTGATAGAGAGAATGTGTGTGGGAGTGAGAGAGCGAGAGAGAGTGCGCATGGCAGTGAGAGAGAGAGAGTGTGTGTGAGAGTGAGAGAGAGAGAGGTTGCGTGTGGGACTGACAGAGAGAGAGAGTGCGTGTGGGAGTGAGAGAGTGAGAAAGAGTGCGCATGGGAGTGAGAGAGAGAGAGTGTGCGTGAGAGTGAGAGAAAGAGAGATCGTACGTGTGGGAGTGAGAGAGAGAGAGTTTGCGTGTGGGAGTGAGAGAGAAAGAGTGTCCACGTGGGAGCGAGAGAGAGTGCGCGTGGAAGTGCGAGAGCGAGAGAGAATGTGCATGGTTGTGAGAGAGAGAGAGTGTGCATTGGAGTGATCGAAAGAGGTTGAGTGCCCTTGGGAATGAGAGACTGAGAGAGAGAGCGCATGTGAGAGTGAGACAGAGAGAGAGAGCACATGTGGGAGTGAGAGAGAGATAGAGAGAGAGTGCCCGTGGGTGTGAAAGAGAGAGAGAGAGTGTGAGTGGGAGTGAGAAAGAGAGAGAGTGCACGTGGGAGTGAAAGATAGAGAGTGTGCACATGGGAGTGAGAGAGAGTGTGCGTGTGGGAGTAAGAGGGAGACAGTGTGCATGGGAGTGAGAGAGCAAGGGAGAGAGAGAGAGTGCACATGGGAGTGAGAGAGAGAGAGATTGCATGTGGGAGTGATAGAAAGAGTGAGAGTGTGCGTGGGTGTGAGAGAAAGAGAGAGAGTGCGCATGGAAGACAGATAAAGAGAGAGAGTGTGCGTGGGAGAGAACGAGAGGGAGCACACGTGAGAGTGAGAGAAAGAGAGAGAGCACGTGGGAGTGAGAGAAATAGAGGGATCATGCGTGAGAGTGAGAGAAAGAGAGGGAGCACGTGTGGGAGTGAGAGAAATAGAGGGAGAGCAGGTGAGAGTGAGTGAAATAGAGAGCTTGCACGTGGGAGCGAGAAAAAGAGAGGGGGCACATGTGGGAGCGAGAGAAAGAGGGAAGGCTTGCGTGGGAGTGAGAGAAAGAGGGAGAGCGCATGTTGGATTGATAGAAAGAGGGAAAGTGCACGCGCATGCGAGAGAATAAGAGAGCGAGAGCACACGCGGGATTGTGAGAAAGTGAGAGAGCGGGCCGGAGCGAGAGAGCGAGATAGATCACAGGCGTTAGTGAGAGAGAGATAGAGCGGGTGGGAGTGAGAAAGAGAGAGAGCATGGGCGGGATTGAGAGAGCGAGAGAGTGCGCAGGCGGGAGAGAGATAGAGAGAGAGAGCATGGGATGGAGTGGGAAAGAGAGAGTGCGCGGGTGGGAGTTGAGGAGAGAAAAAAGCGCGGGTGGGAATGTTGGAGAAACAGAGCAGCGCAGGTGGGAGTGGGAGTGGGAGAGAGAGCGCGAGCGAGAGCGCTGTTGGGAGTGGGGGAGAGAGAGCGAGAGCACAGGTGGGTGTGAGAGAGAGAGAGAGAGAGTGCTGTGGGAGTGAGAGAGAGAGAGCCATGGTGGGATTGAGAAAATGAGACAGTGCACGGGCGAGAGTGAGAGAGAGTGAGAGAAGCACGGGTGAGAGTGGGAGAGAGAGCAAGAGCTTGGGTGGGAGTAGGAGAGAGAGCGAGAGCACTGGTGGGAGTGAGAGAGAGAGGGAGCGTGCTTGGGAGTGAGAGACAGAGAGAGTGAGCGCGCGTGGGTGTGAGAGAGAGAGAGTGAGAGCGCATGTGTGAATGAGAGAAAGAGGGAGGGCGCATGCAGGAGCGAGAGAAAGAAGGAGGGCACGCCTTGGAGGGAGTGAAAGAGGGAAGGTGCGTGCGGGAGCGAGAGAAAGAGGGAGGGTGGGTGCGGGAGTGAGAGAATAAGAAAGAGAGCATGGGCTGGAGTGCGAGAGAGAGAGAGAGGGCATGGGCGGGATTGAGAGAGCAAGAGAGTGCGTGGGCGGGAGTGAGTGAGAGAGATAGAGTGCAGGAGGGAGTGGGAGAGAGAGAGAGAACTCGGGTGGGAGTGGAAGAGAGAGAGAAGTACGGTTGGGAGTGGGAGAGAGAGAGAGAAATGAGGGTGGGAGTGGGAGAGAGAGCGAGAGCGCGGGTGGGAGTGGGAGAGAGAGCGAGAGCGCAGGTGGGATTTGGAGAGAGCGAGAGCATGTGTGGGACTGGGAGAGAGAGAGAGTGAGCGTGCGTGGGAGTGGGAAAGAGAGCGAGAGAGCGGCTGGGTGTGACAGAGAGAGCAAGAGCACTGGTGGGAGGGGATTGTAAGAGAAAGAGTGCGCGGGTGGGAGTGAGAGAGAGAGTGAACGTGCGTGGCAGTGACAGTGGGAGAAAGAGTGCACGTTGGAGTGAGAGAGGGAAAGAGAGAGGGAGCGCACGTGGAAATGAGAGACAGAGAGAGAGATCGCACATGGGAGTAGGAGAGAGAGAGAGAGAGCACGTGTGGGAGTGAGAGAGAGAGAGGGAGAGTGCGTGTGGGTGTGAAAGAGAGAGAGAGAGTGCGAGTGGGAGTGAGAAAGAGAGAGAATGCACATGGGAGTGAAAGAGAGAGAGTGTGCACGTGGGAGTAAGAGAGAGAGAGTGCGCATGGGAGTTAGAGAGTGAGGGAGAGAGAGAGAGTGCACGTGGGAGTGAGAGAAAGAGAGCGAGCATGCGTGGGAGTGAGAGAAAGAGAGGGGGCATGCGGGCATGAGAGAAAGCAGGAGGGCATTTGCGGGCACGAGAGAAAGAGGGAGGTTGTGCGCAGGAGTCAGAGAAGGAGGGAGGGGGCAAGCGGGTGCAAGAGAAAGAGGGAGGGCACGCGCGGGAGCAAGGGAAAGCGGGAGGGTCGTGTGGGAGTGGGAGAAAGCTGGAGGGCAAGTGCGGGAGCGAGAGAAAGCAGGAGGGCGCTTGCTGGAGCGAGAGAAAGTGGGAGAGCGCGTTCGGGTGTGAGAGAATAAGAGAGAGCATGCGCAGGAGTGAGAGAGTGTGAGAGAGAGCGGGCGGGAGCGAGAGAGAGAAATAGAGAGCAGGCGGGAGTGAGAGAGAGAGAGAGAGAGCATGTGAGCGGGAGTGAGAGAGAGAGCGTGGGCGAGATTGAGAGAGCGAGAGAGTGCACAGTGGGAGTGAGAGAGAGAGTGAGTGTGTGTGGGAGTGAGAGAGAGAGAGTGTGCATATGGGAGTGGGAGTGAGTGAGCGAGAGAGAGTGCACGTGGGAGTGAGAGGGAGAGAGAGAGTGAGAGAGTGTACGTGGCAGTGATGGAAAGAGAGAGAGTGTGGGTGGGATTGAGAGTAAGAGAGTGAGTGCAAATGGGAGTGAGAGAAAGAGAGAGAGTGCGCGTAGGAGTGAGAGAGAGAGAGTGCATGGGACTGAGAGAGAAAGAGTGTGCATAGGGAGTGAGAGAGCGAGAGAGAGGGCGCATGGGAGTGAAAGAGAGAGTGTGCGTGAGAGTGAGAGAAAGAGAGTGAGTGTGTCTGGGAGTGAGAGAGAGAGAGTGCACGTGGGATTGAGCGAAAGAGAGAAAGTGCGTGTGGGGGTGTGCCAAAGAGAGAGAGAGTTCGCGTGGGAGTGAGCAAAAGAGAAAGAGTGCACGTGGGAGTGAGCAAAAGAGAGAGAGTGCACGTGGGAGTGAGTGAAAGATAGAGAGTGCGCGTTGGAGTAAGCGAAAGAGATAGAGTGCACGTGGGTGTGAGAGGGAGAGAGAGTGTGCTTGGGAGTGAGAAAGAGAGAGAGCATGTGGGTGTGAGAGAGACAGAGAGTGCATGTGGGAATGAGAGAGAGAGTGCGCATGGGAGTGAGAGAGAGAGTGCGCTTGGGAGTGAGAGAGTGAGAGAAAGTGCACGTGGGAGTGAGAGGGAGAGAGAGAGTGAGAGAGTGCGCATGGGAGTGAGAGAAATAGAGTGAGTGTGTGTGGGAGTGAGAGAAAGAAAGAGTTTGTGCATGGGAGTGAGAGAGAGAGAGAGAGCGCGTCGGAGTGAGAGAGAGAGAGTGTGCATGTGGGAGTGATAGAGAGAGTGCGTGTGGGAGTGAGAGAGAGAGAGTGTGTGTGGGAGTGAGAGAGCGAGAGAGAGTGCGCATGGGAGTGAGAGAGAGAGAGTGTGCGTGAGAGTGAGAGAAAGAGAGATCGTACGTGTGGGAGTGAGAGGGAGAGAGAGAGTGAGAGAGTGCACGTGGGAGTGAGAGAAAGAGTGCGGGTGGGGTTGGGAGTAAGAGAGAGAGTGCATGTGGGAGTGAGAGAAATAGAGTGAGTGTGTGTGGGAGTGAGAGAAAGAAAGAGTTTGCGCGTGGGAGTGAGAGAGAGAGAGAGTGCGTGGCAGTGAGAGAGAGAGAGTGTGCATGTGGGAGTGAGAGAGTGAGAGAGAGGGTGCATGGGAGTGAGAGAGAGAGAGTGTGTGTGAGAGTGAGCGAAAGATAGTGAGTGTGTGTGGGAGTGAGAGAGAGAGAGTGCACGTGGGATTGAGTGAAAGAGAGAAAGTGCATGTGGGGATGATCTAAAGAGAGAGAGTGTGTGTGGGAGTGAGAGAGAGAGTGCACTTGGGAGTGAGAGAGCGAGGGACAGTGCATGTCGGAGTGAGAGGGCGAGAGAGAGTGCATGTGGGAGTTAGAGAGACAGTGCGCATGGGAGTGTGAGAGAGAGTGCGCTTGGGAGTGAGAGAGCAAGAGAGAGTGCATGTGGGAGTGAGAGAAAGAGAGAGAGTTCGCGTGGGAGTGAGAGAGAGAGAGTGCGTGGTAGTGAGAGAGAGAGAGCTTGCACGTGGGAGTGCGAGAGAGAGTGTGCGTGTGGGAGTGAGAGAGTGACTGCACGTGGCAGTGAGAGAGAGAGTGCGCTTGGGAATGAGAGAGCGACAGAGAGTGCAGGTGGGAGTGAGAGGGAGGGAGAGAGTGAGAGACTGCGTGTGGGAGTGAGAGAAATAGAGAGAGTGCGTGTGGGATTATGAGTAAGAGAGAGAGTGCATGTGGGAGTGAGACAAAGAGAGAGAGTGCATGTGGGAGTGAGAGAAAGTGAGAGTGCGCGTGGGAGTGAGAGAGAGAGAGTTTATGTGTCGGAGTGAGAGAGAGAGAGTGTGCGTGGGAGTGAGAGAGAGAGAGAGAGATAGCGCATGTGGGTGTGAGATGGAGAGAGTGTGAGTGGGAGTGAGAGAGAGAGTGCGCGTGCGAGTGAGAGAGAGAGTGCGCCTCGGAGTGAGAAAGCAAGAGAGCCTGCATGTGGGAGTGAGAGGGAGAGAGAGAGTGAGAGAGTGTGTGTGGGAGTGAGAGAAAGAGAGAGAGTGAGTGTGGGAGTGAGAGAGAGAGAGTGAGTGCGTGGGAGTGAGAGAGAGAGAGTTTGCGCGTGGGAGTGAGAGAGAATGCGTGTGGGATTGAGAGAAAGAGAGAGAGTGCGCATGGCAGTGAGAGAGAGAGTGTGCGTGAGAGTGAGAGAAATAGAGTGAGTGCGTGTGGGATTGAGGGAGAGAGAGTGCACGTGGGAGTGAGCGAAAGAGAGAACGTGCGTGAGGGGATGATCGAGAGTGAGAGAGTGTGTGTGGGAGTGAGAGAGAGAGTGCACTTGGGAGTGAGAGAGCGAGGGACAGTGCACGTCGGAGTCAGAGGGCGAGAGAAAGTGCACGTGGGAGTTAGAGAGAGAGGCTGCATGGGAGTGTGAGAGAGAGTGCGCTTGGGAGTGAGAGAGCAACAGAGAGTGCATGTGGGAGTGAGAGAAAGAGAGAGAGTTTGTGTGGGAGTGAGAGAGAGAGAGAGTGCATGGTAGTGAGAGAGAGAGAGCTTGCACGTGGGAGTGCGAGAGAGAGAGTGTGCGTGTGGTTGTGAGAGAGTGAGTGCACGTGGCAGTGAGAGAGTGAGTGCGCTTGGGAATGAGAGAGCGACAGAGAGTGCACGTGGGAGTGAGAGGGAGGGAGAGAGTGAGAGACTGCATGTGGGAGTGAGAGAAAGAGAGAGAGTGCGTGTGGGAGTGAGAGAAAGAGAGACTGCGCGTGGGAGTGAGAGAGAGAAAGTGTGTGGGATTGAGAGAGCGAGAGAGCGTGCATGTGGGAGTGAGAGGGAGAGAGAGAGTGAGAGAGTGTGTGTAGGAGTGAGAGAAAGAGAGAGAGTGAGCGTGGGAGTGAGAGAGAGAGATAGAGTGCGTAGGAGTGAGAGAGAGAGACTTTGCGCGTGGGAGTGAGAGAGAGAGAGTGTGAGTGGGAGTGAGAGAGAGAGAGAGAGATAGTGCATGTGGGTGTGAGAGAGAGAGAGTGCGCTTGGGACTGAGACAGTGAGTGCGTGTGGGAGTGAGAGAGAGAGTGTGCCTGGGAGTGAGAGAGCGAGAGAGCGTGCATGTGAGAGTGAGAGGGAGAGAGAGAGTGAGAGAGTGCATGTGGGAGTGAGAGAAAGAGAGAGAGTGAGCGTGGGAGTGAGAGAGAGAGAGAGTGCGTGGGAGTGAGAGAGAGAGTGCATGTGGGAGTGAGAGAAAGAGAGAGAGTATGCATGGCTTGAGAGAGAGAGAGCGTGCATGAGAGTGAGAGAAATAGAGTGAGTGCGTGTGGGATTGAGGGAGAGAGAGTGCACATGGGAGTGAGCGAAAGAGAGAAAGTGCGTGTGGGGGTGAGCGAAAGAGAGTGAGTGTGCATGGGAGTGAGAGAGAGAGTGCGCTTGGGAGTGAGAGTGTGAGAGAGAGTGCACGTGGGAGTGAGAGGATGAGAGAGAGTGCACGTGGGAGTGAGAGAGAGAGTGCGTGTGGGAGTGAGTGAGAGAGTGTGCTTGGGATTGAGAGAGCTTGAGAGAGTGCATGTGGGAGTGAGAGAAAGAGAGAGAGTTTGTGTGGGAGTGAGAGAGAGAGAGTGCATGGTAGTGAGAGAGAGAGAGCTTGCACGTGGGAGTGCGAGAGAGAGAGTGTGCGTGTGGTTGTGAGAGAGTGAGTGCACGTTGCAGTGAGAGTGTGAGTGCGCTTGGGAATGAGAGAGCGACAGAGAGTGCATGTTGGAGTGAGAGGGAGGGAGAGAGTGAGAGACTGCGTGTGGGAGTGAGAGAAATAGACAGTGTGCATTTGGGATTAAGAGTAAGAGAGAGAGTGCATGTGGGAGTGAGAGAAAGAGAGAGAGTGCATGTGGGAGTGAGAGAAAGAGAGACTGCGCGTGGGAGTGAGAGAGAGAGAAAGTGTGTGGGATTGAGAGAGCGAGAGAGCGTGCATGTGGGAGTGAGAGGGAGAGAGAGAGTGAGAGAGCGTGTGTGGGAGTGAGAGAAAGAGAGAGAGTGAGCATGGGAGTGAGAGAGAGAGATAGAGTGCATAGGAGTGAGAGAGAGAGACTTTGCGCGTGGGAGTGAGAGAGAGAGAGTGTGCGTAGGAGTGAGAGAGAGAGAGAGAGATAGTGCATGTGGGTGTTAGAGAGAGAGAGTGCGCTTGGGACTGAGACAGTGAGTGCGTGTGGGAGTGAGAGAGAGAGTGTGCCTGGGAGTGAGAGAGCGAGAGAGCGTGCATGTGAGAGTGAGAGGGAGAGAGATTGTGAGAGAGTGCGTGTGGGAGTGAGAGAAAGAGAGAGAGTGAGCGTGGGAGTAAGAGAGAGAGAGAGAGAGTGCGTGGGAGTGAGAGAGAGAGTGCATGTGGGAGTGAGAGAAAGAGAGAGAGTATGCATGGCTTGAGAGAGAGAGAGCGTGCATGAGAGTGAGAGAAATAGAGTGAGTGCGTGTGGGATTGAGGGAGAGAGAGTGCACATGGGAGTGAGCGAAAGAGAGAAAGTGCGTGTGGGGGTGAGCAAAAGAGAGTGAGTGTGCATGGGAGTGAGAGAGAGAGTGCGCTTGGGAGTGAGAGTGTGAGAGAGAGTGCACGTGGGAGTGAGAGGACGAGAGAGACTGCACGTGGGAGTGAGAGAGAGAGTGCGTGTGGGAATGAGTGAGAGAGTCGCTTGGGATTGAGAGAGCTTGAGAGAGTGCACGTGGGAGTGAGATGGAGAGAGAGAGTGAGAGGATGCACATGGGAGTGAGAGAAAGAGAGAAAGTGCATGTGGGATTGAGAGTAAGAGAGAGAGTGCATATGGGAGTGAGAGAAAGAGAGTGAGTGCGTGTGGGAGTGAGTGAGAGAGAGAGTACGTGGGAGTGAGAGAGTGAGAGAGTTTGCACGTGGGAGTGAGAGAGAGAGTGTGTGCATTTTGGAATGAGAGTGAGAGTGCGTCTGGGAGTGAGAGAGTGAGAGAGACTGCGCATGGGAGTGAGAGAGATGAGAGTGTGCGTGAGAGTGAGAGAAAGAGAGTGAGTGCATGTGGGAGTGAGTGAAAGATAGAGAGTGTGCGTTGGAGTAAGCGAAAGAGATAGAGTGCACGTGGGTGTGAGAGGGAGAGGGAGTGTGCGTGGGAGTGAGAAAGAGAGAGAGCATGTGGGTGTGAGAGAGGCAGAGAGTGCATGTGGGAATGAGAGAGAGAGTGCGCATGGGAGTGAGAGAGAGAGTGCGCTTGGGAGTGAGAGAGTGAGAGAGAGTGCACGTGGGAGTGAGAGGGAGAGAGAGAGTGAGAGAGTGCGCATGGGAGTGAGAGAAATAGAGTGAGTGTGTGTGGGAGTGAGAGAAAGAAAGAGTTTGTGCGTGGGAGTGAGAGAGAGAGAGAGTGCGCGTCTGAGTGAGAGAGAGAGAGTGCATGTGGGAGTGAGAGAGAGAGAGTTTGCGCGTGGGAGTGAGAGAGAGAGAGTGTGCATGTGGGAGTGATAGAGAGAGTGCGTGTGGGAGTGAGAGAGAGAGAGTGTGTGTGGGAGTGAGAGAGCGAGAGAGAGTGCGCATGGGAGTGAGAGAGAGAGAGTGTGCGTGAGAGTGAGAGAAAGAGAGATCGTATGTGTGGGAGTGAGAGGGAGAGAGAGAGTGAGAGAGTGCACGTGGGAGTGAGAGAAAGAGTGCGGGTGGGATTGGGAGTAAGAGAGAGAGTGCATGTGGGAGTGAGAGAAATAGAGTGAGTGTGTGTGGGAGTGAGAGAAAGAAAGAGTTTGCGCGTGGGAGTGAGAGAGAGAGAGAGAGTGCGTGGGAGTGAGAGAGAGAGAGTGTGCATGTGGGAGTGAGAGAGTGAGAGAGAGGGTGCATGGGAGTGAGAGAGAGAGAGTGTGTGTGAGAGTGAGAGAAAGATAGTGAGTGTGTGTGGGAGTGAGAGAGAGAGAGTGCACGTGGGATTGAGTGAAAGAGAGTAAGTGCATGTGGGGATGATCTAAAGAGAGAGTGTGTGTGGGAGTGAGAGAGAGAGTGCACTTGGGAGTGAGAGAGCGAGGGACAGTGCATGTCGGAGTGAGAGGGCGAGAGAGAGTGCATGTGGGAGTTAGAGAGACAGTGTGCATGGGAGTGTGAGAGAGAGTGCGCTTGGGAGTGAGAGAGCAAGAGAGAGTGCATGTGGGAGTGAGAGAAAGAGAGAGAGTTCGCGTGGGAGTGAGAGAGAGAGAGAGTGCGTGGTAGTGAGAGAGAGAGAGCTTGCGCGTGGGAGTGCGAGAGAGAGTGTGCGTGTGGGAGTGAGAGAGTGACTGCACGTGGCAGTGAGAGAGAGAGTGCGCTTGGGAATGAGAGAGCGACAGAGAGTGCACGTGGGAGTGAGAGGGAGGGAGAGAGTGAGAGACTGCGTGTGGGAGTGAGAGAAATAGAGAGAGTGCGTGTGGGATTAAGAGTAAGAGAGAGAGTGCATGTGGGAGTGAGACAAAGAGAGAGAGTGCATGTGGGAGTGAGAGAAAGCGAGAGTGCGCGTGGGAGTGAGAGAGAGAGAAAGTGTGTGGGAGTGAGAGAGAGAGAGTTTACGTGTGGGAGTGAGAGAGAGAGAGTGTGCGTGGGAGTGAGAGAGAGAGAGAGAGATATAGCGCATGTGGGCGTGAGATGGAGAGAGTACGAGTGGGAGTGAGAGAGAGAGTGCGCGTGCGAGTGAGAGAGAGAGTGTGTCTGGGAGTGAGAAAGCGAGAGAGCCTGCATATGGGAGTGAGAGGGAGAGAGAAAGTGAGAGAGTGAGTGTGGGCGTGAGAGAGAGAGAGAGAGTGCGTGGGAGTGAGAGAGAGAGAGTTTGCGCATGGGAGTGAGAGAGAGAGAGTGTGTGTGAGAGTGAGAGAAATAGAGTGAGTGCATGTGGGATTGAGGGAGAGAGAGTGCACGTGGGAGTGAGAGAGCGAGGGACAGTGCACGTCAGAGTCAGAGGGCGAGAGAAAGTGCACGTGGGAGTTAGAGAGAGAGGCTGCATGGGAGTGTGAGAGAGAGTGCGCTTGGGAGTGAGAGAGCAAGAGAGAGTGCATGTGGGAGTGAGAGAAAGAGAGAGAGTTTGTGTGGGAGTGAGAGAGAGAGAGAGTGCATGGTAGTGAGAGAGAGAGAGCTTGCACGTGGGAGTGCGAGAGAGAGAGTGTGCGTGTGGTTGTGAGAGAGTGAGTGCACGTGGCAGTGAGAGAGTGAATGCGCTTGGGAATGAGAGAGCGACAGAGAGTGCACGTGGGAGTGAGAGGGAGGGAGAGAGTGAGAGACTGCGTGTGGGAGTGAGAGAAATAGAGAGTGTGCATGTGGGATTAAGAGTAAGAGAGAGAGTGCATGTGGGAGTGAGAGAAAGAGAGAGAGTGCGTGTGGGAGTGAGAGAAAGAGAGACTGCGCGTGGGAGTGAGAGAGAGAGAAAGTGTGTGGGATTGAGAGAGCGAGAGAGCGTGCATATGGGAGTGAGAGGGAGAGAGAGAGTGAGAGAGTGTGTGTGGGAGTGAGAGAAAGAGAGAGAGTGAGCGTGGGAGTGAGAGAGAGAGATAGAGTGCATGGGAGTGAGAGAGAGACTTTGCGCGTGGGAGTGAGAGAGAGAGAGTGTGCGTGGGAGTGAGAGAGAGAGAGAGAGATATTGCATGTGGGTGTGAGAGAGAGAGAGTGCGCTTGGGACTGAGACAGTGAGTGCGTGTGGGAGTGAGAGAGAGAGTGTGCCTGGGAGTGAGAGAGCGAGAGAGCGTGCATGTGAGAGGGAGAGGGAGAGAGAGAGTGAGAGAGTGCGTGTGGGAAAGAGAGAAAGAGAGAGAGTGAGCGTGGGAGTGAGAGAGAGAGTGCATGTGGGAGTGAGAGAAAGAGAGAAAGTATGCATAGCTTGAGAGAGAGAGAGAGCGTGCATGAGAGTGAGAGAAATAGAGTGAGTGCGTGTGGGATTGAGGGAGAGAGAGTGCAAATGGGAGTGAGCGAAAGAGAGAAAGTGCGTGTGGGGTGAGCGAAAGAGAGGGAGTGTGCATGGGAGTGAGAGAAAGAGTGCGCTTGGGAGTGAGAGAGTGAGAGAGAGTGCACGTGGGAGTGAGAGGACGAGAGAGAGTGCACGTGGGAGTGAGAGAGAGTGCGTGCATGGGAGTGAGTGAGAGAGTGCGCTTGGGAGTGAAAGAGCTAGAGAGAGTGCACGTGGGAGTGAGAGGGAGAGAGAGAGTGAGAGAGTGCGTGGGGGATTGAGAGTAAGAGAGAGAGTGCATGTGGGAGTGAGAGAAAGAGAGAGAGTGTGCATGGGAGTGAGAGAGAGAAAGAGTGCGTGGGAGTGAGAGGGAGAGAAAGTTTGCACTTGGGAATGAGAGAGAGAGCGTGTGCGTCTTGGAATGAGAGTGAGAGTGCCTGTGGGAGTGAGAGAGTGAGAGAGAGCGCGCATGGGAGTGAGAGAGAGAGAGAGTGTGTGTGAGAGTGAGAGAAAGAGAGTAAGCGCGTGTGGGAGTGAGAGAGAGTGCTTGTGGGAGTGAGCGAAAGAGAGAAAGTGCAAACGGGGTTGAGTGAAAGAGAGAGAGTGTGCGTGGGAGAGAGAGAGTGAGTGCACTTGGGATTGAGAGAGCGAGAGACAGTGCACGTGGGAGTGAGTGGCCGAGAGAGAGTGCATGTGGGAGTTAGAGAGGGAGTGCGCATGGGGGTGTGAGAGACAGTGCGCTTGGGAGTGAGAGAGCAAGAGAGAGTGCGTGTGGGAGTGAGAGAAAGAGAGCGAGTTTGCGTGGGAGTGAGAGAGAGGGAGAGTGCGTGGGAGTGAGAGAGAGAGATTGTGCGTGTGGGAGTGAGAGAGAGAGTGCACGTGGGAGTGAGAGAGAGAGTGCGCTTGGGAGTGAGAGAGCGACAGAGAGTGCACGTGGGAGTGAGA
Organism: Carcharodon carcharias; assembly: GCF_017639515.1. Taxonomy (NCBI): domain Eukaryota; kingdom Metazoa; phylum Chordata; class Chondrichthyes; order Lamniformes; family Lamnidae; genus Carcharodon; species Carcharodon carcharias. The sequence continues at coordinate 116,790,031 of NC_054475.1, forward strand.
GGGAGAGAGAGAGTGAGAGAGTGAATGTGGGAGTGAGACAAATAGAGAGAGTGCGTGTGGGATTAAGAGTAAGAGAGAATTGCATGTGGGAGTGAGAGAAAGAGAGAGATTGCGTGTGGGAGTGAGAGAAAGAGAGAGTGCACGTGGGATTGAGGGAAAGAGAGAGAGTGCGCATGGCAGTGAGAGAGAGAGAGTTTGCGTGAGAGTGAGAGAAATAGAGTGAGTGTGTGTGGGAGTGAGAGAGAGAGTGCACGTGGGAGTGAGCGAACGAGAGAAAGTGCGTGTGGGGGTGCGCGAAAGAGAGGCAGTGTGCATGGGAGTGAGCGAGAGTGCGCTTGGGAGTGAGAGAGCGAGAGAGAGTGCACGTGGGAGTGAGAGGGAGAGAGAGAGTGAGAGAGTGCGTGTGGGAGTGAGAGAAAGAGAGAGAGTGCACATGGGATTGAGAGTAAGAGAGAGAGTGCACGTGGGAGTGAGAGAAAGAGAGTTTGTGCATGGGAGTGGGAGAGAGAGTGCATGTGGGAGTGAGAGATAGAGAGAGAGTGTGCATGGGAGTGAGAGAGAGAGAGTGTGCATGAGAGTGAGAGAAATAGAGTGAGTGCGTGTGGGAGTGAGGGAGAGAGAGTGCACGTGGGTGTGAGCGAAAGAGAGAAAGTGCATTTGGGGGTGAACGAAAGAGAGGGAGTGTGCATGGCAGTGAGAGAGAGAGTGTGCTTGGGAGTGAGAGAGCGAGAGAAAGAGCACGTGGGAGTGAGAGGGCGAGAGAGACTGCACGTGGGAGTGAGAGAGAGAGTGCGCATGGGAGTGAGTGAGAGAGTGCGCTTGGGAGTGAGAGAGCTAGAGAGAGTGCACGTGGGAGTGAGAGGGAGAGAGAGAGTGCGCAAGGGAGTGAGAGAAAGAGAGAGAGTGCACGTGGGATTGAGAGTAAGAGAGAGAGTGCATATGGGAGTGAGAGAAAGAGATTGAGTGCATGTGGGAGTGAGAGAGAGAGAGAGTGCGTGGGAGTGAGAGAGCGAGAGAGACTGCGCATGGGAGTGAGAGAGATGAGAGCGTGCGTGAGAGTGAGAGAAAGAGATTGAGTGCGTGTGGGAGTGAAATAGAGTACTTGTGGGAGTGAGCGAAAGAGAGAAAGTGCATGTGGGGGTGAGCGTAAGAGAGAGAGTGTGCGTGGGAGTGAGAGAGAGAGACTGTGCGTGAGAGTGAGAGAGAGAGAGTTTTCGCATGGGAGTGAGAGAGTGTCTGCGAGTGGGAGTGAGAGAAAGAGAGAGAGGGCGCATGGCAGTGAGATTTAGAGAGTGTGTGTGAGAGTGAGAGAAATAGAGTGAGTGCATGTGGGAGTGAGGGAGAGTGCAAGTGGGAGTGAGCGAACGAGAGAAAGTGCATGTGGGGGTGAGCGAAAGAGAGGGAGTGTGCATGGGAGTGAGAGAGAGAGTGCGCTTTGGAGTAAGAGAGCGAGAGAGAGTGCACGAGGGAGTGACAGGGTAAGAGAAAGTGCACGTGGGAGTGAGAGAGAGAGTGCGCGTGCGAGTGAGTGAGAGGGTGCGCTTGGGAGTGAGAGAGCTAGAGAGAGTGCACATGGGAGTGAGAGGGATAGAGAGAGTGAGAGAGTGCGTGGGGGAGTGAGAGAAAGAGAGAGAGTGCATGTGGGATTGAGATTAAGAGAGAGAGTGCACGTGGGATTGAGAGAAAGAGATAGAGTGCGCGTGGGAGTGAGAGAGAGAGAGTGCGTGGGAGTGAGAGAGAGAGTGTTTGCACTGGGGAGTGAGAGAGAGAGAGTGTGTGCATTTTGGAATGATAGTGAGAGTGCATGTGGGAGTGAGAGAGCGAGAGAGAGCGCACATGGGAGTGAGAGAGAGAGAGAGTGTGCGTGAAAGTGAGAGAAAGAGAGTGAGTGCATGTGGGAGTGAGAGAGAGTGCTTGTGGGATGAGCGAAAGAGAGCAAGTGCAAGTGGGGGTGAGCGAAAGAGAGAGAGTGTGCATGGGAGTGAGAGAGAGAGTGCACTTGGGAGTGAGTGAGCGAGAGACAGTGCTCGTGGGAGTGAGAGGGCGAGAGAGAGTGCACGTGGGAGTTAGAGAGGGAGTGCGCATGCGGGTGTGAGAGGGAGTGCGCTTGGGAGTGAGAGAGCAAGAGAGAGTGCTTGTGGGAGTGAGAGAAAGAGAGAGAGTTTGCGTGGGAGTGAGAGGGAGAGTGCGTGGTAGTGTGAGAGAGAGAGTTTGCATGTGGGAGTGAGAGAGAGTGTGCACATGGGAGTGAGAGGGAGGGAGAGAGTGAGAGAGTGAACTTGGGAGTGAGAGAAATAGAGAGAGTGTGTGTGGGATTAAGAGTAAGAGAGAGAGTGCACGTGGGAGTGAGAGAAAGAGAGAGATTGAGTGAGGGAGTGAGAGAAAGACAGAGTGCGCATGGGAGTGAGAGAGAGAGAGAAAGTGCGTGGGAGTCAGAGAGAGAGAGTTTGCGTGTGGAAGTGAAAAGAGAGAGTGTGCTTGGGAGTGAGAGAGAGAGTGCACTTGGGAGTGAGAGAGAGAGTGCCCTTGGGAGTGAGAGACCGAGAAAGAGTGCACGTGGGAGTGAGAGGGTGAGAGAGAGTGAGAGATTGCATGTGGGAGTGAGAGAAAGAGAGTGTGCGTGGTAGTGAGAGAGAGAGGGTGTGCGTGAGAGTGAGAGAAAGAGAGTGAGTGCATGTGGGAGTGGGAGAGAGTGCTTGTGGGAGTGAGCGAAAGAGAGAAAGCGCATGTGGGGGTGAGCAAAAGAGAGAGAGTGTGCATGGGAGTGAGGGAAAGAGAAAGAGTGCATGTGGGAGTTAGCGGAAGAGAGAGAGTGCGTGTGGGAGTGAGCAAAAGAGAGAGAGTGCACGTGGGTGTGGGCAAAAGAGTGAGAGAGAAAGTGCACGTGGGAATGAGCCATAGAGAGAGACACGAGTGCGGGTTGGAGTGAGCGAAAGAGGGAGAGTGCATGTGGGAGTGTGGAAAAAGAGACAGAGAGAGTGCATGTGGGAGTGAGAGCGAGAGTGAGAGCGAGAGTGCGCTTGGGAGTGGGAGAGCAAGTGCGCATGGTAGTGAGAGAGAGAGAGAGTGAATGCGCGTGGGTGTGAGAAAGAGAGAGAGTGCAAGTGGGAGTGAAAGAGAGGGAGTGCACGTGGGAGTGAGCGAATGAAAGAGAGAGAGAGAGTGCATGGGAGTGAGTGCGAGAGTGCGCGTGAGAGTGAGAGAGAGAGAGTGCACGTGGGAAAGAGAGAGAGAGTGCGCGAGAGAGTGAGAGATAGAGTGCGTGTGGGCATGAGAGAGAGAGTGCGTGTTAGAGTGAGAGTGACACAGTTTGCTCGTGGGATTGAGAGAGAGAGAGTGTGCATGTGGGAGTGAGAGACTGAGTGAACGTGGGAGTGACAGAGCGAGAGAGAATGTGTATGGGAGTGAGAGAGAGAGTGTGTGCATGGGAGTGAGAGAGAGAGAGTGCTCATGGGAGTGAGCGAAAGAGAGAAAGTGCATGTGGGAGTGATCGAAAGAGAGAGAGTACGAGTGGGAGTGAGCAAAAGAGAGAGAGTGCATGTGGGAGAGAGCGAAAGTGAGAGAGTGCGCGTGGGAGTGAGAAAGAGAAAGAGTGCACGTGGGAGTGAGAGATAGAGAGTATGCGCGTTGGAGTAAGAGAGACTGTGCACGTGGGAGTAAGAGAGAGACAGTGGGCATGGGAGTGAGAGAGTGAGGGAGAGAGAGATTGCACATGGGAGTGAGAGAGAGAGAGAGTGTGTGTTGGAGAGATAGAAAGTGTGAGAGTGTGTGTGGGAGTGAGAGAAAGAGAGAGAGTGCGCATGGGAGTGAGAGAAAGAGAGAGAGTGCACATGGGAGTGAGAGAGAGAGTGCACTTGGGAGTGAGTGAGCGAGAGACAGTGCTCATGGGAGTGAGAGGGCGAGAGAGAGTGCACGTGGGAGTTAGAGAGGGAGTGCGCATGGGAGTGTGAGAGAGAGTGCGCTTGGGAGTGAGAGAGCAAGAGAGAGTGCTTGTGGGAGTGAGAGAAAGAGAGAGAGTTTGCGTGGGAGTGAGAGGGAGAGTGCGTGGTAGTGAGAGAGAGAGAGTTTGCATGTGGGACTGAGAGAGAGAGTGCACATGGGAGTGAGAGGGAGGGAGAGAGTGAGAGAGTGAAGTTGGGAGTGAGAGAAATGGAGAGAGTGTGTGTGGGATTAAGAGTAAGAGAGAGAGTGCACATGGGAGTGAGAGAAAGAGAGAGATTGAGTGAGGGAGTGAGAGAAAGAGAGAGTGCGCGTGGGAGTGAGAGAGAGAGAGAAAGCACGTGGGAGTCAGAGAGAGAGAGTTTGCATGTGGAAGTGAAAAGAGAGAGTGTGCTTGGGAGTGAGAGAGAGAGAGATAGTGCATGTGGGTGTGAAAGAGAGAGTGCGCGTGGGAGTGAGAGAGAGAGTGCACTTGGGAGTGAGAGAGAGAGTGCCCTTGGGAGTGAGAGATCGAGAAAGAGTGCACGTGGGAGTGAGAGGGTGAGAGAGAGTGAGAGATTGCATGTGGGAGTGAGAGAAAGAGAGTGTGCGTGGTAGTGAGAGAGAGAGGGTGTGCGTGAGAGTGAGAGAAAGAGAGTGAGTGCATGTGGGAGTGGGAGAGAGTGCTTGTGGGAGTGAGCGAAAGAGAGAAAGCGCATGTGGGGGTGAGCAAAAGAGAGAGAGTGTGCATGGGAGTGAGGGAAAGAGAAAGAGTGCATGTGGGAGTTAGCGGAAGAGAGAGAGTGCGTGTGGGAGTGAGCAAAAGAGAGAGAGTGCACGTGGGTGTGGGCAAAAGAGTGAGAGAGAAAGTGCACGTGGGAATGAGCCATAGAGAGAGACACGAGTGCGGGTTGGAGTGAGCGAAAGAGGGAGAGTGCATGTGGGAGTGTGGGAAAAAGAGACAGAGAGAGTGCATGTGGGAGTGAGAGTGAGAGTGAGAGCGAGAGTGCGCTTGGGAGTGGGAGAGCAAGTGCGCATGGTAGTGAGAGAGAGAGAGTGAATGCGCGTGGGTGTGAGAAAGAGAGAGAGTGCAAGTGGGAGTGAAAGAGAGGGAGTGCACGTGGGAGTGAGCGAATGAAAGAGAGAGAGAGAGTGCATGGGAGTGAGTGCGAGAGTGCGCGTGAGAGTGAGAGAGAGAGAGTGCACGTGGGAAAGAGAGAGAGAGTGCGCGAGAGAGTGAGAGATAGAGTGCGTGTGGGCATGAGAGAGAGAGTGCGTGTTAGAGTGAGAGTGACACAGTTTGCACGTGGGATTGAGAGAGAGAGAGTGTGCATGTGGGAGTGAGAGACTGAGTGAACGTGGGAGTGACAGAGCGAGAGAGAATGTGTATGGGAGTGAGAGAGAGAGTGTGTGCATGGGAGTGAGAGAGAGAGAGTGCTCATGGGAGTGAGCGAAAGAGAGAAAGTGCATGTGGGAGTGATCGAAAGAGAGAGAGTACGAGTGGGAGTGAGCAAAAGAGAGAGAGTGCATGTGGGAGAGAGCGAAAGTGAGAGAGTGCGCGTGGGAGTGAGAAAGAGAAAGAGTGCACGTGGGAGTGAGAGATAGAGAGTATGCGCGTTGGAGTAAGAGAGACTGTGCACGTGGGAGTAAGAGAGAGACAGTGGGCATGGGAGTGAGAGAGTGAGGGAGAGAGAGATTGCACATGGGAGTGAGAGAGAGAGAGAGTGTGTGTTGGAGAGATAGAAAGTGTGAGAGTGTGTGTGGGAGTGAGAGAAAGAGAGAGAGTGCGCATGGGAGTGAGAGAAAGAGAGAGAGTGCACATGGGAGTGAGAGAGAGAGTGCACTTGGGAGTGAGTGAGCGAGAGACAGTGCTCATGGGAGTGAGAGGGCGAGAGAGAGTGCACGTGGGAGTTAGAGAGGGAGTGCGCATGGGAGTGTGAGAGAGAGTGCGCTTGGGAGTGAGAGAGCAAGAGAGAGTGCTTGTGGGAGTGAGAGAAAGAGAGAGAGTTTGCGTGGGAGTGAGAGGGAGAGTGCGTGGTAGTGAGAGAGAGAGAGTTTGCATGTGGGACTGAGAGAGAGAGTGCACATGGGAGTGAGAGGGAGGGAGAGAGTGAGAGAGTGAAGTTGGGAGTGAGAGAAATGGAGAGAGTGTGTGTGGGATTAAGAGTAAGAGAGAGAGTGCACATGGGAGTGAGAGAAAGAGAGAGATTGAGTGAGGGAGTGAGAGAAAGAGAGAATGCGCGTGGGAGTGAGAGAGAGAGAGAAAGCACGTGGGAGTCAGAGAGAGAGAGTTTGCATGTGGAAGTGAAAAGAGAGAGTGTGCTTGGGAGTGAGAGAGAGAGAGATAGTGCATGTGGGTGTGAAAGAGAGAGTGCGCGTGGGAGTGAGAGAGAGAGTGCACTTGGGAGTGAGAGAGAGAGTGCCCTTGGGAGTGAGAGATCGAGAAAGAGTGCACGTGGGAGTGAGAGGGTGAGAGAGAGTGAGAGATTGCATGTGGGAGTGAGAGAATGAGAGTGTGCGTGGGAGTGAGAGAGAGAGAGTGTGCGTGAGAGTGAGAGAAAGAGAGTGAGTGCGTGTGGGATTGAGAGAGAGTGCTTGTGGGAGTGAGCGAAAGAGAGAAAGTGCATGTGGGGGTGAGCAAAAGAGAGAGAGTGTGCGTGGGAGTGAGGGAAAGATAGAGAGTGCATGTGGGAGTTAGCGGAAGAGAGAGAGTGCGTGTGGGAGTGAGCAAAAGAGAGAGAGTGCACGTGGGTGTGGGCGAAAGAGTGAGAGAGAAAGTGCACGTGGGAATGAGCCAAAGAGAGAGACACGAGTGCGGGTTCGAGTGAGCGAAAGAGGGAGAGTGCATGTGGGAGTGTGGGAAGAAGAAACAGAGGGAGTGCGTGTGGGAGTGAGAGCGAGAGCGAGAGCGAGAGTGTGCTTGGGAGTGGGAGAGCAAGTGCGCATGGTAGTGAGAGAGAGAGAGCGAATGCGCGTGGGTGTGAGAAAGAGAGAGAGTGCACGTGGGACTGAAAGAGAGAGCGTGCGCGTGGGAGTGAGCGAATGAAAGAGAGAGAGAGAGTGCATGGGAGTGAGTGCGAGAGTGCGCGTGAGAGTGAGAGAGAGAGAGTGCACGTGGGAGTGAGAGAGAGAGAGAGTGCCCGAGAGAGTGAGAGATAGAGTGCATGTGGGCGTGAGAGAGGGAGTGCGTGTTAGAGTGAGAGTGACACAGTTTGCACGTTGGATTGAGAGAGGGAGTGTGCATGTGGGAGTGAGAGAGTGAGTGAACGTGGGAGTGACAGAGCGAGAGAGAATGTGTATGGGAGTGAGAGAGAGAGTGTGTGCGTGGGAGTGAGAGAAAGGTAGTGAGTGCACATGGGAGTGAGAGAGAGAGAGTGCTCATGGGAGTGAGCGAAAGAGAGAAAGTGCATGTGGGAGTGAGCGAAAGAGAGAGAGTACGAGTGGGAGTGAGCAAATGAGAGAGAGTGCATGTGGGAGAGAGCGAAAGTGAGAAAGTGCGCGTGGGAGTGAGAAAGAGAAAGAGTGCACGTGGGAATGTGAGATAGAGAGTGTGCACGTGGGAGTGAGAGAGAGTGTGCGCGTGGGAGTGAGAGAGAGAGTGCACTTGGGAGTGAGAGAGAGAGTGCCCTTGGGAGTGAGAGATCGAGAAAGAGTGCACATGGGAGTGAGAGGGTGAGAGAGAGTGAGAGATTGCATGTGGGAGTGAGAGAATGAGAGTGTGCATGGGAGTGAGAGAGAGTGTGCGTGAGAGTGAGAGAAAGAGAGTGAGTGCGTGTAGGAGTGAAGAGGGTGCTTGTGGGAGTGAGCGAAAGAGAGAAAGTGCATGTGGGGGTGAGCAAAAGAGAGAGAGTGTGCGTGGGAGTGAGGGAAAGAGAGAGAGTACATGTGGGAGTTAGCGGAAGAGAGAGAGTGCGTGTGGGAGTGAGCAAAAGAGAGAGAGTGCACGTGGGTGTGGGCGAAAGAGTGAGAGAGAAAATGCACTTGGGAATGAGCCAAAGAGAGAGACACGAATGCGGGTTGGAGTGAGCGAAAGAGGGAGAGTGCATGTGGGAGTGTGGGAACAAGAGACAGAGAGAGTGCGTGTGGGAGTGAGAGCGAGAGCGAGAGCGAGAGTGCGCTTGGGAGTGGGAGAGCAAGTGCGCATGGTAGTGAGAGAGAGAGAGAGTGAATGCGTGTCGGTTTGAGAGAGAGAGAGAGTGCGCGTGGGAGTGAGCGAATGAAAGAGAGAGAGAGAGTGCATGGGAGTGAGTGCGAGAGTGCGCGTGAGAGTGAGAGAGAGAGAGTGCACGTGGGAGTGAGAGAGAGAGAGTGCGCGAGAGAGTGAGAGATAGAGTGCGTGTGGGCGTGAGAGAGAGAGTGCGTGTTAGAGTGAGAGTGACACAGTTTGCACGTGGGATTGAGAGAGGGAGTGTGCATGTGGGAGTGAGAGAGTGAGTGAACGTGGGAGTGACAGAGCGAGAGAGAATGTGTATGGGAGTGAGAGAGAGAGTGTGTGCATGGGAGCGAGAGAAAGAGGGAGACTGCACACGGGAGTGATAGAGAGAGGGAAAGCGCACGCGCGTGCGACAGAATAAGAGAGAGAGAGCATACGCGGGAGTCTGAGAAAGTGAGAGAGAGCGGGCGGGAGCGAGAGAGAGAGATAGATTGGGGCGGGTGTGAGAGAGAGAATGAGCGGGCGGGAGTGAGAGAGAGAGAGAGCATGGGCGGGATTGAGAGAGCGAGAGAGTGCGCAGGCGGGAGTGAGATAGAGAGATATAGAGAGAGAGCGCGGGAGGGAGTGGGAAAGAGAGATTGTGCGGGTGGGAGTGGAAGAGAGGAAAAAGCGCGGCTGGGAATATTGCAGTGACAGAGAAGTGCTGGTGGGAGTGGGAGTGGGAGAGAGAGCGAGAGCACGGATGGGAGTGGGGGAGAGAGAGTGAGAGCACAGGTGGGAGTGAGAGAGAGAGGGAGAGTGCACGTGGGTGTGAAAGAGAAAGAGAGAGAGTGCGAGTGGGAGTGAGAAAGAGAGAGAGTGCACATGGGAGTAAGAGAGAGAGTGTGCACATGGGAGTGAGAGAGTGAGGGAGAGAGAGTGAGTGCGCGTGGGAGTGAGAGAAAGAGAGAGAGTCCGCATGGGAGTGAGAGAAAGAGAGCGAGCATGCGTGGGAGTGAGAGAAAGAGAGGGAGTGCGCATGAGAGTGAAAGAAATAGAGGGAGCGTGCGTGGGAGTGAGAGAAATAGAGGGAGAGCACGTGGGAGCGTGTGAAAGAGAGGGAGAGTGTGTGGGAGTGAGTGAAAGAGAGGGGGCAAATGTGGGAGCGAGACAAAGAGAGGTGGTGCATGTGGGAGTGAGAGAAAGAGAGGGGGTGAGTGTGGGAGCGAGAGAAAGAGAGGGGGCGCACGTGGGAGCGAGAGAAAGAGAGGGGGCACACGTGGGAGTGAGAGAAAGTGAGGGGGCATGCGTGGGAGTGAGAGAAAATGAGGGTGCGAGCGTGGGATTGAGAGAAAGAGAGGGGGCACGTGGTCGTGAGAGAAAGCGGGAGGGCATTCGCAGGCACGAGAGAAAGCGGGAGGGTGTGCGCGGGAGTCAGAGAAGGAGGGAGGGGGCAAGCGGGTGCGAGAGAAAGATGGAGGGCGCACGCAGGAGCGAGAGAAAGCGGGAGGGCGGTGCGGGAGTGGGAGAAAGTGGGAGGGCAAGTGCGGGAGCGAGAGAACGCAGGAGGGCGAGTGCTGGAGTGAGAGAAAGTGGTAGAATGCGTTCGGGTGTGAGAGAATAAGAGAGGAAGCACACGCGGGAGTGAGAGAGAGTGAGAGAGCGGGCGGGAGCGAGAGAGAGAAATAGAGCACGGGCGGGAGTGAGAGAGAGAGAGAGCGTGGGCGGGATTGAGAGAGCGAGAGAGTGCACGGGCGCGAGTGAGGGAGAGAGAGAGTTTTCGCATGGGAGTGAGAGCGAGAGTATGTGCATTTTGGAATGAGAGTGAGAGTGCGTGTGGGAGTGAGAGAGTGAGTGAGACTGCACATGGGAGTGAGAGAGATGAGAGTGTACGTGAGAGTGAGAAAAAGAGAGTGAGTGCGTGTGGGAGTGAGAGAGAGTGCTTGTGGGAGTGAGCGAAAGAGATAAAGTGCGTGTGGGGTGAGCAAAAGAGAGAGAGTGTGCGTGGGAGTGAGAGAGAGAGAGTGTGCGTGAGAGTGAGAGATAGAGAGTTTTCGCATGGGAGTGACAAGGTTTGTGCATGTGGGAGTGAGAGAAAGAGAGAGAGAGAGAGAGTGCACATGGGAGTGATGGAAAGAGAGAGAGTGGGCGTAGGAGTGAGAGAGAGAGAGAGTGTGTGGGAGTGAGAGAGAAAGAGTGTGCATGTGGGAGTGAGAGAGCGAGAGAGAGGGCTCATGGGAGTGAGAGAGAGAGTGTGCATGAGAGTGAGAGAAAGAGAGTGAGTGTGTCTGGGAGTGAGAGAGAGAGAGTGCACATGGGATTGAGCAAAAGAGAGAAAGTGCGTGTGGGGGTGTGCCAAAGAGAGAGAGAGTTCGCGTGGGAGTGAGCAAAAGAGAGAGAGTGCACATGGGAGTGAGCAAAAGAGAGAGCGTGCACATGGGAGTGAGCGAAAGATAGAGAGTGCGCGTGGGACTAAGCGAAAGAGAGAGAGTGCAAGTGGGTGTGAAGGGGAGAGAGAGTGTGCGTGGGAGTGAGAAAGAGAGATCGCATGTGGGTGTGAGAGAGAGAGAGAGAGTATGTGGGAGTGAGAGAGAGAGTGCGTGTGGGAGTGAGAGAGAGAGTGCCCTTGGGAGTGAGAGAGTGAGAGAGAGTGCACGTGGGAGTGAGAGGGAGAGAGAGAGTGCGTGTGGGAGTGAGAGAAAGAGTGCAGGTGGGATTTGGAGTAAGAGAGAGAGTGCATGTGGAAGTGAAAGAAATAGAGTGGGTGTGTGTGGGAGTGAGAGACAGAAAGAGTTTGCACGTGGGAGTGAGAGAGAGAGAGAGTGTGTGGGAGTGAGAGAGAGAGAGTGCACATGGGATTGAGCGAAAGAGAGAAAGTGTGTGTGGGGATGAGCGAAAGAGAGAGAGCGTGAGTGGGAGTGAGAGAGAGAGTGCACTTGGGAGTGAGAGAGCGAGAGACAGTGCACGTGGGAGTAAGAGGGTGAGAGAGAGTGAACGTGGGAGTGAGAGAGAGAGTGCGCATGGGAGTGTGAGAGAGAGTGCGCTTGGGAGTGAGAGGACAAGAGAGAATGTGTGTGGGAGTGAGAGAAAGAGAGAGAGTTTGCGTGGGAGTGAGAGAGAAAGTGTGTGGTAGTGAGAGAGAGAGAGTTTGCGCGTGGGAGTGCGAGAGAGTGTGCGTGCGGGAGTGAGAGATAGAGAGAGAGTGCGTCTGGGAGTGAGAGAGAGAGAAAGTGCGTGGGAGTGAGAGAGAGAGATTGTGCGTGGGAGTGAGAGAGAGAGATAGTGCATGTGGGTGTAAGAGAGAGAGAGTGCGCATGGGAATGAGAGAGAGAGTGTGCGTTGGAGTGAGAGAGAGAGTGTGCTTGGGAGTGAGAGAGCGAGAGAGAGTGCATGTGGGAGTGAGAGGGAGAGAGAGAGTGAGAGAGTGCGTGTGGGAGTGAGAGAAGTAGAGAGAGTGCACGTGGGAGTGAGAGAGAGAGAGTTTGCGCATGGGAGTGGGAGACAGAGTGCATGAGGGAGTGAGAGAAAGAGAGTGAGTGCGCATGGCAGTGAGAGAGAGAGAGTGTGCATGAGAGTGAGAGAAATAGAGTGAGTGTGTGTGGGAGTGAGGGAGTGAGAGTGCACGTGGGAGTGAGCGAAAGAGAGAAGGTGAGTGTGGGGGTGAGCGAAAGAGAGGGAGTGTGCATGGGAGTGAGAGAGAGAGTGCACTTGGGAGTGAGAGAGCGAGAGAGAGTGCACGTGGGAGTGAGAGAGAGAGTGCGAGTGGGAGTGAGTGAGAGAGTGCGCTTGGGAGTGAGATAGCTAGAGAGAGTGCACATGGGAGTGAGAGAGAGAGAGAGAGTGAGAGAGTGCGTGTGGGAGTGAGAGAAAGAGAGAGAGTGCACGTGGGATTGAGAGTAAGAGAGTGAGTGCGTGTGGGAGTGAGAGAGAGAGAGAGTTTGCATGTGGGAGTGAGAGAGCGAGAGAGAATGTGCATGGGAGTGAGAGAGATGAGAGTGTGCGTGAGAGTGAGAGAAAGAGAGTGAGTGCATGTGGGAGTGAGAGAGAGTGCTTGTGGGAGTGTGCGAAAGAGAGAAAGTGCGTGTGGGGGTGAGCGAAAGAGAGAGAGTGTGCGTGGGAATGAGAGAGAGAGAGCGTTTGTGAGAGTGAGAGAGAGAGGGTTTTCACATGGGAGTGAGAGAGTGTGTGCATGTGGGAGTGAGAGAAAGAGAAAGAGGGTGCATGGGAGTGAGAGAGAGAGAGTGTGCATGAGAGTGAAAGAGAGAGAGAGTTTTCACGTGGGAGTGAGAGAGAGAGTGCGTGTGGGAGTGAGAGAAAGAGAGAGAGTGCGCATGGGAGTGAGAGAGAGTGTGTGTGCGTGAGAGTGAGAGAAATAGAGTGAGTGCGTGTGGGAGTGAGGGAGAGAGAGTGCAAGTGGGATTGAGCGAACGAGAGAAAGTGCTTGTGGGGGTGAGCGAAAGAGAGGGAGTGTGCATGGGAGTGAGAGAGCGTGACAGAGTGCACGAGGGAGTGAGAGGGCGAGAGACAGTGCACGTGGGAGTGAGAGGGAAAGTGCGCATGGGAGTGAGTGAGAGAATGTGCTTGGGAGTGAGAGAAAGAGAGAGAGTGCGCGTGGGAGAGAGAGAGAGAGTGTGTGCGTTTTGGAGTGAGAGTGAGTGCGATTGGGAGTGGGAGAGCGAGAGAGAGTGCGCATGGGAGTGAGAGAGAGAGAGAGTGTGCGTGAGAGTGAGAGAAAGATTGTGAGTGCGTTTGGGAGTGAGCGAAAGAGAGAGAGTGTGCGTAGGAGTGAGAGAGAGAGTGCACTTGAGAGTGAGAGAGTGAGAGACAGTGCATGTGGGAGTGAGAGAGAGAATGCGCATGGGAATGTGAGAGAGAGTGCGCTTGGGATTGAGAGAGCAAGAGAGAGTGCGTGTGGGACTGAGAGAAAGAGAGAGAGTTTGCGTGGGAGTGAGAGATAGAGAGTGTGCGTGGGAGTGAGAGAGAGAGAGTGTGCTTGTGGGAGTGAGAGAGAGAGTGCACATGGGAGTGAGAGAGAGAGTGCGCTTGCGAGTGAGAGAGTGACAGACAGTGCACGTGGGAGTGAGAGTGAGGGAGAGAGTGAGAGAGTGTGCGTGGGAGTGAGAGAAATAGAGAGTGCTGGTGGGATTAAGAGTAAGTGAGAGAGTGCATGTGGGAGTGAGAGTAAGAGAGAAATTGCATGCGGGAGTGAGAGAGAGAGAGTTTGCGTGTGGGAGTGAGAGAAATATTGTTTCCTTTTGGCATGAGAGTGAGAGTGCTTGTGGGAGTGAGAGAGTGAGAGAGAGTGCGCATGCCAGTGAAAGAGAGTGTGCGTGAGAGTGAGAGAAAGAGAGTGAGTGTGTGTGGGAGTGAGAGGGAGTGTTTGTGGGAGTGAGCGAAAGAGAGAAAGTGCATGTGGGGATGAGCAAAAGAGAGAGAGTGTGCGTGGGATTGAGGGAAAGAGAGACAGTGCACGTGGGAGTCAATGGAAGTGAGAGAGTGCGTGTGGGAGTGAGCAAAAGAGAGAGAGTGTACGTGGGTGTGGGTGAAAGAGTGAGAGAGAAAGTGCATGTGGGATTGAGTTAAAGAGAGAGAGACCGAGTGCGGGTTGGAGTGAGCGAAAGAGAGAGAGCGCATGTGGGAGAGAGGGAACAAGAGACAGAGAGAGTGCGCGTGGGAGTGAGAGCGAGAGTGAGAGTGCACTTGGGAGTGGGAGAGCAAGTGTGCATGGTAGTGAGAGAGAGAGAGAGCGAATGCACGTGGGAGTGAGAGAGAGAGAGTGCACGTGGGAGTGAGAGAGAGAAAGTGCCCGAGGGAGTGAGAGAGTGAGTGCATGTAGGAGTGAGAGAGAGAGAGCGATTGGGAGTGAGAGAGCGACAGAGAGTGCATGAGGGAGTGAGAGGGAGGGAGAGAGTGAGAGAGTGCGCATGGGAGTGAGAGAAATAGAGAGAGTGCGTGTGGGATTAAGAGTAAGAGAGAGAGTGCACGTGGGAGTGAGAGAAAGAGTTAGATTGCGTGTGGGAGTTAGAGAAAGAGAAAGTGCATGAGTGTCAGAGAGAGAGAGTTTGCGTGTGGGAGTGAGAGAGAGAGAGTGTGCGTGGGAGTGAGAGAGAGAGAGATAATGCATGTGGGTGTGAGAGAGAGTGAGTGCGCGTGAGAGTGAGAGAGAGTGTGCGCTTGGGAGTGAGAGAGCGAGAGAGAGTGCATGTGGGAGTGAGAGGGAGGGAGAGTGTGAGAGAGTGTGTGTGGGAGTGAGAGAATGAGAGAGAGTGCGCGTGGGAGTGAGAGAGAGAGAGAGTGCATGGGAATGACAGAGAGAGAGTTTGCGCATGGGAGTGAGAGAGAGAGTGCGTGTGGGAGTGAGAGAAATAGAGTGAGTGCGTGTGGGAGTGAGGAAGAGAGAGTGCACGTGGGAGTGAGCGAACGAGAGAAAGTGCGTGTGGGGGCGAGCGAAAGAGAGAGAGTGTGTGTGGGAGTGAGAGAGAGAGAGAGTGCATGGGAGTGAGAGAAACAGAGAGTGTACGCATGGGAGTGAGAGAGAGAGTGCGCTTGGGAGTGAGAGAGAGAGTGCGCTTGGGAATGAGAGAGTGAGAGAGAGTGCACGTGGGAGTGAGAGAAAGAGAGAGTGCACGTGGGATTGAGAGGGAGAGAGAGAGTGAGAGAGTGCGCATGGGAGCGAGAGAAAGAGAGAGAGTGCGCGTGGGATTGAGAGTAAGAGAGAAATTGCACGTGGGAGTGAGAGAAAGAGAGAGGGTGCACGTGGGAGTGAGAGAAAGAGAGAGAGTGCGCGTGGGAGTGAGAGAGAGCGAGAGTGCGTGGGAGTGAGAGAGAGAGAGAGTTTGCACGTGGGAGTGAGAGAGAGTGTGTGCATTTTGGAGTGAGAGTGAGAGTGCGTTTGGGAGTGAGATTGTGAGAGAGAGTGCGCATGGCAGTGAGAGAGAGAGAGAGAGAGAGAGAGAGTGTGCGTGAGAGTGAGAGAAAGTGAGTGAGTGTGTCTGGAACTAAGAGAGAGTGCTTGTGGGAGTGAACAAAAGAGAGAAAGTGCATGTGGGAGTCAGTGGAAGAGAGAGAGTGCGTGTGGGAGTGAGCAAAAGAGAGAGAGTGCACGTGGGTGAGGGCGAAAGTGTGAGAGAGAAAGTGCATGTGGGAATGAGCCAAAGAGAGAGAGACTGAGTGCGCGTTGGAGTGAGCGAAAGAGAGAGAGTGCATGTGGGAGTGAGGGAACAAGAGACAGAGAGAGTGTGCGTGGAAGTGAGAGTGAGAGCGAGAGTGCGCTTGGGAGTGGGAGAGCAAGTGAGCATGGTATTGAGAGAGAGAGAGAGCAAATGCGCGTGGGAGTGAGAGAGTGAGTGCGTGTAGAAGTGAGAGAGAGATTGCGTGTTAGACTGAGAGTGAGAGAGTTTGCACGTGTGATTGAGAGACAGAGAGTGTGCATGTGGAAGTGAGAGTGTGAGTGCACGTGGGAGTGACAGAGCGAGAGAGAATGTGCATGGTAGTGACAGAGAGAGAGAGCAAATGCATGTGGGAGTGAGAGAGAGAGAGTGCACGTGGGAGTGAGAGAGTGAGTGCGTGTAGGAGTGAGAGAGAGATTGTGTGTTAGATTGAGAGTGAGAGAGTTTACACGTGGGATTGAGAGAGAGAGAGTGTGCATGTGGGAGTGACAGAGCGAGAGAGAATGTGCATGGGAGTGAGAGAGAGAGTGTGTGCGTGGGAGTGAGAGAAAGATAGTGAGTGCGCATGGGAGTGAGAGAGAGAGAGTGCTCATGGGTTTGAGTGAAAGAGAGAAAGTGCATGTGGGGGTGAGCAAAAGAGAGCGAGTGTGCGTGGGAGTGAGGGAAAGAGAGAGAGTGCACGTGGGAATCAGCGGAAGAGAGATAGTCCGTGTGGGAGTGAGCAAAAGAGAGAGAGTGCACGTGGGTGTGGGCAAAAGAGTGAGAGAGAAAGTCCACGTGGGATTGAGCTAAAGAGAGAGAGACCGAGTGCGGGTTGGAGTGAGCAAAAGAGAGAGAGCGCATGTGGGAGAGAGGGAACAAGAGACAGAGAGAGTGCACGTGGGAGTGAGAGTGAGAGCGAGAGCGAGAATGCGCTTGGGAGTTGGAGATCAAGTGTGCACTGTGGTGAGAGAGAGAGGGAGCGAATGCACATGGGAGTGAGAGAGAGAGAGAGTGCACGTGGGAGTGAGAGAGAGAAAGTGCCCGAGGGAGTGAGAGAGTGAGTGCATGTAGGAGTGAGAGAGAGATTGCGTGTTAGAGTGAGAGTGAGAGAGTTTGCACGTGTGATTGAGAGAGAGAGTGTACATGTGGGAGTGAGAGAGTGAGTGCACGTGGGAGTGACAGAGCAAGAGAGAATGTGCATGGGAGTGAGAGAGAGAGTGTGTGTCTGGGAGTGAGAGAAAGATAGTGAGTGCGCATGGGAGTGAGAGAGAGAGAGTGCTCATGGAATTGAGCGAAAGAGAGAAAGTGCATGTGGGAGTGAGCGAAAGAGAGAAAGTGCGCGTGGGAGTGAGCAAAAGAGAGAGAGTGCATGTGGGAGTGAGCAAAAGTGAGAGATTGCACGTGGGAGTGACCTAAAGCGACAGAGTACACTTGATTGTGAGCAAAAGATAGAGAGTGCATGTGGGAGTGAGAGAGAGATAGTGTGCATGGGAGTGAGAGAGAGAGAGTACGCGTGGGAGTGAGAGGGAGAGTGAAAGAGTGCGCATGGGAGAGAGAGAAAGAGACAGAGTGCGTGTGGGAGTGAGAGAAAGAGAGAGAGTGCACGTGGAAGTGAGAGGGAGAGAAAGAGTGGGAGAATGCACGTGGGAGTGAAAGAAAGAGAGAGAGTATGTGTGGGATTGAGAGTAAGAGAGAGAGTGTGCATGGGAGTGAGAGAAAGAGAGACAGTGCACATGGGAGTGAGAGAGAGAGAGCGCTTGGGAGTGAGAGAGTGACAGAGAGTGCACGTGGGAGTGGGAGGGAGGGAGAGAGTGAGAGAGTGCGCAAGGGAGTGAGAGAAATAGAGAGAGTACGTGTGGGATTAAGAGTAAGAGAGAGAGTGCACGTGGGAGTGAGAGAAAGAGAGAGATTGTGTGTGGGAGTGAGAGAAAGAGAAAGTGCGTGGGAGTCAGAGAGAGAGAGAGATAGTGCATGTGGGAGTGAGAGAGAGAGAGAGTGCACGTGGGAGTGAGAGAGAGAGTGTGCGTGGGAGTGAGAGAGAGAGTGCGCTTGGGAGTGAGAGAGCAAGAGAGAGTGCATGTGGGAGTGAGAGCGAGAGAGAGGGTGCATGGGAATGACAGAGAGAGAGTTTGCGCAAGGGAGTGAGAGCGAGAGTGCGCTTGGGAGTGGGAGATCAAGTGCGCATGGTAGTGAGAGAGAGAGAGAGCGAATGCGCGTGGGAGTGAGTGAGAGAGAGAGTGCACGTGGGAGTGAGAGAGTGAGTGTGTGTAGGAGTGAGAGAGAGATTGCCTGTTAGAGTGAGAGTGAGAGAGTTTGCACGTGGGATTGAGAGAGAGAGAGTGTGCATGTGGGAGTGAGGGAGTGAGTGCACGTGGAAGTGACAGAGCGAGAGAGAATGTGCATGGGATTGAGAGAGAGACTGTGTGCGTGGGAGTGAGAGAAAGATAGTGAGTGCGCATGGGAGTGAGAGACAGAGAGTGCTCATTGGATTGAGCAAAAGAGAGAAAGTGCATGTGGGGGTGAGCAAAAGAGAGAGAGTGTGCGTGGGAGTGAGGGAAAATGAGAGAGTCCACGTGGAAATCAGCGGAAGAGAGAGAGTGCATGTGGGAGTGAGCAAAAGAGTGAGAATGCACGTGGGTGTGGGCGAAAGAGTGAGAGAGAAAGTGCACGTGGGATTGAGCTAAAGAGAGAGAGAGCGAGTGAGGGTTGGAGTGAGCGAAAGAGAGAGAGCGCATGTGGGAGGGAGGGAACAAGAGACAGAGAGAGTGCGCTTGGGAGTGGGAGATCAAGTGTCCATGGTAGTGAGAGAGAGAGAGAGCGAATGCACGTGGGAGCGAGAGAGAGAGAGTGCAAGTGGGAGTGAGAGAGAGAAAGTGCCCGAGTGAGTGAGAGAGTGAGTGCGAGTAGGAGTGAGAGAGAGATTGCGTGTTAGAGTGAGAGTGAGAGAGTTTGCACGTGGGATTGAGAGAGAGAGAGATTGCATGTGGGAGTGAGAGAGTGAGTGCACGTGGGAGTGACAGAGCGAGAGAGAATGTGCATGGGAGTGAGAGAGAAATTGAGTGCGTGGGAGTGAGAGAAAGATTGAGTGCACATGGTAGTGAGAGAGAGAGAGTGCTCATGGAATTGAGCGAAAGGGAGAAAGTGCATGTGGGAGTGAGCGAAAGAGAGAGAGTGCACGTGGGAGTGAGCAAAAGAGAGAGAGTGCATGTGGGAGTGAGCGAGAGTGAGAGAGTGCACGTGGGAGTGACCTAAAGAGATAAAGTACACTATGTTGTGAGCGAAAGATAGAGAGTGCAAGTGGGAGTGAGAGAGAGAGAGTGTGCATGGGAGTGAGAGAGAGAGAGTGCACGTGGGAGTGAGAGCGAGAGTGAGAGAGTGCACGTGGGAGTGAGAGAAAGAGAGAGAGTACATGTGGGATTGAGAGTAAGGGAGAGAGTGCGCATGGGAGAGAGAGAAAGAGAGAGAGTGCGTGTGGGAGTGAGAGAAAGAGAAAGAGTGCACATGGAAGTGAGAGGGAGAGAGAGAGTGAGAGAGTGCACGTGGGAGTGAGAGAAAGAGAGAGAGTATGTGTGGGATTGAGAGTAAGAGAGAGATCGCATGAGAGTGAGTGAAAGAGAGAGAGTGAGTGTGGGAGTGAGAGAAAAAGAGAGAGTGCGTGTGGGACTGAGAGAGAGAGTGCGCTTGGGAGTGAGAGAGCGACAGAGAGTGCACGTGGGAGTGAGAGGGAGGGAGAGAGTGAGAGAGTGCGCATGGGAGGGAGAGATATAGAGAGAGTGCATGTGGGATTAAGAGTAAGAGAGAGAGTGCACGTGGGAGTGAGAGAAAGAGTGAGATTGCACGTGGGAGTGAGAAAAAGAGAGAGTGTGCGTGGGAGTGAGAGAAAGAGAAAGTGCTTGGGAGTCAGAGAGAGAGAGTTTGCGTGTGGGAGTGAGAGAGAGAGAGAGTGTGTGTGGGAGTGAGAGAGAGAGTGCACTTGGGAGTGAGAGAGAGAATGCGCTTGGGAGTGAGAGAGTGAGAGAGAGTGCACGTGGGAGTGAGAGGGAGAGAGAGAGTGAGAGAGTGCGTGTGGGAGTGAGAGAATGAGAGAGAGTGCACATGGGATTGAGAGAGAGAGAGTGTGTGGGAGTGACAGAGAGAGAGTTTGCACGTGGGAGTGAGAGAGAGAGTGCATGTGGGAGTGAGAGAAAGAGGGAAAGTGCGCATGGCAGTGAGAGAGAGAGTGTGCGTGAGAGTGAGAGAAATAGAGTGAGTGCGTGTTGGAGTGAGGGACAGAGAGTGCACGTGGGAGTGAGATGGTGAGAGAGAGTGCACGAGGGAGTGAGAGAGAGAGTGTGCGTGGGAGTAGGAGAGAGTGTGCGCTTGGGAATGAGAGAGCGAGAGAGAGTGCACGTGGGAGTGAGAGAAAGTGAGAGTGCGCGTGGGATTGAGAGGGAGAGAGAACGAGATAGTGCGCGCGGGAGCAAGAGAAAGAGAGAGAGTGCGTGTGGGATTGAGAGTAAGAGAGAGAGTGCACATGGGAGTTAGAGACAGAGAGAGAGTGCGTGGGAGTGAGAGAGAGAGAGAGTTTGCACGTGGGAGTGAGAGAGACAGTGTGTGCATTTTGGAGTGAGAGTGAGAGTGCGTGTGGGAGTAAGAAAGTGAGAGAAAGTGTGCATGGCAGTGAGAGAGAGAGAGAGAGTGTGCGTGAGAGTGAGAGAAAGAGAGTGAGTGCGTGTGGAAGTGAGAGAGAGTGCTTGTGGGAGTGAACGAAAGAGAGAAAGTGCATTTGGGAGTCAGTGGAAGAGAGAGAGTGCGTGTGGGAGTGAGCAAAAGAGAGAGAGTACACGTGGGTGTGGGCGAAAGAGTGAGAGAGAAAGTGCACGTGGGAATGAGCCAAAGAGAGAGAGACCGAGTGCGGGTTGGAGTGAGCGAAAGAGAGAGAGTGCATGTGGGAGTGAGGGAACAAGAGACAGAGAGAGTGCGCGTGGAAGTGAGAGCGAGAGCGAGAGTGCGCTTGGGAGTGGGAGAGCAAGTGCGTATGGCAGTGAGAGAGAGAGAGAGCAAATGCGCGTGGGAGTGAGAGAGAGAGAGTGCACGTGGGAGTGAGAGCGAGAGTGAGAGACTGCACGTGGGAGTGAGAGAAAGAGAGAGAGTACATGTGGGATTGAGAGTAAGAGAGAGAGTGCGCATGGGAGAGAGAGAAAGAGAGAGAGTGCGTGTGGGATTGAGAGAAAGAGAAAGAGTGCAGGTGGAAGTGAGAGGGAGAGGGAAAGTGAGAGAGTGCACATGGGAGCGAGAGAAAGAGAGAGAGTATATGTGGGATTGAGAGTAAGAGAGAGATTATGTGTGGGATTGAGAGTAAGAGAGAGTGCGCAATATTAGTGAGTGAAAGAGAGAGAGTGAGTGTGGGAGTGAAAGAAAGAGAGGGAGTGCGTGGGGGAGTGAGAGAGAGAGTGCGCTTGGGAGTGAGAGAGCGACAGAGAGTGCACGTGGGAGTGAGAGGGAGGGAGAGAGTGAGAGAGTGCACGTGGGAGTGAGAGAAATAGAGAGAGCGTGTGGGATTAAGAATAAGAGAGAGAGTGCAAGTGGGAGTGAGAGAAAGAGTGAGATTGCATGTGGGAGTGAGAGAAAGAGAAAGTGCGTGGGAGTCAGAGAGAGAGAGTTTGCGTGTGGAAGTCAGAGAGAGAGAGTGTGCATGGGAGTGAGAGAGAGAGGGAGAGATAGTGCATTTGGGTGTGAGAGAGAGAGAGTGCGCATGGGAGTGAGAGAGAGAGTGCGCGTGGGAGTGAGAGAGAGAGTGCGCTTGGGAGTGAGAGAGCGACAGAGAGTGCACGTGGGAGTGAGAGGGAGGGAGAGAGCGAGAGAGTGCGCGTGGGAGGGAGAGATATAGAGAGAGTGCATGTGGGATTAAGAGTAAGAGAGAGAGTGCACGTGGGAGTGAGAGAAAGAGTGAGATTGCACGTGGGAGTGAGAAAAGAGAGAGTGCGTGGGAGTGAGAGAAAGAGAAAGTGCTTGGGAGTCAGAGAGAGAGAGTTTGCGTGTGGGAGTGAGAGAGAGAGAGTGTGCGTGGGAGTGAGAGAGAGAGTGCACTTGGGAGTGAGAGAGAGAATGCGCTTGGGAGTGAGAGAGTGAGAGAGAGTGCACATGGGAGTGAGAGGGAGAGAGAGAGTGAGAGAGTGCGTGTGGGAGTGAGAGAATGAGAGAGAGTGCACATGGGATTGAGAGAGAGAGAGTGTGTGGGAGTGACAGAGAGAGAGTTTGCGCGTGGGAGTGAGAGAGAGAGTGCATGTGGGAGTGAGAGAAAGAGGGAAAGTGCGCATGGCAGTGAGAGAGAGAGTGTGCGTGAGAGTGAGAGAAATAGGGTGAGTGCGTGTTGGAGTGAGGGACAGAGAGTGCACGTGGGAGTGAGATGGTGAGAGAGAGTGCACGAGGGAGTGAGAGAGAGAGTGTGCGTGGGAGTGGGAGAGAGTGTGCGCTTGGGAATGAGAGAGCGAGAGAGAGTGCACGTGGGAGTGAGAGAAAGAGAGAATGCGCGTGGGATTGAGAGGGAGAGAGAACGAGATACTGCGCGTGGGAGCAAGAGAAAGAGAGAGAGTGCGTGTGGGATTGAGAGTAAGAGAGAGAGTGCACATGGGAGTGAGAGACAGAGAGAGAGTGCGTGGGAGTGAGAGAGAGAGAGAGTTTGCACGTGGGAGTGATAGAGACTGTGTGTGCATTTTGGAGTGAGAGTGAGAGTGCGTGTGGGAGTGAGAAAGTGAGAGAAAGTGCGCATGGCAGTGAGAGAGAGAGAGAGAGTGTGCGTGAGAGTGAGAGAAAGAGAGTGAGTGCGTGTGGAAGTGAGAGAGAGTGCTTGTGGGAGTGAACGAAAGAGAGAAAGTGCATTTGGGAGTCAGTGGAAGAGAGAGAGTGCGTGTGGGAGTGAGCAAAAGAGAGAGAGTGCACGTGGGTGTGGGCGAAAGAGTGAGAGAGAAAGTGCACGTGGGAATGAGCCAAAGAGAGAGAGACCGAGTGCGGGTTGGAGTGAGCGAAAGAGAGAGAGTGCATGTGGGAGTGAGGGAACAAGAGACAGAGAGAGTGCGCGTGGAAGTGAGAGCGAGAGCGAGAGTGCGCTTGGGAGTGGGAGAGCAAGTGCGTATGGCAGTGAGAGAGAGAGAGAGCAAATGAGCGTGGGAATGAGAGAGAGAGAGTGCACGTGGGAGTGAGAGCGAGAGTGAGAGACTGCACGTGGGAGTGAGAGAAAGAGAGAGAGTACATGTGGGATTGAGAGTAAGAGAGAGAGTGCGCATGGGAGAGAGAGAAAGAGAGAGAGTGCGTGTGGGATTGAGAGAAAGAGAAAGAGTGCACGTGGAAGTGAGAGGGAGAGAGAAAGTGAGAGAGTGCACGTGGGAGCGAGAGAAAGAGAGATAGTATATGTGGGATTGAGAGTAAGAGAGAGAGTATGTGTGGGATTGAGAGTAAGAGAGATTGCGCAATATTAGTGAGTGAAAGAGAGAGAGTGAGTGTGGGAGTGAAAGAAAGAGAGGGAGTGCGTGGGGGAGTGAGAGAGAGAGTGCGCTTGGGAGTGAGAGAGCGACAGAGAGTGCACGTGGGAGTGAGAGGGAGGGAGAGAGTGAGAGAGTGCACGTGGGAGTGAGAGAAATAGAGAGAGAGCGTGTGGGATTAAGAATAAGAGAGAGAGTGCAAGTGGGAGTGAGAGAAAGAGTGAGATTGCGTGTGGGAGTGAGAGAAAGAGAAAGTGCGTGGGAGTCAGAGAGAGAGAGTTTGCGTGTGGAAGTCAGAGAGAGAGAGTGTGCATGGGCGTGAGAGAGAGAGGGAGAGATAGTGCATTTGGGTGTGAGAGAGAGAGAGTGCGCATGGGAGTGAGAGAGAGAGTGCGCGTGGGAGTGAGAGAGAGAGTGCACTTGGGAGTGAGAGAGCAAAAGAGAGTGCATGTGGGAGTGAGAGGGTGAGAGGGAGTGAGAGAGTGCGTGTGGGAGTGAATGAATGAGAGAGAGTGCGTGTGGGAGTGAGAGAGAGAGAGAGTGCTTAGGAGTGACAGAGAGAGAGTTTGCGCGTGGGAGTGAGAGAGAGAGTGTGTGTGGGAGTGAGAGAAAGAGAGAGAGTGCGCATGGCAGTGAGAGAGAGA